>NC_064851.1:39030288-39371538 GCF_024139225.1 Suncus etruscus | reverse complement strand
CAGATGAAAACTTGCAGCAACAACTCAGCAAATACTTATCCATAAGATGCAGTCTTGTACCATAAGACGCAGGCCTGATCCTCAGGTCTCAGTCACATTCCCAGGCAAAGGCCCTTAGATGGCCTCCCATGGGTGGAGGACTCATCTCCACAAATAGGCAGATAAACCTGAATAAAGACCATAACACTGGCTTTTTCACTCTGTAGTCAAAGACTGTTTCTTCCTTCTTTGCAAACCTCCTGTTTTCCTAATAAACTTTTCGTATGTATAGAATTCTTTCTGAATATTTTCACAAATCCTCACCAGTCTTCACTTGGCCTTTTGTTGTGTGCAATATAAATGATAAATATTATTCGTGCAATTTTGGAAAATTAAAATTTTTGTTTTGAGCCTCATCCAGCTATACTCAGGACTCACTGGTTCTGTCATCAGGGATGGCTCCTTGCAGTGCTTGAAGGACCTTATGTAGTGTCAATGAGTTAACCTGAGTCTACCACATGCAAGACAAGCATTTTATATGTGGTACTTTCTCTCTAGTATCCAAGTTAGACTATTATGTATGCACTGTGATAACATGAGTTGACAATGCTTATTAAAATTAAAATAATGTAAATAAAAATAATGTTGTCTTTCTCTTACCTTTATGTTTTGAATGAGTTTTTCATCTTCAGGGACACTGGGATTAATTGCAATCACAATGCCATCATATCTGTTGTTTTTCAAATGTACCATTGAACTTTTCACTGCAGGCAAGGAATACAAGGCTAGGAAGAAAATTATATTCAAATTGAGTACCATTTTGCCTATGTTGTCTAAATTCTAGGGAATGTGAGTGGAGTATTTAAGTATCAGTTAATTCAGGAAGTTACCTCTAAGCAAAAATATTTGCATAAATACAATGAATTGCTAATCTATCTGATAATTTCCTTATCTTACTCATTCTGTAGATTAAGTTGTTAAATAGCAATGGGAATTATGTTGAATCTATTTGTCATATTTTCTAAGACAGCTAAGGTGTGATGCCTCATCAAATTGAGTAATTCTTCTAGATTGTTTAGTTGTCAGCCTCATTGTGGCTTCAGTTATCATCATAATTTTTATCAAATGGTATTAGAGATATTACAGTTTTGGGATCTAAAAGAACTCTATGGAAAGATGAAGAACTGAAATAAAAAAACACCTGGATAGAGTATGTTGAAAAAACCCATTTAACAGACAAAACAAAACAATGAACTAAAGTGAGAGAGGCAATGAATTGGAGTTTATATTCTTCCTTTTTAAATGGGAGTGGCTTATGTAGTGTTCAGGAAGAGTAAAGGGTCAAGGGAAAATGGGATTTCTAGTGTTTATTTTTCTCCTGATAACTACTGTACATTTTATTTTTTCAAATAGCATTGAGTGCTTTAAAACTCCATGTAGTTTAGAAAGTAAATATGTTTAATTTAAGATTGATCCTTTATATATATATATTTTTTTTTACCAGAGAACCAACTTTCAAAGAACTAATGTGTGTGTGTGTGTATGTGTGTATGTGCATGCGTGTCTGTGTGCGTGCGTGCGTGCGTGCGTGTGTGTGTGTGTGTGTGTGTGTGTGTGTGTTACAGCTGTTTATGTTTGGGGGCTTGTCTTCACTCTTCTCAGGCTGTGTTTGGGAGAATATATATTGTATCAGGGGTCAAACTCTGGTGGGTTACATGCAAATGTATCTTATCTACCCCTTGCACTACCTTTCAAACTCTCATTGACTTCTTGATAACATTCCAAAGATTTGTCCAAGGATTCTTGTATTGTGACCAAAAAAAAAAAAAAAGTCTTTGATGAGAGAGCCTGAAGAAAAGAAAAACCGAAAGTGAAGTCAGGACTGTTTTGTTCAGGGACTAGATTTTTTTTTTCTTAACAAGTCTTTCACATTATAGTTAGGGCACATAGAGACAGTGAATCAGTCAGGGATCACTACTGACAGGCTCAGGGAACCATCTGGGATGCAGGGTATTAAATCTGGTGTGTGTGCAAGGCAAACATCCTGCAGGTTGTACGATTGCTCCAGTCCCATTCACCATATTTTAAATACAAATATATTTAAAATAGAGTCAAATATTATTTTGCTAGAATGATTTATAAATTTAATATTTTTTATTCAAAGCATTTTATTGTTTGCATATAAATATTAGAGATGTACCCCTTGACCTTATTTTTTGCTGTGTTTTCTCTGATTTCTGTTGCAGTCCTTCATTGTTGCTCCTCTTGCCCAGTCCTTTTTAAACAATGTTTATATTAACTTCTTTATCTATTTTTCTTTTGCTGTCTTGTAGTATCTCTCCTATTTTTCAAATCTTAAATCAAATGTTTCTCTGCTGGGAAGCCTACCAATTCAGTTTATCATTTTCTCCTCTGTGGCCCAGAAGCATTTTAAGGTAAGTAACTAAACCCCTACCTAAACATTCTTGCCCCAAATAGAACAGTTTTCTCTTTGGGGGATGGTATTAATAACACATTTGATGACATTTGGGGCTATTCTTTTGTTGTTGTTGTTGTTGTTTTGGTTGGTCTTTGGCCCACATCCGGTGATGCTCCAGAGTTAATCCTGGCTATGTGCTCAGAAATCGCTCCTGGCTTGGTTGACCATATGGGATGCCGAAATTGAACTCAGATATGTCCTGGGTCAGCTGAGTGCAAGGCAAACGCTCTACTGCTGTGCTATTGCTCTGGCCCCCGGGGCTATTCCTTTTTTTAAAAGGCATTATAGCTTTATTGAATAATAATGAATATCACAATATTCAATGTAATTATGGATTATCATTACAGATAATATTATATATAATGTTCACTATCATTAGAGTAGTATCTGTTATTAAGTTTGGCCTAAAAGACATGTCTGTGAAGTCCACTAATAATTCTTTGTGCCTGTATTTTATGATTTTATAATCCTTGAATAGCTTTTTAAAAACTCTACTGCAGTCTTTTCTTCAAGCCTGTGTTAAAATTTGCTTATTTCTACTCCAGAGAAGCTTATGTTCTCTCTGAAACATACTTTTCCCTCACATTTTTCTAAATAACGTTCTATAAAAGGGATTAGAGTGGTGGTGCAAGAGGTAAGGCATCTTCTACCTTGCTCATGCTAGCGTAAGACAGACCACGGTTTGATCCCCTGGCGTCCCATATGGTCCCCCAAGCCAGGAGCGATTTCTAAGTGCCTAGCCAGTGTATGTCACCGGGTGTGGCCAAAAAAAAAAAAAAAAACCAAAAACCAAAAATCAGAAAAAATTGTTATAGGAATTTTAATTTTGCTTCACTAAAATTTTGTTTGTTTGTTTGTTTATTTTGGTATTTTTTGGTCACACGCTCTGACACTCAGTGGTTACTCCTGGCTATGTGCTCAGAAATAGTCCCTGGCTTGGGGAGCCAAATGGGACACCTGGGGATCAAACTGCAATCTGAACTAGGTTAGCCGCATGCAAAGCAAACACCCTACCACTTGTGCCACTGCTCAGGCCTCTTCACTAAAATTTTTTTTATATATATAAAATCTTTAAGCACCATGATTACAAGCATGATTGTAGTTGGCTTTCAGTCATAAACATAATATTGCACCAGAGCAATATTATGCCTCCCACCTGCCTCCCTCATCCCTGCCTGCATTTGAGACAGACATTCTACTTCTCTCATTCTTTAACATTGTCATGGTAGTTTTTAGTATAGTTGTTTTTCTACCAGCTTTCACCACTCTTTGTGGTGAGCTTCAAATTGTGATCCAGTTCTTCCGGCCTTTTTGGCCCTTAACTCTATTGTCTCTGGGCCTTATGACAATAATGTCTTTAATTTTTCTTAAAACCCATAGATGGATGAGACTATTCTGTGTCTATCTCTCTCTCTCTGACTTATTTCACTAAGCATAATAGATTCCATGTACATCCATGTATAGGAAAATTTCATAACTTCATCTCTCCTGATGGCTACATATTTCATTATGTATATGTATCACAGTTTCTTTAGCCATTCATCTGTTTAAGGGAATCTGGGTTGTTTCCAGAGTCTGGCAATTGTAAATAGCACTGCAATGAATATAGGTGTGAGGAAAGGAATTTTTTTTTTGAGGAAAGGATTTTTGAATGGTATTTTTGTATTCCTGGCGTATATCCCTAGAGTGTATCCCTGGATCATATGGGAACTCAATTTCCAATTTTTTGAGGAATCTCCATATTGTTTTCCATAAAGGCTGGACTAGACAGCATTCCTACCAGCAGTGAGTAAGAGTTCCTTTCTCTCCACATTCCCGCCAGCACTGATTGTTCTTGTTCTTTATGATATGTGCCAGTCTCTGTGGCACGAGATGGTACCTCATCATTGTTTTGATTTGCACCTCCCTGATAGTGATGTGGAGCATTTTTTCATGTGTCTTTTGGCCATTCTTGATTTTGTACTGAGAAGTGACTTCTTCTTGATGCTCAGGAGACTAAATGTGGTACCAGAGATTTATACCACAGTTGCTGCCTTTGCAGGTGCATATAAGGCAAGTACCTTATCTCTTGAACTATCTCTCTGGCCCCTTATAGGCATTATGATATATGCATTTATAGTGACATAATAAATCTGTATATTATATAATTTATACAAAGTTGTGATTATTCTCAGTTGCCTCATCAAAATGTTCGATATCCTTGATACGTCACTAAATCCTTTAAGAGCCACATAGGTAGGGAGATGAGTCATGAGCTAAAGTGCAAGTATGAGGCTTTAAGTTTAATATTTGGTACCACCACATGCCCATGACTGTCTGAGATTCCTGGAACCACTAAAATTATTTCGGCTACCATAGCCAGGTGCATGTGAACAATTCAATTTAAGTGTGCGACTCCAAGAGAATAACACAACTAAAATGATATATGAACCTTATGGCCAGAAGGACACTTTGAACATGTACTTTGTACATGTACTCTTTGAGCACTACAATCAGAAGATATGTGAGCACTACAATTAAAAGAGTATTACACTAGGGCCGGACAGATAGCATAGAGGTAAGGCATTTGCCTTACGTGCAGAAGGTTGGTGGTTCGAATCCCGGCATCCCATATAGTCCCCTGAACCTGCCAGGAGTGATTTATGAGCATAGAGCCAGGAGTAACCCTTGAGCACTGCTAGGTGTGACCCAAAAACCAAAAAAAAAATAAATAAATAAAATCAAATAAAGAGTATGACACTAAATAAGCATTGAGAAGAGTGTGTGAGCACCATAACCAAGTCTTGATCATCACAAGAACATCAACAGAGGGAAGAAAAAAAAAGGATAATTAATATTAAAAAGTACTAAATGAGGTATAACTCAAAGGGCTTGAGTGCATGCTCCAACTGCATGAGAAACTGGTTCCAACCCATTCACCATATAACATTCCTGAGTTCAGTAAGCTGTAGCTCTAGTGGTCCTGAACTTGAATAACATCACAACCTCAAGGCTTAAGCAACAATAAGCCTATGCTCTCCCTATTCTCTACTCTCATCAATTTCTACTCTCCCAATGCCTGCATAATGTTCAACATGGAGTAGACATAAAATAATGCTATTAAATTAAATTTTTTTTTTTTGGTTTTTGGGCCACACCTGGTAACGCTCAGGGGTTACTCCTGGCTATGTGCTCAGAAGTTGCTCCTGGCTTGGGGGACCATATGGGACACCGGGGGATCGAACCGCGGTCCGTCCAAGGCTAGCGCAGGCAAGGCAGGCACCTTACCTTTAGCGCCACTGCCCGGCCCCTTAAATTTAAATTTTATGGATGTTTTCTTTATTTATAGTTTATTTGCAGTTTAGTGCTCAGAAGTTTTCAAATGCATTTTTTGTTTGTTTGTTTGTTTTTCGGCCACACCCATTTGATGCTCAGGGATTACTCCTGGCTAAGCACTCAGAAATTGCCCCTGGCTTGGGGGGACCATATGGGATGGTGGGAGATTGAACCGTGGTCCTTCCTTGGCTAGTGCTTGCAAGGCAGACACCTTACCTCTAGCGCCACCTCACTGGCTCCTCAAATGCATTTTTTTACTTTACCATGTTAAGTACTTGAATATTTTTTGTAATTCCTTATGAAATATTTAGGATTAATTTTTCATAACTCTTAGACACCTTTGTTGTTTTCTTTCATTCTGTGTATGCTCTGAACTTTGAAAATTCTTCCCCACCTAGGGCTCTTTCAATTAAGCTTCTTTGTCATTGTTAGGCCATCCATCTTGTGGGTATAAATACTATTTGACTTCAGACTTGACCTATCCTTACAGGAAATCCTAATTGATTTGAACTAATACCTTGTTGATGCCTTTATTTTGATGACTAATATATAATCTCAAGTCTGACATATTCTTTCAGTGTTTTAAGGTTTACTCTCTTTGTGGCAAAGTTAAATTCCCATAGAGTTAGAATGATCTCTCATCATGGCTGAAAACAAAGAGCAGGTGTTAGGGAAAATGCTTTGTATCATTTGACCCTGCTTATATGCATTGCACCACATTTTCTGAGCACACCTGGAAACCCTGAGTACCACCATATGTGACCTGGATATATAGCATTAGCAATATAGCATTTTAGCAGTTCAGCATTCTAAGGTCCTAGTATTGAACTCTTCACTAATTGTGTTGGCCAAATATAACCAGGAGTGATCCCCAAACCCCTGAGAGTTGCTTGTGAGACTCAGATTAAGAAAGGAAGGAAGGAAGGAAGGAAGAGAGGGAGGGAGGGAGGGAGGGGGGTCATTTTCTGAATAGTCAAGTCTATACCATTGATCTGAGGGTTTGTCTTTATTCCAGCATCATGGTATTTTAATGATTATTGCTTTGTAGTACAACTTAAAGTTGGGGAAAGTAATGTCTTCCATCTCCCCCCCCCAATGGTTGCTTTAATTATTCATGAGTATTTATTGTTCCAAATAAATTTCAGGGGTTTTGCCCACTTCTTTGAGGAATTTCATTTCTAAGGAATCCTTAGAGGGATTGCATTAAATATGTACAATGCTTTGGAGAGTATTGCCATTTTAATGATGCTAATCCTTCCAATCCATGAACAGGGTATATGTCTCCATTTCCTTGTGTCCTCTTTTATTTCTTGAAATAATGTTTTATAGTTTTCTTTGTATAGGTCCTTCACTTCTTTAATTAAGTTGACTCCAAGGTATTTTAATTTCTGTGATGCTATTGTTAAAGGGAACATTTTTAATGTCTATTTAATCTCTATAATTATTTGTGTATAAGAAGGCCATTAATTTTTGTGCATTAATTTTGTAGCCTGCCACTTGCAATATGAATCTCTTGTTCTAGGAGTGTTTTGGTAGTCTTTTGGATTTTCTAAATATAGTATAATGTCATATGCAAGTAATGAGAGCTTGACTTCTTTTCTTTCCTATCTTTATACCCTTGATATTTATTTCTAGTCTAATTGTTATGGCAATAACTTCCAGTACTATGTTGAATAGGAGTGGTCAGAGGAGGCAGCCTTGACTTGTGCCAGAAATTAGAGAATAGGCTTTCAGTTTTCTTCATTGAGCACAATATTTGCCATGGCTTGTGGTAAATGGCCTTGACTATATTGAGAAAATTCCTTCCATTTCAATTTTG
Source organism: Suncus etruscus (assembly GCF_024139225.1). Taxonomy (NCBI): domain Eukaryota; kingdom Metazoa; phylum Chordata; class Mammalia; order Eulipotyphla; family Soricidae; genus Suncus; species Suncus etruscus. Next base: position 39,363,946 of record NC_064851.1, on the reverse strand, counting down.
TTGAAAGTTTTAATCATGAATGGGTGTTGGACCTTATCAAATTGCTTCTCTGCATATATTGATATGATTATGTGGTTTTTAATTTTACTTTTATTGATGTGGTGTATTATGTTTATTTACTTGTATATATTGAACATTCCTTGCATTTCTGGAATGAACCCTACTTAGTCATGTTGTATGACTTCCTTGATTATGCATTTGATCCTATTTGCTAGAATTTTGTTGGGGATATTTACATCTGTGTTCATCAGGAATATTGATCTGAAGTTCTCTTTTTTGTGGCATATCTGTCTTGTTTTGGTCTCAAGGTGATGTTAGCTTTATAAAAACCATTTGGGAGTGTTTCTATCTCTTCAATTTCCTGGAAGAGCCTGAAAAGTATAGACAGTAGGTTCTCTTGGAAGGCTTGAAAGAATTTGTCAGTGAATTCATCTTGTTTTTGGGAAGATTTTTGATTATCATTATAATTTTCTCAATAGTGATGGATCTGTTCAAATTTCTAGATCATCTAGTTTCAACCTTGGTAGGTTATGAGTCCAAGAATTTTTCCATTTCTCTCAGGTTCTCATATTTTGTGGCATAGAGTTTATCAATGTAGTCTTGGATTACCTTTTGAATTTTAGTTGTATCTCTGGTAATTTCCTCTTTTTCATTTCTAATTCAGTTTATTCTTTTGCTCTCTTCCTTTCTTTGTGAGTTTGGCTAGTGATTTATTGGTCTTTTTTATATTTTCAAAGAACAAACACACTTTCATTAATCTTTTGGATTTTTTTTTTTGATTTCCCATTTATTGGGCGAATAGAGTCCTTTGTCAGCCTGCCGCTAGCTCCAAAACACACTTTGAGCCAGCCAGCCAACTCTGGCAAAGGACCTTGAAAACCTGACTCCCCAACTATTTATTCGGCTCTCAACAGCGCCCCCACCTGGAAGGTCAAGGTGGGACAACAGGCAAAGAATAATATGGAAATATTTTCATATACAACACCCAGCTACAAACATGTTTATAATCACGTGCTTAAACAAAGACACTATTATAATAAAATAAATAAAAAATAAACCTTCAGTCCATTTTCTTTTTCTCTTCTTTTTCTTCTTCCTTTCTCCTTTCTTTCTCATATTCTTCTTATTCCTCTTATTCCTCTTCTTCCTCCTCTTCCTTTTCTCCCTCTTCCTCCTCCTCCTCTTCTTCTTTTTCTTCTTCCTCTTCTTCCTTTTTATTTTTATTCTTTTTATTCCTCTTCTTACTCCTGTGTTACCCTCATCCCCCATTATTCCTGTGTGACCTTATCTGATGGTAGGACCTGCCCATTTCTCGGAGGGGTCTTTGGTAGGTAACAAAAAGATTGCCTCAGGGGCAGGAAGGGATAGATTCAGATAGATTGAAGGATTCAGGGGGAGATGGAGGAAGAACCAGCAGGAAGAGAAACGGCTGAAAGAGGATGAATGCAGGGCTAATAATGGAGCTGGCTTGAAAGGTTATGATAGGCCAAATATGTTGGCCAGGGCCCAAATAAAGCTGATGTCTTCTGAAACCTGACTGCTGTGGATCATTTTCTCGCTGCAATCCTGAACCCTCAGACCTGCTGGCTGGAGAGAGTTGGAGGAGCATGGCCGAGGCTGGCAGAGAAAGGCCTCTCTCCATCCATCTCACTATCATCCACTTCCATCCAGCACTCCATAATTAATATGATTTACTGCACTCCTCTTCCTCTTTTCATACTTCTTCCAACTCCTCTTATTATTCTCTGGATCTTGATCTCTGGAACTCCAAAGATTGCTATATTGTTTCTGTTGAATTTATCAAAGACTTCTATTTTCATCTGTTCACATTTTTTGAGTAGTTTATTCATTGTCTGATCATTTGCTTTAAGGTTCTTTTCCAATCTCTTCTGCTGTGTGGAGTTGTTCTACATCTCATTCTCTGGCTCTCTAACCCCAACCTCAGCTGCTGTTACTCCATTGGAGAAGCGTTTCATTGAGATTTTAATTTCATCTACTGAGTTTTTCACACCTGTTATTTCAGTTTGGAGTTATCTGAGTTCTATCACTCTGGTCTGTTCAGCTCAATCTATGCTTTCTTTGAGTTTTTTGAGCATCCTCCATATTAATACTCTAAACTCCTTATTTGAGAGGCTAATTAGGTGGTTGGTACGTTAGAGATCATCTTCATTCTCTATGCATGATGTTGTCATGCATTGTTTCCCCATTGCCACACTTGTAGATTGGATTTTACTATGTGCTGTGCTGGGGTTCGTGGGTTAGAAGATGTGCACGGCTGCAGAGCAAAGTGCTCTTCTGGCTCCACCTTATTGGATGGGGCCCTTATCTGTTTTGGGCCTGAGAGATTATGTTCGATGGCGTCTACTTGGCTGCTTTGTGCAGAAAAACAGACAAGGGAGCAAGGCAGCAGTCCTTTATAATGGCTCTCTTGTGCCCAAACACACAGCAGCAATCAGCACTCACCTTGTTGGGTGGGGTCAGTTTACCAGATTTGGGTCCTGGAGACTGTTCGATGGCATCTTCTTGGCTGTCTTGTGCAGAAAAGCCAGGATTCCAATTATTCTTATGTTTTTCTGTTGAGTTTATCAAAGACTTACGTATTTGTTTGCTCACATTTCTTGAGGATTTTTTCCGTTGTCTGATTCTTTGTTTTAAGGCACTTTTCCAACCTCTTCTGTTGTATAGAGTTGTTATGCATCTCATCTTCCAGCTCACTAATTTTGTCTTCAGCCACTGTTAGTCTGTTGGATAGGCTTTCCAGTGATGTTTTTATTTCACCTACCAAGTTTTTCAACCCTGTTATTTCAGTTTGAAGTTTTCTTATTTCTATTCTCAGATCCTCTTGATTCTTATTTGTGGCACATTTATTTTGTTACATGCTTTTTTTGAGTTCTATGAACACCCTCCATATTTATTCTCTAAAGTCGGTAACTGAGAGGCTAAATAGGTGGATGCTACTTTTAGGGCCATTGGAGCTATCATCTTCATTTTCTAAGACTGGTGGGGTCCTGATTGTTTCCCCATGTTACAGTTTAGTGTGATGTTTTCTATGCCCCAGGTTCATGTTTCACTGGCTCTTCTTGGATTCTGTTGCTCACACTGCTGATGTGGTTTCTGTATCCCAAAGCAGCAGGTTTTGCTGCTGCAGCTTCTGTTCTCTTTGATGTGGGTTCTGCAGCTCTGAGTCCCTGCCACAGATTCTGTTCCTCATCTCACTTCCTATTAACTTAATTTTTGTTTTGGACTATATCCTGCTATGCTTAGGGGTTACTCCTGACAATCAGGATAATTCCTAGTAGAGTTTGGGGGATAATATGAGATGCTAGGAATTGAAGTTGTGTTGGCCTCATGCAAGGCAAATGCCCAACCTCTGTATTATTGCCCCATACCTAATTACTGAGAATTTATTGTGTTTAATGTCCAGTTCATGAAGTAAAGAGACTGAACAGATCAATGTGTTCATGAAACTATATTCCACTATGGAAGATAAATAACAAACTCTATAGGCTTTTATTAAAATTTAGAATATATAGTTTTCTAAAAAATTATAAATGGAATTTTTAAATATATTTTATTTAAACACCTTGATTACATACATTATTGTGTTTGGGTTTCAGTCATGTAAAGAACACCACCCATCACCAGTGCAACATTCCCATCACCAATGTCCTAAATCTCCCTCCTCCCTACCCAACCCCCGCCTGTACTCTAGACAGTCTTTCTATTTCCCTCATACATTCTCATTATTAGGATAGTTCAAAATGTAGTTATTTCTCTAACTAAACTCATCCCTGTTTGTGGTGAGCTTTATGAGGTGAGCTGTAACTTTCAGCCCTTCTCTCTTTTGTGTCTTAAAATTATTATTGCAAGAATGTCTTTCATTTTTCTTAAAACCCACAGATGAGTGAGACCATTCTGTGTTTTTTTTCTCTCTCTCTGACTTATTTCACTCAGCATAATAGATTCCATGTATATACATGTATAGGAAAATTTCACGACTTCATCTCTCCTGACAGCTGCATAATATTCCATTGTGTATATGTACCACAGTTTCTTTAGCCATTTGTCTGTTGAAGGGCATCTGGGTTGTTTCCAGAGTCTTGCTATGGTAAATAGTGCTGCAATGAATATAGGTGTAAGGAAGGGATTTTTGTATTGTATTTTTGTGTTCCTAGGATATATTCCTAGGAGTGGTATAGCTGGATCGTATGGGAGCTCGATTTCCAGTTTTTGGAGGAATCTCCATATAGCTTTCCATAAAGTTTGAACTAGATGGCATTCCCACCAGCAGTGGGTAAGAGCTCCTTTTTCTCCACATTCCCGCCAACTCTGCTTGTTCTCATTCTTTGTGATGTGTGCCAATCTCTGTGGTGTGAGGTGGTACCTTATAGTTGTTTTGATTTGCATCTCCCTGATGATTAGTGATGTGGAGCATTTTTTCATGTGTCTTTTGGCCATTTGTATTTCTTCTTTATCAAAGTGTCTGTCCATTTCTTCTCCCCATTTTTGATGGGATTAGGTGTAGATTCTACCAAAAAGCTTCCAGAAACAATAGACTCATATAGCAAGGTGGCAGGCTACAAAATTAACACACAAAAATAAATGGCCTTTCTATACACCAATAGTAATAAGGAAGAAATGGACATTAAAACAACCCCATTCACAATAGTGCCACACAAACTCAAATATCTTGGAATCAACTTGACTAAAATTTTGAAGGACCTAAACAAAGTAAACTATAAAACTCTGCTCCAAGAAATAAGAGTGGACACGCAGAAATGGAAACACATACCCTGCTCATGGATTGGCAGGAATAACATCATAAAATGGCAATACTCCCCAAAGCATTGTACAGATTTAATGCGATCCCTCTAAAGATACCCGTGACATTCTTCAAAGAAGTGGATCAAGCACTTTTAAAATTCATTTGGAACAATAAAGACTCTAGAATACCTAACACACTCCTAAGAAAAGGAATATGGGGGGAATTACTTTCCCCAACTTTAAACTTTACTATGATACAATAGTTGTCAAAACAGCACGGTATTGGAATATAGACAGGCCCTCAGGAATAGGTTTGAATACTCAGAGAATGTTCTCCAGACATACAATCACCTAATTTTTGATAAAGGAGCAAGAAATCCTAAATGGAGCAAAGAAAGCCTCTTCAACAAGTGGTGTTGGCACAACTGGCTAGCCACTTGCAAAAAATTGAACTTTGACCCCCAGTTAACATCTTGTACAAAGGTAAAATCCAAATGGATTAAAGACCTCAATATCATACCCGAAACCATAAGATATATAGAACAACTCGTAGGCAAAACACTCCAGGATATTGAGAATACTGGCATCTTCAAGGAGGAAACTGTACTCTCCAACCAAGTGAAAGCAGAGATTAACAGATGGGAATATATTAAACTGAGAAGCTTCTGCACCTCAAAGGAAATAGCACCCAGGATACAAAAGCCACCCACTGAGTGGGAGAAACTATTCACCCAATACCCATTAGATAAGGGGCTAATTTCCAAAAAAAGCTATACATGGAATTTTATAAAATTTTTATTTTATTTCTTTTAAAATTCTTTTTTAAATTATTTATTTATTTTAATTATGAGAACAATGATGCAAAGAAAGAGGACAAGGTAAAGTTACCATGAAAGGACAATCACCAATAAACAGAGTTCTCAGAAGAAATCCCCTTGCTGACACCTTAATCTTGAACATAAAGTCAAGGATCATTAAGAAGAAATAAAACAAAACCATGTACAATTACTTTGTCCCTCAAGTCTCCAGATATACATTATTACATTTCTTAGTGGTACACAAAGCAATTTAAAGCCATGATATTTGTGTAACTCCTGAAACATTGAAGGCATAGTATTTTTTACATTTCCATGCATATGCATATTAGTTTATGTTAATCTCAAAAGCTTAAGTATTTTTTTTTAATTTAAGGTTTAGAGTCAAAGGAGCAAAGTAAAAACAGTGTTAGAGTGGCAATTATTGTTTGCATAGGCCCACCAAAATATGGGTGACATGGAAAGGAAAAGCCTTGGCATAAATACAAGGAGACCCTACCCCTGAAGTTTTCTGGTATAAAACCAGCTCTAGGTTCCGGCAGAATAGTTTGTCTAATCCAAGTCCTTGTCTGTAGTGCCAATACAGTTTTATTTTTCAAACAGTCTCTGTTGTTGGCAAAAGATCCTGGAATCTGCATATCCTACATTGAAGTCAGGCTGGTGTCGAGCATCCTCTAGTTTCACCTCACAATTAAAGGGCAATGCAGAGAGCCCTTTCCAGTAAGCAAGACATTATTGTTGTTAAGTCTTCTCAGTGTTAAGGGAAGTCTCTTTTGAGTAGGTCGACGTCAGAGCAGCAGTAGGGTCTTCCCTGGTAGAGGATTGCTTCCAGGTGATGTTATAGACAATGTTGGATGTTTCATAGGTGGCTTCCCTAGTTCAGGGGTGAATGGACAATGCCCATTCTTCTGAGGCCTGTGCCAGGTCATTATGTCAATGTTCAGGGTGTAAGGTCCAATTGCACTACAAGTTTTGTGTGTTCCCATCTCTATTAGATAAGAACTTATTTGTATGTATAGAATGTCACCATTTTAATGTGCTTATGCAAACAAGGAATAATGCCATGTGGCATTATTGGTACATATAGGGGCTGTAAGAACAAGTCCTACAATCCCTGTGACTTGCTTCATACATAAGCGATAAACTGAGGGAATCTTCCACCAAATTCCTTATTGATCAGTTCACAAAGAGAAGAAAAGATAAAAAATAGGGTAAATCATCACTATATAAGAGAATATTAAGAGATATAGCTGTCAAAGAAAATAGATATAAAAATTCAAAGGGCATATTTACTGTTTTATGCTTTTGAAATAGTTGGGTGGGTGTTAAATCCAGTGCACCATGTTAGTCTGTGATTTTGGATGGTGCAGTGCTGAAGTTAAAAAGGGTAAATGTGGAGTAATGATAGTTTGGGGTGAGAGAGTTAAAGAGTAAAAATGAGTTTTGTAGGGGTGTGATAAAGAGCAGAAAACAAAATGGACATTCTGCATACATAAAAACATATCTTAAGGATATGGAGTACTATTAATATATATTGTGCATGTAGACTGGTATGAAATTACCAGTGACTGCCTGAGTACAGCCGAGCAACTATCTGCCACCCCCAGTTAAGCTCCTCCACGTGTAAAAAAGGCTGAAACCCATGCTGGCCGAGACTTCCGGCTCCCAGGAAGGAAGGAGATTCTTCCCGAGCCGGAAGGCTGAAGTTCAAAGCCTGCACCCTAAGCTACCCTCTGGAGCCGGCTTGGGAGTGGGGAAAACCTAGGGTACCCCATTAGCTCCTCCCAGGAACCCACCTTACTGGCTTGACCAGGCATATGGCTCAGGGAAAGCCCTGGAGCTCTGGAGGAAAGAGATAGAGGGGTGCTGGGTGAAATTTTATAAATTTTAAAGAGAGTTACAATGGTCACTGAATTTCTGTTACCCACTTTAAAAAGGAGACCCACTTAAAGAGATATTTAAATGGAAATATAAAAAGAGTCAGAAATTATTAATTGCATAGAGGAACAACATCTTAGGACACACATGACTTAAGGCTTTGAATTCAGCTGGGTAGATTAGTGTTGCTGCTTATTGTGGACTATAAAAAATGTACACGATAACAATAAAATAAAGCAGGGCTTCATTTCTCAAATGTGAAATGTTTTTTGTTACGTTTGAATGAACCTGGCCATTATATATTTGAAACTGCTTTAAAGGACAAAAGTAACATTCTGAGTCAGTAAAAACAAAGTGATAGAAAGAACTGAGATTAGAAGAATATGATAAAGGTCAGGAGAGATAGTACAGTGGGTAAGGTGCTTGCTTTGCACATGTCTCAGGTTTGAACCCTGGCACTGCATTACTGATCTCTGAACCCTTCCAGGAATATTTACTGGGAACAAACTGGTGTATCTTAAACCATGCCCCTGCCAAGATTAAGCTACTGGTTGGAGAGATAGAACATTAAGCTGTGTATATTCATGTTGGAGGCTTTTGTTGTGTTACATCCCTGGTACAACATGGTACTCTGAACCATTTTAGGAGAGCCCCCAAGCACAACTTGATGTGGCTCAAATAAAATGAATTAATAAAATAAATAAAAAAGAATTTCATGAATAAATAAATGAATATAAAATCTGAAGCAACCTAAATAAGTGTTTTAGGCTAGTTGAGAAGTTAACTAAGAGGAAGTATTAAGTTACAATTTGTTATTACAATAACAATAAGATAATTTAAGGTATCTTTCTTCATTCTATTTCCTTATTCCATTCAGACAGTCTTTCTGTAAGTTAAGTGCATGCAATAAGTTTATTACCTTTATTTATGGTGTTTTTACTTCTGGAATTGATTGATTATAGCTGATAATCTGGGGAAGACAGAGTTCATGCTTTCATTTAACAATCATTTATTTATTGAGGATGGTGATAAGCATTGGATATAAAATGATCAAAAGAGATTGTTTCCTGGCCTAAAAAAATGGCTTACATGGAGGAAAATTGTGATAAGTTTATCAAACACAAAAGGTTAAGTTATTCAAGAGTAAGAATGAGGTGGGTATAGAATGAGATGATGTGAGAGTAACAATCTTCAAGTGTAGATAACTATTCTGAGATCCACGGATCCATGTGACAGCAGATTTGGAAGACGAAAGGTGTCACAAAGGTTTACTGGAGAGTGAAAAGCACCTCACAGCCTGGGAATAACTGGAAAAATTGAAGGACTGTGAATGGAGCCCAGAATATGTAGCATATGAGAAGATGTGAAAGCTGAGATATCTGGGAATGTCAGAACATGAAAGGTATTATCAATCTTACCATGATGTTTTTACTTTACACTGAGTACAAAGGAGAGTCAAGGATTTAAATAGGATAGTTACGAGATCATATTTGTACTTCAGAAGAAATACCAGCTACAGGCTAAAGAATGGTTGGAAGTGGTGCTGTATTGCTAGCACTCACGTATGACTTGTATGAATTGCAAAAACAACTTGTGGCTGAGAACACTCAGCAGACAAGTAATCAGAAGGTGTCCTTTAGTTATGATTTGGTGTGAATTTAGACTATTTTTCTCCTTTACTTCCCTTAGATGATTGAGAGCTTTTGGGTGGATACAATTTGCACAATACTTCACAAAAGCTCTGTTTAGGAAAGGATTATGTAGGAATTCAGGTGAGAGCAATGCTGAGGACATGAACTTATGACAGAGACCGATGTAGCATTTTTTAATGTATTCAGAGTTGGAAAAAACTTGGTTATTTACTAGATATAGAGTAGAAAAGAGAATGGAGTTTTTGTATTTGAATACAAAATGAAGGAAAGAAAAGTTAAAGAGGTGTTGAACTTATTGACTACTTGACTATAAAGGATGAGGTATTTGAAAATCAAGGGATAGCCCCTTAGTTTCTCATTTGAATAACTGGCTGGTCTTGTCTACACTTCTTTTTTTTTTTTTTGTCTACACTTCTTAAGTTAGTTCAACTTGTGTATAAATGCATGTGTGAACATGTGAATGAAATATTTATGTGATGGAGTGGGGAGTGGAGGTAGCATAGATACTCAATAGTCATATTTTCTCAAATAGTGTTTGTCTCTGGCATTAGACTAGAATACGAGAGCTCTGATTGCATATAGGAATGAAATATAATTAAGATTTTAATACATTGAGTGATTGTGCCTGGAGAAAAGTGGAGGATTTTGACAGAATTTTCTAAGTCTAGTCAGATCTTCAATTTATAAAGTAAGTGATTGGGCTCCCACTTTTAAATATTTTCTATATATTCCTACTCAATTTCATGTAAAATACACTTATTTGTGAAAAACCATGTGATAACAGATAGCAGAACACGTAACTGTAGTATTTTGCTTTTTTATTGTCCTCATAATTTACATCCATAAAGAAGGAAGACCTAGGGAAATGGAGCCAACCTAGCAAAGAAGCTATTCTGGGATACTGGACACAGAGAATGATGATAGGAGGGACAAGAATGGAGATAACTGGACTTAAGCTGGAAAGAGAGAATGAATGAAAGATGGGGAAGTGAACAAAAGTATTCTCTACAGAGGGAAGGAAATATAAGGAAAATGGGAGTTTGGTGTTTAGGGAGTAGACCTGTTTGAATGGGCTTGGCATCATATATTTATGCAGTGGTAGTGTTACATGTGACTGCTATAAAATTTATTTATTCAGTACCATTAACTAATTGTGATAAAGGTATAAAATTTACAGAAGCTTTAGTGAACTAAGTTCTATGAAATTTTCCTGTTTTTGTTTTTAGATAGTATTTTTTATTACTGTTGTAAAATTTGGGTATGAAAACTATTTTGGTTTAATTGAGAAGGCTCATCATATTCATTTTAAATTTTATGTTTTTCACTTAAGCTGAAATACTCCCTTTACTGGTAGTTTTAGTTTAAATAGTGAGAAAGAGAAATAGTGAAGATCTTTGTTTCCTAAGTCTCTTTTGCTGTGGCATGGTTTCAAATATCATGTGAGTAGCAAGTATTCAAAAATTAGGTGTTTTTTTTTTATATATAGGTTCTAGGATTGGTTTCTGAGGGTTCACCCCTGAAATTTTTTGGGGGGTTGGCCCCACCTGGTGACACTCAGGTGTGTTACTCCTGGCTTGCATTCCAAAATTTCTGGGGGACTATATGCAACGTCAGAGATTGAACCCAGGTTGTCCTGGGTCAGCTGCGTGTAAGGCAAACACCCTACTGCTGTGCTATTGCTCTGGTCCCTCTTCAGTGTCTTGAAATGAATGTAATTAATTTGCCTTTTACAGTCATTCAGAAAGAAACTGAACACTGCATAATTTCTCAAACACACAGAAAATCTTAGCATCTGAAGATTAATCCACAGGAAAATCTATTTTTCATACCTTCTATTTCCTGCCCATTTTTTCAGTCTCAGCAGCATCAAGATCTCTGTTCATCCAATGGTTCAATTATGTTGGTATGAGAGTTATTCTCCCAATTTTGTCATTTTCAAAGTTTAATTTATTTGGAAAGGTACTTTTAGAACATTGCACCACATGTTCAAGCCTACTGTTTTCTTCTGTTCATTTTCTAATATTAATAGGTAGTTAGGGTCATAGGATTGGTGGATGGTAGCAGAACAGCTTTGATTGACGTCCCATTTATAGTATGGGGATGCAACTGGCAGTATTCTAAGCTTGGAAAGCTGGACTACATAGTGTCTTTGTTCTCAGATTTTGGACTTCACAATTTATTTTGGAAAAGATGGAATCCTGAAGTACTAAATTTTGTTTTGTATCAATAGCAAAGTCCCCAGGTTGAAGGTAAAATTGTATCTTTCTGGGAATTCTGACTGGAAAGTCGTTGTGTATATACAATGATGATTCTCATTCAGTAATAAAGACCACTTAAAATTGTGATTATGCATATTTATGATTAGCTCAATACTTGTATATTCTGCTAGATCATGAACTACATGAGGATTGAGAATGTTATTTTTTTTATTTAAACACATTGATTACATACATGATTGTGTTTGGGTTTCAGTCATGTAAAGAACACCACCCATCACCAGTGCAACATTCCCATCACCAATGTCCCAAGTCTCCCTCCTCCCCACCCGACCCCCGCCTGTACTCTAAACAGGCTCTCCATTTCCCTTATACATTCTCATTATTAGGAAAGTTCAAAATGTAGTTATTTCTCTAATTAAACTCATCACTCTTTGTGGTGAGCTTCCTGTGGTGAGCTGGAACTTCCAGCTCTTTTCTCTTTTGTGTCTGAAAATTATTATTGCAAGAATGTCTTTCATTTTTCTTAAAACCCATAGATGAGTGAGACCATTCTGCGTTTTTTCTCTCTCTCTCTGGCTTATTTCACTCAGTATAATAGATTCCATGTACATCCATGTATAGGAAAATTTCATGACTTCATCTCTCCTGACAGCTGCATAATATTCCATTGTGTATATGTACCACAGTTTCTTTAGCCATTCATCTGTTGAAGGGCATCTTGGTTGTTTCCAGAGTCTTGCTATGGTAAATAGTGCTGCAATGAATATAGGTGTAAGGAAGGGGTTTTTGTACTGTATTTTTGTGTTCCTAGGGTATATTCCTAGGAGTGGTATAGCTGGATCATATGGGAGCTCGATTTCAAGTTTTTGGAGGAATCTCCATATCGCTTTCCATAAAGGTTGAACTAGACGGCATTCCCACCAGCAGTGGGTAAGAGAATGTTATTTTAATTCACTGCTTTTTTTTTTTTTTTTTTTTGCTTTGTTTTGTTTTCATTTTGAGTCACACTCAGCCATGCTCAGGGATGATTTCTGATTCAGCACTCAGAAATCACTCCTGATGGGCTCATGGCATTCTGGGGCTCTCATGGAATTCTAGGACTCTCATGGGATTCTGAGGCTCAAACTTGGGTCAGCCTTTTGATGGTAAGTTCCCTACCTGTTGCATTGTTTTATTTCTCTGATAATTAATTTTTTTTACAGGTCCTAATTACAAAGTGATGGAAAACAGTAGGAGATAAATTAATTCCCTGGTTGACTGTGGTCCCTAACTGCCTGATCTGGTAGTCTCTAATATTAAAGTCCTTGAATTCAGTACAAATCTGCTGCCTTATTTTTGGAAGGGGTTGGAGTCTCTCTTGGGTACTTGGGAAATCCTGAGATGCCAGGAGTCATACCCAGGCTTCCTGAATGCAAAATTTTAAATGGTGTAATGAGCTATCTCTACAGTTCAGAAGCAGAAAAATATTTTATTTGAGATTAACCATAAATTGAATAATATATGTAGGAATTGGACTACTAAATTGCTGTTATCTATTGGTATATGATTTTTAGAGGCAGGCAGTGTTTTTACAGAGAAATTTAATGCTGTCATTCAATTGGTACCAAAGTCTATCTCCTGATACTTAAAGAAAATAACAGAATGTAAAAAAAAAAGGAAAGAAAATTAAAGGGTCTGAAAAAACATTACCAGGTGTTTGTTTCTATGGCGGCTACCAAGCATCTCTGGTACCTCTAGTGTTCTGAGATTCATTGAGCTTCAGAACTACATCATAAGACCAAACATTAATCTCTCTTGGCCAGTTGACTGCATATTGCCTTAAGTGTCCTAGGGCCTGGTGAATTTATATAATCTATGTGGATCAGTTTTATATCCATAGATTAAAATATTTATCATTTCAATGGCACAGTAAGGCTTAGTTTCTTGTTTCACAAATCAGAAGCTCCCTAACCACAGTTAGCAATTTTCAGTGCCTACTCTATTTGTTCTCTATAATCAAATATGCCAGTGCAGTTCAATGTATATGTATATATCCTCTATTTTATCACATTCCTTTCTTTGTCATAATTACTATTATCAAGGTCATTAGTAATTCTGTATTGTATTAAATTACCACCTCTAAGCTGTTGCGTTTTATATTCAGAGCTGCCAATGTAAGTCACAGGAGCATATTGCTTTCTTCTCGCTGTCTTTTAGACTTATTTATATGGAGCTTTAGAGAGTACAGGGAAAGAGCACCGTTTATGCATGTGACCAACCTGGGTTCAACCAGCAGTACCATATATTGTTTCTCAAGCACTGCCAGGGGTGATCCCTGACCACAAAACCAGAAAAAACCTTGAGCATCTCTGGATGTGGTCCACAGAACCCTCAAACTCACCCAGAATTATTTTTTATTAAAATTTGATGTATAATTATTATTTTAAGTACTTTAGTAGTAATTTTATTTATCTATGGAGTACTAATAATATATCATAGTAGTATATATAGTAATATATGTCTATATAAAGTTAATTTTTATGCATAATTTTTACCCCCCCCATAATTTCCAGTATAAACTAGCTTTAATGAGTCTGCTTGGAGGAACTAGAATTACATCTCTAAAAACTGAATATGGGTTAGTATTGATCAGAAAAGACTTTTTGTTGATATATGGAAGGGCTGAGGTGAGATGATAGGAAGCTGAAGAACTGATATGGCTTAGCATCATAGATTTTTTCCTACATATCCAGCTCTTTTTCCTGAACACTGTCATTTCTGACATATTGTGTTCTCAGACATATAAATATGCACAAAAACAACTTCACAAAGAAAATGTTTAGTTTATTTAGAGATGACAGACTTCTCTGACCTCTACAGTCAATCATAGTCCCACTTAGTTTCCAACTTCCAGCACCCAATATCCATATTATTACTTCTGGTCAGAGTGCTAGTTATTTTCATGTTTCTTTTGATTTTAGCCTCTAATTCTTTGTTTCAGAAGTTTTCTTCTTAGTTTTACTTTCTATAATAAAATTCCTACTTTATTATTTTATCTTCATACATTTACTAATATTTTTCAACTTCCATGAAATCTATTTCAGTGATGGAAATGATAGAACAATTATGTTTCCCTGTGGATTCATAACCTATACAATGATTGTCTTAATTATAAATACCTTAAAATTTAGTGGCTCACACCCACTAAGTGGGACAAATTATTCACCCATCAGATAAGAGGCTAATATCCAAAATATACAAGGCACTGGCAGAACTTTACAAGATAAAAACATCTAATTCCATCAAAAAATGCGAAGAAGAAATAAACAGACACTTCGACAAAGAAGAAATACAAATGACGAAAAGGCACATAAAAAAGACTCCATATCTCTAATCATCAGAGAGTTGCAAATCAAAACAACTATGAGGTATCATCTCACACCACAGAGATTGGTGCACATCACAAAGAATGAGAACAAGCGGTGCTGGCAGGGATGTGGAGAGAAAGTAACTCTTATCAACTGCTGGCGGGAATGCCATCTAGTCTAACCTCTATGGAAAGCGATATGGAGATTCGTCCAAAAACTGGAAATTGAGTTTCCATACAATCCAGCTGTATTACTCCTAGGGTACATCCTAGGAACACAAAAATACAATACAAAAATTCCTTTCTCACACCTATATTCATTGCAGTGCTATTTACAATAGCCAGATTCTGGAAACAACCAAGATGCCCTTAAACAGATAAATGGCTAAAGAAACTGTGGTACATATACGCAATGAAATATTATGCAGCAGTCAGGAAAGATGAAGTCATGAAATTTTCCTATACATGATGTACATGAAATCTGTTATGCTGAGTGAAATAAGTCAGAAGGATATAGATAGACACAGAATATTCTCCTTCATTTATGGGTTTTAAGAAAAATAAAAGACATTCTTGCAATAATTTTCAGAGACAAAAGAGAGGAGGGCTAGAAGTTTCAGCCCACTACATGAGTAGTACAAAGAGTGGTGAGTGCAGTTAGAGAAATAGCTACATTGAGAACTATCATAACAATGTGAATGATGAAGAAAGTAGAAAGCCTGTCTAGAGCACAGACAGGGGTGGAGTGGAGACGGGGGTGGTGTGGGTACAGGGGAGATTTGGGACATTGGTGATAGGAATGTTGCACTGGTCTGAAGGGGTTGTTCGTTACATGACTGAAACTCAACCACAATCATGTTTGTAATCAAGTTATTTAAATAAAGCTATTAAAAAATTTAGTGGCTCAAAAGCAAGTTCATTATTTCATGACTTATTTTGAGTTTATGGGCAAAGCTAGGCAGTTCTTTGTCAATCTTACTGGAAGTCTGTTGACTTTAATTGGAAACATAAATATTGATGTGGAATCAAATAGTTTCTTCCTTTTAAATTTTTTTAATTATTTATTTTTTTTAAAGAAAATATTGTTTTAATATCTAGTTTAGCTGAGAAGATTTCTGAAAAACTATAAAAAATGATAGATTTAAAAGCAATAATGAGGGGGGGGCATCATTTTTAGTACAGCAGTAAAGCATTTGCCATGAACACAGCTGAACCAGGACAGATGGTGGTTTCTTTCCTTTTTTTTTTTTTTTTCATGACTATTTATTTTATCTTAGCAGCATCAAGAACTCTGCACGTCCAGTTGCGCAGCAGTGGTGGCACAATTCTGACGTGGTTTTCTGAAATTTACACTTTGCTTGGTTACCATTGGCTACCCTTTTCAGAACAGTGCACTTAACCGGAAAGCAAATTCCATTTTTCTTTGTACATTCCTGATATTGTGAGATGACAAGGTAGTAGGATTAGTAGGTGATTGTGATAAGTTTTTGACTGACCCAGTACTTCTCACTTATGTTAAGGAGAGATGTGATTGTCAATATTCTAAGCTTAGAATCTGTGGTGCATGATACCTTTTTATTCTCTGCTGTTGATTTAAAAAAAAAAAAGTTACCGTATTTGCCAGTGTATAAGACGACTTTTGAAACAAAAAATGTCAACCGAAAATTGTGGATCATCTTATACACCGAGTATATCCCGAAAAATGTTTCAATATTCCGCTAAACAAAACAAAAAAAAATCAGGCCGCAGAGTTTCCAAATCTCTTTCTTGTAGGCTCCCAAACAGTACTCAGGAGATCTGGGGGCCACTTCTGGTAAAACCCAGCTAACCGTGTTGGTGGTTTAGTGCTAGGGTCCGAGGATGGGGTGTTGTTTGGTTCATGTAGTGGGGGAGATTAACTGACGCCACCAGGGAATTGCCAGAAAAGGTGCCTATAAGGGACCAATCACTGCAAGACTGCTCAGACTGCCTCTCTAACTCAGCCAATCCAAGCAGGTTTTTTATGCATGCAAATTAGACAATGTTCTGGATCCGAATCTACACTGTCAAAAGTCTGCTCAGATTGGCCAGAGTCAGAGAGGAAGTCTATTATAGACAGTATAACCTTTGAACCTTTGCTTGTTGTGATTGGCTCACTGTGGTATATACGGTTGCAGCACAGGAACGTTCTGTCTGATACAGCGAATATAGGCCTAAACCTATGTTTTAACTGCAAAAATTAGGGGGTCGTCTTATACGCCGGCAAATACGGTATGCATGTGAGTACTATATACTATTTTTTGTTTCTTAGCAAGACTCATATTCAGAGTAAAAGTTGTACTCTTGCTAATATGAATAGAAGGCCAATGGTTTATGAAGAGGTGAATATTTTATTTGTATATTTACTTGAAAATGTTATGAAAGATACAATAACAAAATGAAATAAGATTGCTTGAAAACATTTATTTATATGTAATTATTCTACATTTTACGAACATACTGCTTTGCATTTTGAGTTAATAATTTATAATACTACATCTAAGAATACAGTTTTAAAAATACTATCTTAAGAAAAGTTTCACACTTCTTTAAATATATGTTCCCAGAGCACTTCTACTATGAATACAACAGTAACCTTTCACAAGAAACCCTGAATTCCCTCCTCTAAAGTTGATACTGTTACCCTTCCCCCTGCTGTAACCTTCCTTCTGTGACAACAAGTCAAAATATCTTTTTGGTTTGGTTTTATAAGCTTATTTTATTTTTTAAAAAATTAATTTTTGTGCCAAACCTGTAAGTGCTTGAGGGTTACTTCTAGTGCAGTACTTAGGGATCATTCTTTGTAAACGCTTCTAGGACCACATGTGGTGCCAGAGATACATTCAACCTGAGCCCCGAGCATGCAGCAGATCTGTTTCAGTCCTTTGATTCTATTCCCTGCTCTTTAATTTTAAATAAAAGTTGTATAACATGTATAAATGTAATGAGTAATATTTCTCTTCCTTCTGAATTATTTAGATAAATATGACCTCCCTGTGTTCTATTCTTTTTGCAAATAGAAAGATTTCCCCTTTTTTCTCTAATAGTAAATGGTATTACATTGTGCACATAAAACACATTTTGATTAACCACTCTTGTTGTTAGACACTTGGGTTATTTCTTTATTTTGGTTAAATAAAAATAATTTAAAAAATGAATGTTTTGAAGAACAAAGTAGCCATATTTGTAAACTGATAATTTTTTTTACTCACTCCCACGAATAGAAATTCGTTGGCACCATAGTAGATCATAGTTACACACCCTGTGTTCCATTTTAGTGGTAAATTTGGGCTCCTTGTCAGACCTGGTCTGACCTATAATGTGAATCTACTATTTACAAAATTACATACTTTAATTAAGTCATCTTATTTATTACTAGGGCTGAAAAGCTATGCCTGTTAGTGTTAATTATTGTTTGAATGTTTTTATTTTTCTTTATCTAAAAGGTTTTCATTAAATATGTTTGGTAATGGAATAAAAAGCACACGGAGGAATGGATGTGTGTGTGTGCTTATACCCATGATATTTGAGGTAAGGACCACATATAGGTCGATCAGTTGTTAAGCTTGGTAGGTTGAGGGAAACATTTCATGCAGCTTATGGTACTGAGCGTCTCACATATGTAGGCATTTCTCTACCACTTGAACTATATTCCCACCCTATTAGGACATTTGCTTTATTTTGTTTTGGGGAAACACCTAGTTATGCTTAGGACTTACTCCTGACTCTGCATTCAGAAATAACTTCTGGCAGGGTACCATATGGGAAACCAGGAATCAAAGGCAGGTCAGCCATGTGCAAAACAAACACATTACTTTGTACTATTACTGGCTGGACTTTGTAAGGGAAACATATACATCATATGCTCTTATCTACATATTATAGTGAACTAAAATAAGCACAAACTATGTCTGTCATATGTTAACTGATTTTTTGTACCTTCCATTATACATATTGTAGTACACATTACACTATTTGTCATACATGTGGTATATAAGAAAAATTGGGTGATAATAGTAACATAAATTATGTTCTAGTTTACTAATACCAAACTTAACCTTTTTCTCAAATATTTGTTTTTGTATTTTGACTATTCAAATAAACATTTTTTCCAAGTAAAAAATTTTAACTTCTTCATGACAATTGAATTAGAATCATAATGCTTTTGATACAAAATGCTTTTGTATCATATTATAAAAATGAAAAACCAAATTGCTATTTACAGAAGATGACCTTGACAAATAAGAACTGGACAGAACCTAGCAAGGGACCAATGAGGAAGTTCGTTGACGAAGCCTCAGCTTTGGATTCGCACAAAAACCATGATCTCTAATCCTAGAGGTCTGACTTTGACAACAGCAACTGAGCAAAACATCTGGAACCATGCTGAAAGGCCTCGGCTCTGAACCTAAGATCTGAGCAAAAACCAAGTCCATTAGCTACAGAAAACTTACTACAACAATAGTGATGAAACAGAAATCCTAGAGCTTTAAAAAAAAGTACAAACAAGGGAACAAAGAAAGAAACAAACAAAAAAGCCTCTCTTCTAGCTTTTGCTCTATGGCCTACGCAAATAACAAGATCTTCAGCTACAGAGGTGGGATGTCATCGTCTACACCTGAGTGGAAAGTCTTCTGGCAACATCAGAAGATCTTGTGTGTAAAAGAATGCGTAAAAAGAGTGTAAAAGAGTGAGTACGGAGCCTGGAGTTGTTCCCATGGCAGTATTCTTCAAGGGCGGAGAAATCCAATATGTCTCAGGCCAAGGAAATTCCTGTTCTAATTTCCCCAATGTTTACTGTGCCTATGCAAAAAAAAACCCCAAACACCAAAAAACCCAACACACACACACACACACACACACACACACACACACACACACACACACACACACACACACACACACACACACACACACACACACCCCACAACCCTTTTTTAAGAAGTTGCTGGTTCGGGGTTTTTTCCCCCATCTTTTCTTATTTTTGCTCTCGTTTTGGCTTTGATTTTTTTTTTTTTGATGTTTCTTCATAGCAGATGATTTTGGTGTTTGATTTACTCTTTTTTTTTTCTTAATCTTTTTGTACTTTTTTTTTTGTTACTCCTTATTGCTTTTTTTGTTTCGTTTTGGTTTGTTTTTTGCCTTGCCTCATTTTATTTTGTTTCTTTTTTTCTTCTTTCCTCTTTCTTCTTCCAAAGGGATACTTACAGCACCTCAAAGATTCATCCTGTATCCCTTCTTATATCTCAAATAGAGCCACATTGCTGGAATCACCTTGATCAGTGTCATATTTGGTGGGAGAAAAATGAATGGTACCAAGACCAGACAGTAGTATGTCCATTTGGTGGAAATAAAAAATGTCAAACTTGAACACAAAACCCAAAGTCAACGACAACAGAAATGATACCCAATCAACATCAAGCTGTTACATGGGGGGGAAACAGCTGCACTAGCATTATGGGGGTTAGAGGAAGGGGAAGAAGGATGTATGCTGTGAACAGGAGGGGAGGGAGGACCACACGGGTGGTGGGAATGTCCCTTATTCATTACTACTATGTGCCTTAAATATTACCGTGAAAGATCTATAATTCACTTTGCCCACAATAAAAAAAAAGTTGAAAATAAAATGAGGTATCAGTATGAAAGTCATTCTTTATTCATCATTTAAACATTTTTTAAATAGCATTGTTTTACATTATTATAGACTTTCCAGGATTTGACTTGTATCTTTCTCTGTTTTTATATCAATAACTTTTTATGGTAAGTAATGAGTGTATACAATTTTAAAACTTTAATATTAATTTATAATTTTTCAAATGACTTAGATATTTTAATTTAATTAAAGTATCCTTTTATGAGGAGTTAGGTAACTATTTTATGAATACAAGTTCACACAAGATGAATTCAACAATTCATAAATGTCTTTTACTTTTATAAATGTATATTTTTTTGTTTTGTTTTTTGTTTCTTTTGGGCCACACCCATTTTGATGCTCAGGGGGTTACTCCTGGCTAAGCACTCAGAAATTGCCCCTGGCTTGGGGGGACCATATGGGACACTGGGGATAGAACCGTGGTCCTGATCCTTGGCTAGTGCTTGCAAGGCAGACACCTTACCTCTAGCGCACCTCTCGCCCGGCCCCAATAAAATATTTTTTAAAACCCTGTACTAGGTCTATTTGAACTTCTTTTCCTGCTTACGACACACACAGTAGTACTTACAATAATACTAACAATTGCCACAGATCCAACCACCATCATCACCACAGTAAAAGTATTAATTCTAAAACCAGAATGATTTTTCTCTGGCACATCGTCAGCTTGAGGAGTAAACAAAGCTACTTGTACAATGTTGGATATTTCAGATGACAGATTGCTATCATCAACACTTTGAATGGCAAAGAATAGGTAGGTTGCATTTTCTTCTGTTACATTTTCTTGTTCAAATACAAATATTTCCTTAGAGTTTGCCACTTTTGGTATCAGATTCTTAGTGCTAACTTCTTCAGCACCATCAAAATTGTCTTTTAGATCCAGGATATTTTCACTTTTTCTTATGATATACTGTTGAGCTAAAAAAATAAATTACATATAATTTAGAAAGCAGAGCATATAATACTAAATTAACTTTATCCATTCTCCTGAAGATACGCACTTAAGCAAAGCTTATTCTCCAAAGACTGATTTTTTTTGATAAAAGATGAATTTGATTTTCAATCTTTACTAGATGCTAATTCTTTATATAAAAAAATTGGGAACAGTTTAAAATGTCTTGTGTTTGAATGATTCAAACATGAGGTCATACAGTAAGTACTTAAGAAGCTACCAATTAAGAACAGTTTTTGTCTCACTCACTCTTGCACTTGTTTTTTTGATGAATATCTTCCACTTAAGCTCACATAATACTTTATCCTTACCTTTTCCAACATCAAAATCATCTCCTGGTGCTGTCCATGTTAAAGTGAAAGTATTCCCATCACGTGTGGCCTCAAGATCTGTAATTTGACTTGGTGGGAAATAGTCACTAGAGGAGGAATCAAAATATTTTGGAATATTTGAAAATACAAATGCACCTCCAGATGCTGTTCTGCTGAAATCTTCCAAGTTTGCTTTTGTATACTGATCAATTTCAGGTCTTGGTGGGTTCACTTGAATTTCTCCTGGAATAAAATGTTTCTAACATTTAATGGCCAAAATATAAGTGTATTTTCAAAACTCAACTGAATTTCTTATTAATAGCACTTTTCTTTATTCTTCAAATATACACAAATAGCTAATTTTATAGTCTGGATACAAAATCCTAAATATCTATCTATTGGTGGGAGAATCTTTAGTATCCTGGATCAGGATATTGTAGAATAAAATGAGATAATGATTTTTAAAATTATTATTGCATTAATTTAATTTAGTCTATGTTTATATTTTGTGTGTATGTTTTCTTATTATTTTATTTGGGAAAGTTGCAGCCTTTGTTTTTTCTTAGAATCACTTGTGCCAGGTTCTTCTTTCCCTCCCTGTTGCAAGTGCTAAGGAATAATACTTGGAATTTTATTCTATTGTCCTCAGAAATCCTCTAAAGCCAAAACATAAGGAACAAGAAAAAATAAAGCTATAACTGAGACTGTATTTATAATCTTTGTCAGACTTTATTTAATAGTTTTTTGTCTCTTGATTTAAAGCGCTCAAATAAATTTTTTATTTCTATATATTTATAACATAAAACTGAAGGATAAATTCTGCCACTGACTTATACTTGGGCACATATTAGCCTATTTCATTAATCTTGAACTGAAAATTAAGGAAGCTTTTGGTAATACATTGTAGTATTCTTTTTTTTTTTTCTGTTCCATGTCATATTTCTTTTTTTTTTTAAAGATTTTTTTCTTTGATTTTTGGGTCACACCTGGCAGCGCTCAGGGGTTACTCCTGGCTCCAGGCTCAGTAATCGCTCCTGGCAGGCTCAGGGGACCATATGGGATGCTGGGATTCGAACCAATGACCTTCTGCATGAAAGGCAAAAGCCTTACCTCCACGCTATCTCTCCAATCCCCCATGTCATATTCTTAAAAGTAATATAATAATGATAATGTTTATTTATTGGTTACAAGATACCGTAAATTGTACCAAAGCTTGGAAGCAAATCCCTGTATGCCCTGAAAACTTCATTCCAGGAATTGAATAAGAAATGCAATTTAACTTATAAAAAGTTTAAAGCCTTTATTAATATCAAGTTACAATTATTTAAACCAGCATAAGTTTTGAATTATTATATTACTCACCATTATACTACCCAGCCTGGTATAAAAGCAGCTGTAGTGGAAAAATGTTTTTAAGCTTCTAATTGCAAGCTGCACCTCTGTCAGCCTGTACTTTTAAATTGTATCGGCCATTTAGTGTATAGTCTGTAAAGTATCTGGAGTAGACCCCATCATCCTTGGTGAGAATCAGCACCTTGATTTTAAAAAGATGGAATAAATTACTTTAATAAAGAAAAGAAAATTTTGCATTTGAAGTTGGAGCACTTGTTTTTACATGTTTTCCCAGGCCTTTGAATGGGTTCTGAATGTGAATATATAATAGTATGTATTTAATAACATTTATTATAAAACATATACCTCTAATAATTTGTATTACATCGCAATATATGTCAGTCTTTGTCGTTCTAAATGCCTTTACTTATGGAATTATAAGATTATCATAGAAAATTTTACCATTTCTTAACCAAATGATTGGTTTGCAAACTTACTTTATTTAAATGCATAGTATTGTCTTTTCAAATTTAAAGAATCCTCACTAAAGAAGTATTTTTTGCACAGCATTTGATTACCTCTTTAGTCATCAACAGTTTATTACTTTGATTAATGCTTGACCACTAAAAAAACTTCACCTGAATCTCTGATTCATTAGCTTCCTAGTCTGACAATGCAAAACACCATCTTCTTTTATTTAGTTTGTTTGATTTTTGGGCCACACCCGGTGATGCTCAGGGGTTACTCCTGGATATGCGCTCAGAAATTTCATCTGACTCTGGGAACCATAAGGTATGCCAGGGATTGAGCCATGTGCAAAGGCAAAACGCCTTATCGCTGTGCTATTGCTCCGGCTCCAACACCATCTTCTTTAGAACCAACATTTGGGATGTCAGAACAGTATATCATTAGTATATTTCTTTGTTGTTTGCTTGTTTGTTTTGGGGACCAGACCTAGCAGTGCTCAAGGATGATGTCTGGCTTTGCACTCAGGAATCACTCCTGTCAGCACTCAAAGGAATTTATGGGGATGCTGGGGGATTTAAACCTGGATGGCTCACATGCAAGGCAAGTGCTTCTCCCTCTGTATTATTGCTCAGGCCCCCATATTATATTTCTTAAAAGTTTGATTCATTTGTTAGGTGGAAAACACATTTCACAAGATGTTGACAATAAAGACAGAGGTTTCTTAGAATGAGGTTTTTAGATATACAAATTAGAGAACTATATATCTGAAATTCAACTCTGAAGGACTTGTAGATCACATTAGTTTTGCAAAATAAATAAAGGGAGTTTTAGGGGCTAAAGCGATGGTGCACCCGGCTGAACCAGGACAGAAAGCGGTTTAATCCCCCAGCGTCCCATATGGTCCCCCAAGCCAGGAGCAATTTCTGAGCACATAGCCCAGGAGTAACCCCTAAGCGTCACTGGGCGTGGCCCCCCCCAAAAAAACCAAAAAGGGAGGGGTGAGTTTAGATCAGCAATCTTTGTGTCATGTTCTGGGTCATATATGGAATGCAAATTTCTCACACTTCTCAAGGAAGGGCCCTATAACTGAAGTCTCAAATAATTTCAGATGATTGACTTGTGTGAAAAAGTTTGAAAAGCCTTCCTCTACCATTATCGATCACTAATACCTCATAGGTAAAGCAATTCCATTTAACTTAATTGTCATTTGTTAAAAGTGCTATGAAACAAAACAAGACATAAGTAAGGTCAGCATCAGCTTGGGCCCCTTGATGCTGCCTGTCAGCTTTTCTTTTGACCTGGTTGGTCCTATTGAGTTCTAGTGGACGACAGTGCAAAAGAAAGGACCATAGATAATTTTGGAAATTAGTTTATCAATGTCAGTTTTTGGCCTCTTATAAGAAAGTAATTTTTGAAAGTAATTCAGTCTTGTAGAAGAAGTATTTAAACACTGTATATTCGTACAAAGCAGGAAACAGGATGACTGTCAACTTAGTTTTTTTTTTTTTTTTTTTTTGGTTTTTGGGCCACACCCGTTTGACGCTCAGGGGTTACTCCTGGCTATGTGCTCAGAAATCGCCCCTGGCTTGGGTGGACCATATGGGACGCCAGGGGATCGAACCGCGGTCCTTCCTTGGCTAGCGCTTGCAAGGCAGACACCTTACCTCCAGCGCCACCTACCCGGCCCCTCAACTTAGTTTTGTTTCCTGCCAGTCAGACCTGGTATCTGATGCATGAGGACACTTGAAGCAGTTCTGTTGTCCTTGGGCCTCAGCTTCCAGGATGATATTTGTAATTTGTTCCAACTGTTGAGAATCACTTTTGCTGTCCCTATCTGCTAAAAACCCAAACTTTACCTCTTAATTTCATACTACTACTTGTGCTTTATTCTTCTGGGTAGTCTTTCATAATGATACTTGAGACACTAAGAAACACTTGTTCAAAATCTTGATGCTGTCTGTCCTCAAGATCCTCAATAAGAAGAAATCTCATTAACTTGTAAGAGTTGTGTAGGTGTGTAGCTGACAAACTATGATAATTATTATGACATAAACAACATTTACTGCATGCTTACCATGAGTCAGCTCTTTGATAATCACATAAATATTTTACCTAGATTAAATTTTCTTTTGGTTTCAATATTCACCTAATACTATTTATCAGTTTTTCTGGTCCATGTCCTACTGTTCCTTAACATGAAAATATATTTTTATTCAAGAACTCATAAATTAGGAGGTGGTGGTATAGGATGCACTCTAGGTTCATTGGTGAAGGGAGATTGACACTGGTGATGGGAAAGCCCTTACTTGCTGTATATCTGAAGTTCAACTATGAAGGACTCTCTAGATCACAACTGTTTCAATACAATAAAATTAAAAATAAAAGGAAACATAAATTACCTGCACCATTATCCAAAAGTTCCAAAATTGTACTTCCAGAATTTGACTCAATGATAGCTATCACGTTGGCTCCAAGAATGGGTGTGAACCCTTGTAGAACTTCTGCATAAACAATTGTTTTGGGATAGCTGTTGCTTTCAATATTCACTTTAGCACTTACTGTGATTGGAGGCACAAAAGGATGTGCTGCTCTAGAATTTACTGTAATAGTTAGTGTTTCCTGGTTTTCTCTTGATTGAAGACTGTAAGTCCAAATGCCAGCCTAAAAATACAATGGAAATATTATAAGTATCCAAGATCAAACTCTTTTATGTATCTCTATTATCTACCTCCAAACTACACCTTACAGAGAATGAACAGGTAGTTGAGCATTTCAAGGGTTTTGCGGATAAAATAAGATGAGAAAAAACAATTTGGACTGGTTTGTTATGGGTTGTTGGATTTTTGACTGTTGTGATATATATTAAAACCTTATGGAATCTTAAGAAGATAAGAATGTTTTGAAAATGTACATTGTATTTGGCCTCAAATCCTAGTTTATAATTATGATAGTGTTTATAAATTAATTCTGGGGCTGGAAAGATAGTACAGAAATTAAGGCATTGGCCTCGCATTTGGCCAACCTTGATGTAGTCCCTAGAACCAGGTGGAGCCCTAACTATAGAGCCTAGAGAAGTCCTGAAAACCATCAAATATAGCTCAAAGCTTCCTACTTCCTCAAATAATGCATATAAAAATAATTCTGTTGTAATTCTCTTTCTATATCTTGTATTCTAAATTTTCTTAGAATATTATCTTTTTTTCATTTATAAAACTGTTACCTGTATCTAATGAGGTAATACATATTAAATTCTTTTTTTTAAAAACCCTTCACCAGTGCAGCATTCTCATCTTTTTGTTACTTGTAACATATTAGTTTTTTCTTCCATTCCTGCCACCACAATTTTCAGGACCATGTGTGTATAGAAAAATACATTTATTTATCTTAGTTTTCTTAATAAGCAATAAGTATTGACACCTATAATTATATTAATACATTATTTTCCAGCTTTTAACAAACTTCTTTTGCAAGAAAGTTTAAAAACAGAATGTGTACCTTTGCAATTCCTGGTATACGGAGGTAGTTCATTTTAGAATCTTTATCTTCGTTGAAAGCTCCCATCTCTGTTCCACTGGGATCCCGGAGAAAAATTAAGGGAGAACGTCGCTTCCATGTGACAACAAAGAATGTGTCCTTTCCCACGCTTCTATCAATGACTACAGTGTCATTTATCCAATCATTTCTGTTGAGAGTTTTCCCCCTACTTTCAAGCTATTTAAATAAAAATTTAAATTAGAGACTAGAGTAGAGATTACTTTCATTCATTTTTAAAGACTTCCCATCAGAAAACTATAAAATTGTTAGAAAATTTTGGCTGCATGGTAACAGTATGCAAAAATAACTGATTGAAAAGTGGGGTCCCATGAACTAAGATTATTGTAACATACTCCTTTTCAATCACAAACTTCTTCTAAGACCTACCCATTATTTACAGGAGTTCATAATTTTCTTTCCACTACTTATAATGGAAATATAATATAAATATAATATAAATGGAAAATGCTTTTTATTAAATGTTCTTATTAAAACAGGGTGTAAAAAGAGTTTAGTTCAGAAAATGAAAGAAGTGAAAAGTCAATGAAAAATATGAAAAAGTAAGAGAAAATTTAGGCATAAATATGTATTTAGATATAGAGATATACATATATAATGATATTTTTAGTCATTTTGCTTCAAACATAAATTTATTCCATTTCACCATTTTATTCATTTAAGAATATATTTCATAATAGTTTAGCATGGGGAAATGTTGGGAAAATGAGGTATTTTTTATACATTAATGGAAATAGTGTTATATTTTTAGACAAATTCCATTTTTTCCCTACTCTTTTTATGCTTGGTTTACACTTGGTGCTCAGTGGTTACTCCTGTCTCTTCACATATAAGACAAGCATCCTACCTTTTATTCTATCTTTTTAGCCCCCAAAGTTCAAATTTGTTTTAAAAACTTAACATGCCATTCTTTCTTTTTTCCTTTTTTTGGGTGTGAGGTCACACCCAGCAGCGCTCGAGGTTCCTCTGGGCTCTGAGCTCAGAAATCGCTCCTGGCAGGCTCATGGGACCATATGGGATGCCGGAATTCGAACCACCATCCTTCTGTATGCAAGGCAAACGCCCTACCTCCATGCTATCTCTCTGGCCCCTGTGCCATTATTTCTTAACGAGGCCCTATGGGAAAGGTGAAATAAACTATACACCTGCTGTTTCATTACTTAATTATGTACTTTTAGAGAACCTATGCACAATAATGTTGGGCTAAAGATTTAACTTCAAGTAAAATTTTATTTTGTCAAAATTAGCTAAAAAATGTAGCTCAAAACATACAACAATCAATTTTTTTTCTTGTTTAAGACTATTACCAAAGTATCAAGGCATGAGAACTCTGACCTGAAGAGATTTTTCAGAGAGAAGTGTATTTTCTGATGTAAGGACTGAGAAAGCTGCAATGAGGCCATTGTTCTCAAGAACATCTGTAGAAAAAATATGCTTTCCTCCTGTAATATAAACACAAGTTATAATGATTTCTAGAAGATATGAAACTATGAATTACATTTTAATGAGTAATAATTTAGCAAGCAAATACACTCTAATTTATTTTAATATGTGTGACTAGACCCAAATCAGTATGGGAAAAGATTAATCTGAAACATTAACTCAAAGAATTCATGACTGGGAAGTGTGAATTACTTTTGTTTTTCTCTTATAGAAGTCATTGCTGACTGAAATATACTCAATAATCATAGACTACAAGAGACTGTGCTGTAATAAAAGCTCCTAGATTTGATCCTGCCATTGTGGGAATTATTTACTTTTACTTAAGGTATAGTTCTGAAAAAAGTAGTCTTCCTGATTTTCTAGTCATTGTAGATCCAAATTAAAAACAAGGAAGGCTAAGGAGAACCTATATAAAGGTATTCTGACAGTTGCTGGGAATGAGAAGAGAAAAGTGGAAGGATGGAGACAAATTTAAAAACTACTTGATAATGGGTGTGGTAGGAGAGGATGCTTTGGAAAAAAATAACAATGACTTTGAAATGAAGGGAGTATGCACAACCAAGTATTAAAAATCAAGTATGTATTTGATATAGAAAAAAAACTTAATGTAGTAATTGACATTAATGAACAATATTTTGTACTGTGTTTGATGAACTGAAAACCTATCTATTGCACTGCATGTCTGTAGCTAATATAACAATTATCAGAAACTTATTTAGATCTATTCATTCATTTCTTCTTAAAATAAAAATTTCCCAGCCCTACCCTGAAGCACATGCCTTCATCTGGTGATTTCTCATAATGTCATTTAATATCATTGTTATTGTCATTATTATTATTATTGTTATTGCCATATTAATATCATTTTTTCTTATGCCCTGATTTGTTTTCTTTCATTACATTTTCTTCCGGCTTAGAAGTTGTTCATGACTCATCTTAGAAGTTGCATCATACCCATCAGATAAGGGGCTAATATCCAAAATATACAAGATACTGACAGAACTTTACAAGATAAAAACATCTAATCCCATCAAAAAATTCGAAGAAGAAATGGACAGACAATTTGACAAAAAATAAATACAAATGGCCAAAAGGCACATGAAAAAATGCTCCACATCACTAATCATCAGGGAGATGCAAATCAAAACAACTATGAGGTACCACCTCACTACAGAGATTGGCGAACATCACAAAGAATGAGAACAAGCAGTGCTGGCAGGGATGTGGAGAGAAAGGAACTCTTATCCACTGCTGGTTGGAATGCCATCTAGTCTAACCTCTACGGAAAGCGATATGGAGATTCCTCCAAAAACTGGTAATTGAGTTCCCATACCATCCAGCTATACCACTTCTAGGGATATACCCTAGGAACAAAAAATACAATACAAATGTCTCTTTCTTACACCTATATTCATTGCAGCACTATTTACCATAGCCAGACTCTGGAAACAACCAAGATGCCCTTCAACAGATGAATGGCTAAAGAAACTGTGGTACATATACACAATGGAATATTATGCAACAATCAGGAGAGATGAAGTAATGAAATTTTCCTATACATGGATATACATGGAATCTATTATGCTGAGTGAAATAAGTCAGAGGGAGAGAGAAAGATGCAGAATAGTCTCCCTCATTTATGGATTTTAAGAAAAATGAAAGACATTCTTGCAACAATTTTTAGAGACAAAAGAGAGGAGGGCTGGAAGTTCCAACTCACTTCATGAAGTTCACCACAAAGAGTGCTGAGTGTAGTTAGAGAAATAACTACATTGAGAACTATTTTAATAATGAGAATGAATGAAGTAGAAAGCCTGTACAGAGTACAGGCAGGGGTGGGGTGGGGAGGAGGGAGATTTGGGACATTGGGGATGGGAATGTTGCACTGTTGAAGGGGGGTGTTCTTTTTTTTTTTTTTTTTCGGTTTTTGGGCCACACCCGGCGGTGCTCAGGGGTTACTCCTGGCTGTCTGCTCAGAAATAGCTCCTGGCAGGCACAGGGGACCATATGGGACACCGGGATTCGAACCAACCACCTTTGGTCCTGGATGGGCTGCTTGCAAGGCAAACGCCGCTGTGCTATCTCTCCGGGCCCAAAGGGGGGTGTTCTTTACCTGACTGAAATCCAACCACAATCATGTTTGTTATCCAGGTGTTTAAATAAAGATATTAATTAAAAAATAAAATATGGAAAAAAATCAACTGCAAACATGTTGTAATCATGCTGCTTAAATATATTATTTTTTAAAAAGTTGCCTCATCTTTAATACCATCTTGCTTGACTTTACCTAGGAGAATGGTCTTCCTCACCCTGTCTTCTGTGGCTGGCTATGGAAATGTTAGTTGATTATGCTAACTGATAAGTACTTTTATTTGTCTATCCAGTCAGCTACTGTGAGCCTGTTGAGAACAGAGAATGGTTCTATTTTATCTGTCCCTCAGCTACTAGCATTATATACTGAGAAGTAGCTTAAAAAAAAAACAACTATTGAAACTATGGAGTTGTCTGCTTCTACTATTACATACTACTATTCTGGGTCTAAAATATAGGCCACATTTTACCTGTTAGAACACTCATTTCAGTGACACTTTTGTCTGCGTTTGGTCCCAAAGCAATTGAATGAAGGATGACTCCACTTTGTGTCACTTCTTCAGTGCAGTCAATTGGAGTGTTATTTTCTCCACTTGTTAGCAGTATTATTTCAGATCCACTTACTTGTGGATATAGTGATTTAATTTCCTGGAAATATAACCAGTGATTACTTATTATTCCTAGATCCAATAAATTTATGGGAGTTTAAGAAACATGTATGTAGAAAAATAAAGGTATACTAAAAGGAAAAGGTATCTAGATGTCTGTGAGAAAGTATAAAGAAAATTCATCTCAGAATAATAATTATATTTCATCTTCTCTAATAACCTTTATTGACACTGGATTTTGGTACAGCACTGTGAGAAATTTAGTAAAAAGAGGAAAAACATCCCCCAAATTAGTGGTTTTCATGGATTTGAAGTTGAGGTATATACATATTTAAAATGTAGAGGATTTAGAACATTAAAATTCCACAATAGCTCTAAATATAGTGCAGAAAAGCCCTCTGCATTTCTTTGTTAATTGTAGCAACTATTCAAAATATCCAGAATCTGGAAACAACCCAAGTGCCTGAGAGCAGATAAGTGGATAAAGAAACGGTGATACAACTACACAATGGAATATTATGCAGCTGTTAAAATGAAGTCATGAAATTTGTTTAAACATGGATGGATATGGAGAGTATTATGCTGAGACAAATGAGTCAGGGAGAGAAGGATAGATATAGCAATTATTTGTGGATTGTTAAAATCACTAGGTTATAATGTACAGAGACATTAGAGATGCAGGCCAGGAGGTCTGGTTCATGGTAATAAGCTTGCCATAAATAGTGGATGATAGCAGTTAGGGCAGAAAAGAAACTATAATGACATGATAGTTAGATATGATCATTCTGGACAAGAACTTGGAGCTAAAAGGAAATGAAGTAGTATGCATGATATCCTTTCAACAACAATATTGCAAACTACATTGTCCAAAAAGAAATAAAAGGAAAATAGAGAAAGAAGAAAATATGTGCCTCAGAGGCAGGCCAGGGAGAGGATGGGAGGGAAACTAGGGACATTGGTAGTGGTAAATGTGCACTAGTGAAGAGTTTTGTACACTGTATGACTGAAACTCAAGCATGATTAACTTTGTAACTGTGAATAAACCCAACTGTATGATGAATAACCTTGTAAACCATTGTGTTAAATAAAGTATTTTTAAAATAAAAATAGAACATCAAAACTCATAATAAAGCTGGTTTTTTGGAAAAAGTGATCAAAATCATTTTCAAGTTTTCCAAGTTTTAGGTAAGTAATAACTATTCTATAAACTTATTATTAATTTAGTTTTGGGGCTACCCCTAGCAATGTTCAGGGATTATTCCTAGTTCTGCACTCAGAAATTACTCTTGTAAATTCTAAGAGATGCTGGGGATTGAATCCTGCTCAGCCATGGTTAATGCAAGCTTTTACCTGCTGTACTATCACTCTGGCTCCTATTTTATAAATGTTAAAACATGTGAGATACTTATGTATATTAAAATCAAATTGGAAAACAGTATGTACTTTTATACATTTTTTTAGCATTTATAACATATCCTCCCTCCCCCATCATGTTCTACAGGAGTTCAAAATTAAGATAGATACAAAGATGAAGTAGATTTCTTTCTCCACTCCCCTTCCTTCCTTTCTCTCCCCTCTTCTATGTTCCACTTGTACTCCCATTTCCTCCCCTCCTGCCACTTTCGGTTTTGTGACAAACTCAATAATGCCCAGGGCTTACTCCTGGCACTGCTAAGGGTACTGAGGATTGAATCCTGGTCAGCCACATGCAAGACAAGAACCCTGCCAACTGTACTATCTTTTCAGCCCCTCCTTTCCTTTCCTTGTACTGATTTGTGTAGATTAGAGCCAGTGAATTACACACTATTTTGACTTCTGTGACTACATTTCCTACAATTTGCTTTATTTAGGGAGTTATTTTCTTAACACATAATTATATGTTGTTGTGCTTAAATTGCAAATCATTTATATTTTTAAGTTTTGAAATACTTAACCATTTATTTTTCAAAACACATTTTATCATTTGCAGAACTTCAAAGACAACTAGCTTCTGCCATTTCTTGAATAATATTGTTCTTTTTCATCTCTTTCCCAAAGAATATTGCATATGCTTTCTGCCTTTCACTGACTTCTCATCCTCAAATCTTACCTGAAACATTGCCCTCCAATGGCCTCTCTACCTCAAGTTTGCTGTGCTTCTCCTTTCTTAATTACTCTATTACATCACCCTGTTTGTTTTTTTCACAAAATAATGTCCACCATATATATTATTTTATGTATGTGTTATCTTATATCCAATTAAACAACATGCTTTATTTGCTGGACACATAAATATATTAAATTATATCACTATACGCTTATTCCACACTCCCTGTAACACGTGTTGATTAAATTAAAACATAAAAAATGCTATGCTTGTTTATTATAGTATTTAATTGCATATATTTGAAGACTAGGGAATCTAAGAAACATACTGAGCTATGAAGTGAATAAATCATAACTGGAGATTGAGCCTAGAAATTCATACTAGAAACTACATTACAATAAGGTTGGTATAGTAGGAAAAGTCACAATAAAGAAAAGAAGACTTTAAATAATTGGTAGAGTAAAGCTTGCAAAGATAGAAGAGGGAAAGTGGAAGAATTTCTTTTTTTTTTTTTTGGTTATTGGGCCACACCCGTTTGACACTCAGGGGTTACTCCTGGCTATGTGCTCAGAAATCGCCCCTGGCTTGGGGGGACCATATGGGACGCCGGGGGATCGAACCGCGGTCCGTTCCTTGGCTAGCGCTTGTAAGGCAGACACCTTACCTCTAGCGTCACCTTCCCGGCCCCGGAAGAATTTCTTAGGGAGAGACATGTAGGTCGTTTTATATGATGGGCTTGGAGAAACAAACATGCACAATAAACTAGCTGGAGCATAGGTTATTAAGTGAGAACTGAATAAATAAGTTATAATCCAGCAATTCCACTTTTGGGTGTCTATTCCCAGGATAGAAAAACATTCATCCAAAAGGATGTATGCACACCGCTATTAATCGCAACACTCAGTAAATAGCTAAAAGTTGGAATCAATGTAGATATCCAACAACAGAAAAGTGTAACATGATGATGTGGTACATATGAAATACCACATAGCCTTAAGGAATGATCCGATTATGCAATTCACTGTAATGTGGATAGAACTGGGAGATATTATATTAAATGAAGCAAGTCAGCAGAAGGAAAAAATAAGATAATATCACTTCTATGTGGTATTTAGAATAACTTCATGAAGAAATGCAATGGTTTAAGTGGGTATTTTCAAGAACAATCTAGGCCTCACAGTATAGTGAGGAGAAGGAAACTGAATGGAGGAAGAGTAATACAAATATAAAAGGATGGGGCCAGGGGCCAAGGGGTCTCACAGGTGCATTGATGGTGTTGAGGAAAAAACTAAATATCCAAACCAGAGTCAACAACAAAGAGATCATGAGACCCAAACTTTAATAAAAAATTAACAACAAAAATGAAAAATGAACTTACTATAAATAGGCTGGAGGTGGTGTTGTGGTAGTATGGGATGAACTCTAGGAATATTGGTGGAAGAAAGTTGACACTGGTGCTGGGATTGGTATTAAAACATTTATGTACCCAGCAAATTTATCATGCATGTTTGTTACAAAGTTATTAATAACTTTATAAATCATAATGGTTTAACTAAATTGTTTTAAAGTTGTAAAGACTGGTATAAGTGCAGTTTTATTACAGTAAAAAGAATCAGATTATTTGATAAACTATAAGGAGGCAGGAAAGTGTTCTAAGCAGGAAAATGATATAACTGATATTAATTTTGAGTTTAAGATGACAATGTGAAAAAATAAGATTAATATTAATTAATGAATATTTACTATGTAAAATAATACATATTGCTCTAAGTCTATAAAATTATTGGTTCACTTTAAGTTCATACTTATTCTATGAGGAGAGAATTCTCATTTATATTTTTTATAAATATGTCACAGATTTCTAAGAAATTGCAAAGTTTCCTATGCCACAGTGAGTAATCTATAGAGCTACTTTTTTGATATAAAGTTCATATTATGACTAGTAATCCTTATGGTAATATGACTGAACCCCTACTATATCTGCTTAAATATATAAACATCAGTTTTCCTTAGGTAAATGTCATAGTAATGGAAATGGCTCAGATATAAACATGAGAGAATTTTTGTCATTGCCTTAAAAATTGCAACTCTTGATACAGGTGGTGTATAGTAAATTGAGACAACCTTGTCTGGAAGATAATATAAAGATTTATAATAAATATGACAATAAATATTTGAGGTCCTGGGTTTAGTCTTGGGCACTACAAAAATAAGCACATAAAAATGAAAAGATGGAGGTATAATACAAATACAGTAATCATCCCTGACCATATATCTGAGTGACAGGTAAACACTAATGTACATCTTTATATTCATAGAAACATTATTCAGATAGTCAAGATATAGAGTTTTGACTAAATGCTCTGTGGCAAAATAACTGCATAAAGAAATTGTGGTTTGTGCTCAATGTAATACTATTGTACAACTAGAAAGGTAAGTCCATGCCTTTTGAGACACATTATAGAGAATTTAATTTGATTATGATAAGCTAAATAGTTAAGGGAGTAAACAGCAAATATAGGATCTTTTCATTTATGCATGAAATGTAAAGTAAATGATTTAGCAATAAAGAACAAATTGATTCTTAGAGTTGGTAAAAACTGAGATGTTTATTGGAAGGAAAGAAGTTGAAAGAAATGAGTAGAGAGATAGAATAGTATTTTGGCAGTGAATTTGGTGAGTTGTGTATTGATCAGCTATACCCATGAAATTCTCTCATTGTAAACCTGCACTCTTTAATTTCCTATCTGTGAACCAATGCTGGTTGGCTAGTATAGAAAGTTTAAAAACCATTGGTCTTCTCCATTGGTTATAATTGCTGACCCATGGACCAGTATGCAGGTGTAGTTCATAGATGCTTAAAGCTTGGACAACAATATTTTAAACTAATAATAAATTAATGAAAACAATAAACACAATTCTAAAATTATCAGGTAAGTTCTCTCTATTGCTTAGTTAGATACTTTTTAGGATTAAGACATAGGCGCTATATCAAAATTATGGACTGGCTATGTGAAGCAGCAGTTAACCTTAA
Source organism: Suncus etruscus (assembly GCF_024139225.1). Classification (NCBI taxonomy): domain Eukaryota; kingdom Metazoa; phylum Chordata; class Mammalia; order Eulipotyphla; family Soricidae; genus Suncus; species Suncus etruscus. Next base: position 39,327,724 of record NC_064851.1, on the reverse strand, counting down.
AACGTCATCATAAAATAAAAAAAAGAAAAACTATATTTGCCACTAATTTTTCACCTGTAAAGCCTTTCTAATCCCCGAGCAAATGGAAATTCCTCCTTGAGTAAACGTAGGCAACTTTGTCACGAGTGTATCTCTATCACTTTGATTTATTATTTGTTTTAGTTTGCTTCGGATTTCAGCAGTACTATCGTAAACAATTATCCCCACCCAGGATCTATTTTCAACGACTTGCCACAGGAAATGTTTTACTGCTTGATTCATTCGAATTAGACGATCATTAGTCTGGAAAAAACAACAACAACAACAAATCATCAAATAACATTCAACTGGAAAACAACAATACATTCATAAAATGAGTAAACAACATTTGTTTAGAATTTTCTATCACGAGTTGTAGATATTGTGACATTTTTGAATAGATAAAAATAGTTATGTATATTATGGAATGCACATGACCTGGCAAAAAGTTATCGAGGGCTGATTATTGGTTGGAGAAATTGGAAGGGCTGGAGAAATAGTACAGCAGTAGGGCATTTGCCTTGCATTCAGCATACCTGGGAGGGACCCAGTTTGATTCCCGGCATCCCTTATGGTCCCCCAGCCTTCCAGGGGCGATTTCTGAGTGTAGAGCCAGGAGTAATCCCTGAGTGCCTCTGAGTGTGTCTCAAAAACCAATAAATAAATAAAGTTTAAAAAATATCCTTGATATATTATTGTGTTTCATTTGTGTCAATATTAAAACAGTATCCAAGTTCCACTTATGAAAATAGAGGATTAGTATTCATCAAAGAGTAATATTTCCCCATCCATAAAAATGAGATTACTTCTAAAATGAAACTTTTCCTGCTGAGACCCAGGTGATTGCTTCCCTCATTTTATCTTCTACGTCTAACTTCTAACCTCTCCCCATCAAGTTTCAAGTATCGGCTTAATCAAAATTGTGCAATGTTTTCTTTCTTTTCTTTTCTTTCTTTCTTTCTTTTTTTTTTTTTTTTGCAGGGAGTGGGTCGGTAGCCCATTAAGACTCACATTTTTCTTTCCCTTGTTCTAAATCTCTTTCTTTATTATTCTCCAGTTTATTAACAAAAACTAACCTTGGTGCATTTCCCCAATATATGCCCACATTTCTTTCTGAACTCTCTAGAACTAAATAACAATAAGAAATTCCTCCTATATCGGGCCCGGAGAGATAGCACAGCGGCGTTTGCCTTGCAAGCAGCCGATCCAGGACCAAAGGTGGTTGGTTCGAATCCCGGTGTCCCATATGGTCCCCCGTGCCTGCCAGGAGTTATTTCTGAGCAGACAGCCAGGAGTAACCCCTGAGCACCGCTGGGTGTGGCCCAAAAACCAAAAAAAAAAAAAAAAATTCCTCCTATATCAACTTATAGCAACTTTGTTTTGTTTTCAATTTGGCTCTGCCTGCATCCTATCAAGGGAAATATGCTCATCTTCTTTCAGTACAAAATCTCATTGTTCCTCGATGTCACAACCCAGAACTCTTTTTTTGTTGGTGTCTAGCCCTTTTTTGGATCTCTATGTTGTGATGGATGGTTTCACTGAGCAATACCATTCTCTGCCTTTTAAGTAATTACCTTCCTTCTATTAAAGACAATATTCTTAGGAGGCATTACTTTCCCCAATTTTAAACTGTATTACAAACTAATAGTTATCTAAACAGCATGGTATTGATATAAAGACAGACCCTCAGATCAGCGGAATAGATGAGTATTAAGAGAATATTCCCCAGACATATAATCAACTAATCTTTGATAAAAGGGCAAGATATCCAAAATGGAGCAAGGAACGCCTCTTCAATATGTGGCATTGGTACAACTGGTTAGCCACTTGCAAAAAAGCGAACTCAGCTCACACCATGCACAAAGATCAAATCCAAGTGGATTAAAGACATTGATATCAGAGCTGAAACTATAAGGTAAATAGAACAACACGTAGGTAAAATACTATATGACATTGAGACTGAAGGCATCTTCAAGGAGGAAACAGCACTCTCCAAACAAATGGAAGCAGAGATAAACAGATGGGACTATATTAAGCTGAGAAGCTTCTGCACCTCAAAGAAAATAGTGCCTAAGATACAAAAGCCATCTACAGAATAGAAGAAACTATTTACCCAATACCCATTAGACAAGGTGCTAATCTCCAAAATATACAAGGTACTGACAGAAATTAATAAGAAAAAACATTTAACTCCATCAAAAGTTGGGGAGAAGAAATGAACAGACACTTTCTCAAAGAAGAAATATAAATGGCCAAAAGACACATGAAAAATGATCCACATCACTAATCATCAGGGAGATGCAAATCAAAACTACAATGAAGTACCATCTCAAGCCACAGAAACTGGCACACATCACAAAGAACAAGAACAATCAGTGCTGACAGGGATGTGGAAAGAAAGAAACTCTTATCCACTGCTGATGGGAATGTCATCTAGTCCAACCTTTATGGAAAACAATATGGAGATTCCTCAAAAAAAATGGAAATTGAACTCCCATATGATCCAGCTATACTAGTCCTAGGGATATACCGTAGGAACACAAAACTACAATTCAAATATCCCTTCCTCATGCCTATATTCATTGACGCACTATTTACAATAGCTAGACTCTAGAAATAACCAAGATGCCCTTCAACAGATGAACGGCTAAAGAAACTGTGGTACATATACACAATGGAATATTATGCAGCCGTCAGGAAAGATGAAGTCATGAAATTTTTCTATATGTGGATGTACATGGAATCTATTATGTTGAGTGAAATAAGTCATAGGGAGAGAAATAGATACAGAATAATCTCACTCATCTTTGAGTTTTAAGAAAAATTAAAGATGTTACTGTAATAAGGCACAAAGACAGTAGAGTTAAGGGCTGGAAGCCCTGGAAGTACCAGATCACAATTTGAAGCTCACCACAAAGAGTGGTAAACACTGTTAGGGAAATAACTACACTAACAACTAGCATGACAAATGTTAAAGAATGAGAGAAGTAGAATGCCTGTTATGAATATAGGCAGGGGTGGGGACAGAGGGGGAGCATTGGTGGTGGGAATGTTGTATTGGTGAAGGGGGTATTCTGTTTATGACTGAAACCCAACTACAAACATGCTTATAATCATGGTGCTTAAATAAAAATTTTTATTAAAAAAAGACAATATTCCTAATCTTTAGAATGCTTTGTTAGACCTTAAATGTGCTATCTTGCCAAGTGATTTATGATATTATGAACGCACATTTGTGGCTCGTTTATTTCAACAATTATTTTTTCAGTGCTCTTATGCCATAATCTCTGTTTTAGAGAAAGGGATATAAAGATGAATAAGATGTTTCAAGTATAATTATGATTTCTAGTGGATCTCCCAGACTATATGTGATAAATATATGTGTTTAATACAGCATCTTGTAGTAGAGATTTGCATAGATACATTTGGGAGCCCATAAAAAGGATTTTATCTTAGTCCAGTCTGGAAGACAAACTCTCTCCTGAATGATGTGGATGCCTGCACTTAAGTCTGAAGAATGAACAGGAGTCAACCAGATAAGGGGAAAATGAGAGACTTCTTTTCTCTATTAATTCTTTTGGGAAAAATGTCTCTATTTCAAGAACTTCTTTCAATGAGTACTCTTCACTGAATGTTGAAAGAATAAATGATGAAAGAAAAAGTGACTGGATCTAAGTCATGACTTTTTATAGTATTTTAAAATTTTTGGTTTGGGAACCACAGCCAATTATTCAAGTATTACTTTTGGGTATTGATTGAGAAGTCACCTCCTGTGCACTGGAGTCAAATCCAGAGATCCAAAATACAATACATATTGGGGCCAGAGAGGTGGCACAGTGGTAAGGCTTTTGCCTTCCATGTGTCTGACGTAGGATGGATCTCGGTTCGCTCCCCTGGCGTCCCATATGGTCTCTCAAGCCAAGATGGATTTCTGAGCGCATAGCCAGGAGTAAGCCCTGAGCATCACTGGGTGTACCCTTCTCCCAAAAAACAAACCCCAAAACATACAATACATGCACAGTCCATTGAGCTATACCTCCAAACCAGTTGTTGCTTTTATCTATGTCTTTGAATACAAGGAATTCATTTGATAAGTGATTCTAATAAAATAAAGTCCTGTTAAATATTCTCTTGTTGATCTTGTCCCCTGCCTTTGAACAAATCTATAGATTCACTTTCTTATGTCTAAATATTTCCAGTAATAAAGTAGATAACATATTTAGTAAATAGAGTATATAGGATTAGGAAATATTTCCATATTTCAACATGTAGTTATAACCTAATAAAATATTACTAAAAGATTAAAGAATTTTCTCAATGGACTCCATTTTCTAAAAAGTGAAGACACTCGTAGGTCAGGTCGTGATTTTTCAACTTGACTGCCAACTACCAACATTTTTTTTTATTACAATACTCACTGCTCTTCTTAAGATCATGATTACAGAATTGATTTAGTTTATGCCACCATTAGTCTTTGGACAAAGCAGGCACAGGTTGCATTTTAATTCTCTAGGACATTGATACCCCTCTGTCTCTACATCCAGCAAATGTGGGTCCATATACTTACTTTCATGCTTGAAGACCTGTCAAGAACTAAACACACAATTCTTTCACCAACCCTCAATAATGAGAACACAGGTGGAGGAGGTGGTGTCATCATAGACATTGTGTTTTTAATATCTTCAGAAATGCGGATCACTTCCCATGTGCTTTTGGAGTTACACTTTTTATTTTGTGGGGTTGGCGCTTCTCGGTTATGAGTTTTTTCATTACAGAATTCAATGACCTATAAGTTTAGGAAAATGAAAAAATATCCAATTCATTTAAAATGCAACTAATATGAATTTTATTATTTATTTTATTCACAAGTGTGAAAAATTAAAAACGTTTTCTGTTGCCTAATGAAATGTAGGCTTTCAATATTAAGGCAAATTTTCAGTAATAAGAAAAAGTTGAATGCTGACTCTGTATCAATCATTGTTCAAAGAATTCTGTATTAATGCATATAATCCCCAGGTTATCTTCATGGATGTTTTATAAACATGATAAAATATCATTTGATTATAAATCTACTGTAACAATTAGTATACTTACAGAATCTATCGCTTGCATATACATTATTGATGTTTTTGCAGTTTGCTCTTTATCAGGGAAGAACTGACAGTCTTTTTCATATAGCTTTGTAGTAGAATTAAATCTGCATGGTCTGAGTACACTGTTGCCTCCTTGATCCTTATAAACTCCATTTTTACCCTTGATATCTTTGGAACACCTGAAAAGATTGACATTGGTCTTTGAATCAACCCAATGAACTATTAGTGCTTTACCATTTCTCGAGTGTTTTTATTCACAATGATTATTATATCTTTACATATCTTTTACTTTTTATAACTTCTTTATTGATGAGTAAAATGGTTATAATAGTGCTTATATTCATGCTATGTTATACAAAGTTACTATTTTTCCACCATTACCAGACTGCCAAGTTCCTCCATTGGGTTTTAGTTCATTTTTGCTTATTAATTTATCCTGTTCAGCAGCAAAGTTGAAGGATTTCTACCAGAGAAGTTATTTTCTTCAGGAAATTGCAGTAGGAAATTTTGTTTTATTTTTTTATTTCGGAGGGAGTATTAAGGCTACACTAACTAGTGCTCAGGGGCTCCTCCTGGTTTTGTGCTCAGGTATCATCCCTAGTGGTACTTTAATGGAAACATAGTGCTGCAAATTTAACCAGGTTTCCCCTGTACTCTAGCTCAGATTCCAAGAGAGGAAATTTTAAATGGTATCACCAGTCTATACAAAAGTCTAGTTTGCTTAAGCCATTAACGTGCTGCTGACTTGTTTATATTAATGGCTATATGTTTGCTTTTCCAAAACAATTTCTAGTAGTGGTAGCTGAAGTAAGTTATGAGACCATTTATTCTTGGAATTACTTTAGTTTAAAGTTCTTTGTATATTTATTTTCAAAGATAATATTTCCAAAGAATGGGGTATAATATGGTGGCAAATGTTTTCATTATTTAAGGAGGAAATTTTTATCCAGAGTAAACTGTGACTTGAAGTAAATCTTGAGGTACTGCTCAAGATGATAAAAAAAATGAGAAGTTAGAAATAGATTTTATAATGTGAGATAGGTCTATAGTTATAATAAATTGTTGGAATTATAAATAGATCCCAGGTTTATAGGGTATTTCTAGTTCAAATAAGTAATTCAGGAAGCAATTACTTCTAGACCTGGATTCTATTCATGGTGTCACATGGTCCGAAGCCACTTCTGGTAGGGGTTCTTTCATTGAACCTCAGGTTTTGTAGACAGAGAATCACTTTTGTGGCCACTAGATCTGAGCACCACTTGGAAGGCCCTTCAGTCTCCTGCCTCAGAAGAAAAATAACTTGATTTCACTTAGTCATTTAGGAAGTAAGGCTCCTAGATCCATATGTACTTCTACTGCCTCCAATAATGATTTTATTTATATTAACATCCAGATAAATTTTATGTAGCAGACTGGAGAAAAGTATTTTATAAAAGTAAAATTATTTTAATATACTCTAAACAAGTGCGCTCAGATAATGAAGTTTTCATTATAATTCTGTACCTTTTGTTTGTATGATTTTGCAAAATACTGAGTCTTAGAAGTGCATCTGAGATTGAGTAAATTGATGGTACCTGGCTTTGAATTGTTTCCCTAACATGGTCTCTTTTTCTTAGAACCTGGAGGACTGTCTATTATTAACTGATGTTACATACATAATTTTAATTTCTTAATATTTTAAAATGGCATCTGACTGTATTAGTGTACTGAACATAAATGTTTACTACTAAAATGAATGTTTTTACTAAGGACATCCTAAGTGTCTTAAATGGGATTTTTTCCTCAAAACAGAATCTAATAATTGTAATATTTGTTTACTTGTTTTTGTTGTTCAAGTTGGGGCTCTCAAGCATTACTCAGGAGTCCTTAGGGCCCTAGTTAAACCCAACCCAGCAGTTCAGTGCATAGGCCTGAGAATACAGTGCTGCTTGAATCCTGCAGTGCTATGAACACTGGGGACAACAGGATGATCCTGCGAACCTCTAGGGCTGTATCTGGAGATGGTTGGGGACCATCTTCAGCTGGTACTCAAACTGGGTCTATTCCTAATTTAACCACTGAACTCTCCCTGTGTCCAAATGTTTAATATTTAGATATGTAATTAAAATAAACTTAGAAATACAGAGAAATATCATTTGGTTCATAAGGCTATTAATGCTTTACTCAACCTATAGTTAGCAATACTTGCTAGTTCTTCTTGATTTTTTTTATCTTCTAGCATATAGTACATATGTACCATATACGTACTATATATATGTGACTGACCAAGCACAAATTTAAATGAGTCTTCCAGCTACAGTAGAAAACCACAAATATCAACTAGCCTACCAAATATCACAAAAGTCAACTACCTACAAAATGTTCTTGAAGTTATGTGCATTTTAAGTGAACTACCAGCACCTTTAAATACATTTAAAAAGCTAAAATAAAATCAGTTTTGTGATATAGCATATATGATATATGTTGGATGATATAATAATTATAATTAAAAAATAGAACTAAAGGGAATAAGTAGCAACCTAAACTAATTTAAGAAAATTTAAGTTTTGGGAGGGTCACACCTGGCAGCGCTCAGGGATTACTCCTGGCTCTATGCTCAGAAACTGCTCCTGGCAAGCTCAGGGGACCATACAGGATGCTGGAATTCAAACCACCAACCTTCTGCATGCAAGGCAAACGTCTTACCTCCATGCTATTTCTCCAGCCCCTAATTTAAGAAAACTTAAGTCGTCCTACCTTGTTGCTTCAATTTTTTTGTTTGCAGCAGCATAAAATGGCTCGTGCTCATTGTACTCATCAAATACTCCCCAGCGGAGATGAGCCCATTCATGGACAAGCAGTCGGCCTGTGAGAAAATATATTAAATCCAGGGTCAGCATTCAAGTGACAGAAATGGTCCATCAAATACTTTAAAATTTTCAATAAAATATCGATTTTATGGTTTTTTAAAAACCTAAATGGTTTTATTTATAAAAACATTACACTACAAGATATTTACATTAGAAAGGATATTATATTCTTCTTATTAAATGTGAACTCAATGAAATATTTATTACATTTATGCTAAGACCATATAGACTGCATTTTGGATTTGATTCTTGGAGATAAAAAGTATGTTAGATATTAGAATAGTTTTTGACTCTACGAAGTTTTCTCCAATCAACAAAATAAGCAGTATGCAATACATTAGTATAACTAAAATTCTGTCACTACAATTAAATGTTAAAAATGGTTTATATAATTTTCTTAAGGGCAAAAAAAAAGAATTAGAAAACATAGTCATAGACTGTATAATAATTAAGTGTCTAAATGAAGTAATTAATAGCACTAAACATATACAATAACTAATAAATTAAAATAATTCATGTATATGCTTAGCATGATATTTTAGCACTAGGGAATTGAAAACAAGTAATAAACATAATGTTCTTAATTTTTCTTAAAATATGGTAATAATCCACAGAAACAATAGAGATGAGGGCCGGAAGGACTGGCTTACAATATGAAGCTCACCACAGAGTCGTGAGTGCAGTTAGGAAAATAACTACACTAACAACTATCATGACAATTTTAATGAGTGAGAGATGTAGAATGCCTGTCTCAAATACAGGCAGAGGTTGTGGGAGGAGGGAGATATGGGGCATTGGTGGTGGGAATGTTGCACCGGTGAAGAGGGGGTGTTCTTTTGTGACTTAAATCCAACTATAGTCATGTTAGTAATCATGGTGTTTAAATAAAGATATTATTTTAAAAAAGTAATAATAGGTCTTGACAGGTAGAAACTTAGAGGAATTAAGAATAAAATTTTTTCCCAAAAAGTTATTTTAGGGTAATTGGTAGAATTAAGATAAGTATGTAGCTTGAAGAAAGAAAAAACAAGTTAGGAAAAGTTCAAAGGAAATAGAATTGGAGAAGTTGTTATCTATAGTATATATTTCTCTAACTCATGAGCATTTAAAACAGGAGGGTGAAGGTCAATAATATTATACTAAAGTCATGGTTCTTCTTTTAAATCCATGAATATTCAGAAAGTGATCCTTGGACTAGTAGCATTATCATCAACTGGAAGTTCCCAAGAATTACAGAAATTTGAGACCACCCATTGAATAATAATTCATATATTAACAAGTTTCTAAATAAGTTCTCTTTATGTCAAATCTCTTTATGTTAAAATCACTGGTTTAAATTCCTAGTTCAATAAGTATAGTATGTTAGAATTTTAGGCGCAAGAAAATAAAAAACCTTATATCAACTACTGAATAGAAATGCATTGAATTTTAAGAAAATTTGAATCATTTGAAAATGATTACTTTGTGCTTTTTTTTTTTTTCTTTTTCTCCCTGCATAGGCACAGTAACTATTGGGGATATTATAGAGGGAATTCCCTTGGCCTAGGAGATACAGGTTTTCTCCACCCCTGGACTAATATAGTCCACTCTCAAATTTGCTTCCTTCTCAGCTCTTGATAGACTGCCCTGGCTTCCACTCACACCTGCATTTTACTTAAAGGGTATATATTAAGGTGAGTGTGGCAAGAAATGAATAATGTATTTGAGAGTAATAATCACCTCAAAACATAACACATATCAAATCAACAGGATGTATATCTCAATATGTAAAATTTTTATTTAAAAACTCAGTCTTAGGGCCATAGCAATAACACAGTGGTAGGTTGTTGTCTTGCATGCAGCCAATATAGGATGGACCGCTGTTCGAATCCTGACATTCCATACAGTCCCCCGCGTCTGCCAGGAGTAATTTCTGAGCGCAGAGCCAAGAGTAACCCCTGAACACCCTCGGGTGTGACCCTTCCTCCAAAAAACATTTTTACTTATTTATGTATTTATTTTTTAATTTTTATTTTGATTATATTGGCTTACATATCTTTCACAGTAGTATTTTAGGGACATATTAACATTGAATCAGGGAAATACCCATCACCAAATTTGTCCTCCCCTCATCCCTGTTCCCTTCCTGCAACCATATCCCCCACCATCACCCCCTGGGCTTCTAGAGTAGGTGGTCCCCTCTTTGTCTAGCTTACTATTAGTGATCATATATCTGTTTGGTCCTGGTACCCTCCCTTGTTTCCCCCTCTATTTGAGAGGCGGAGCTAGATAATTCGAGTTTTGTGGTATTGTTTGAAGGAAAGAAAAGCAATAGAATGGAGTAAAAAATAAGAAAAAATAAAAATAAATAAAATAAATAAATTAAGCTGAAAATGGTGGAGTCCTTGTAGTGATCCTCAAACTATGGCCTGCGAGCCACATATTGTATTTGTATCTGTTTTGTTTCTTCATTGCAAAATAAGATGTATGCAGTGTGCATAAGAATTTGTTCATAAGTTTTGTTTTTACTATAGTCAGATCCTCCAATGGTCTGAGGGACAGTGAACTTGCCCCCTGTTTAAAAAGTTTGAGGACCCCTGTGAGGCTTTCAACCTCAGTTTGAGCGAGGACATGAAAAAGGTAATTGAAACACCACATCAAAACAGAAAGAAATATCAAATTAAATATCTAGTGAGCACTACAGCAATAAAGACAAGCACCACACAATAGTATTGGTTCTGAAATCAAACCATGCCGGAGTACAAAAAGAAAGATAAAGATAAAATAAAATAAAATAAAATTGGAGACATCAACTTCAATATCTATACCAAAATAAAGACACCAATAAAAATTGATCAATCAATAAATTTATATGTGGAAAAATGATTACTTTGTGCTTTTTTTTCTTTTTCTCCCTGCATAGGCACAGTAATGATTGGGGATATTATAGAGGGAATCCCCTTGGCCTAGGAGATACAGGGTTTCTCCACCCCTGAAGTATTACTGTCATGGGATTAACTATAGACTCCTTGCATGATCATTTACTCTCCCCTCGGTGCTTTTTTGGTATATAGAAGACTTCTGCTTCGTCATGGATGGTTAAATCGGACCTCTGCATCTAGAGATCTTGGTGTCTGTACAGCTCAAGGAATGGAGCTTATGTGGTTCTTTCTGTGTGGTTCTAGCAGTTCTGCTTCTTCGGTGTCATTTTAATCCATCTTCTGTAGTGGGTGGTCTTGGTCATTACATTCCTCTTATGATGGAGCCTGGAGTCTTTTGTTATGCTTCTGGAAGACCCATTCAGTTGAGATTGTCTCAGTCAGACCTCTGGAATTGGAGATCTTGTTTGATGAACAGATCGTAGACCAAAATCTAGGCTAGAGATTTTTGTTGCTATTGTTGTTGTTGTTGTTGTTGGTCCCTGGATACATACTGTTCAGTCCTGGTTGTAACAACCAGTCATCTGAATATAGCGATCTTCGCTTTTGCACAGATCAAAGAGTGACATGTCTTCTGATTTTGTCTTATCGTTGGCTGGTGAGGAAGGACAACTTGCTCTTGGATCAAGTTGTTCCCATTTCTTTGTTATCAGGTTATCAATTTAGAACTGGCGCATGTTGGAGTCAGAGCAGCATTATGGATGCCCTGGAGGGGATTTGGGTTCCTGGAGCTGTTGTGGAGAACTCTGTCGTTTCTGTGTCTGGGATCCAGGAGTCAGGGCTGGACGGTAAGTGCTTAATTCCCTGGGGTCTAAGTTGGTTCCACATGACATAAGTTCAGAGTGGGAGATGCCCTTGTGTTGTAAAAAAGTATAAGTTCTTATCCCTAGTAGATAAGAGCTTGTTTTTACACGTAAAATTTCCCCTTTTTTTAATATGCCTTTGCAGGAAGAAGTGGTGTTACATTATATTGCTGGTGGATTTGGGGGTGGAGAGAGAAGAAAACAAACACAGGACAAAAACTAAAAATATATATGCTCGCACATATCTAAAGAAAAAAATTACTTTTTAAAAAAATGATTAAATAAAAGATGTAATTAAAGGAATAAAGTAGGGCCGGGAGAGATAGCATGGAGGCAAGGCGTCTGTCCTTCCTGCAGAAGGACGGTGGCTCAAATCCCAGCATCCCACATGGTCCCCCGTGCCCACCAGGGGTGATCTCCGAGCATAGAGCCAGGAGTCTCCCTCAGTCTCCTTCCTCATCTTACTACTGATTCAGAGCTCTCATCTGTTTCCTGCCCCATTTCAGCTGTGTATGCTGAGAGGGACTCTTTGACCCCTCATATCAACCCTTCTCTTTCCAACCCGCATAGGTGCTAATGTCCACGTGAAGACATTTAAATTTATGTCAAATATTTCCAGGCAAATTGGACATAGAACTTCTTTATCTTAGAAAAAAAAGTAACCTCAAAACTCAGTCAAACAAACCAGTGAATTAGTTGGCAATATTGCTCTCATACTTAGAAAACCTCACATATCTAGGAAAATAACCTCTAAAGCAGATATACCTCTAGCCAACTTTTATACAACCAATACAATATATTACTTTCTTTTTTTTTTTTTTGGTTTTTGGGCCACACCCATTTGATGCTCAGGGGTTACTCCTGGCTATGCGCTCAGAAGTCGCTCCTGGCTTGGGGGACCATATGGGACGCCAGGGGATCGAACCGCGGTCCGTCCTAGGCTAGCGCAGGCAAGGCAGGCACCTTACCTCTAGCGCCACCGCCCGGCCCCATATTACTTTCTTAAAGAACCTGAAACTTCATCATTCCAACCCAGTAAATGCAAAGGACAATGGGCAAACTAAGGAAGACAACTGCAGTGGGGATGTGAAGAAAAACTCAGGCAAATTTCCAAGCCCATCAAAATGCCTGAACCTTAGAGATAACCTAAAAACAACACTTAATGTTTTTTAACAACAGGAATCAAGGAGTCACTAGCCTGCAAAAATCAAACAATCTATAGATGAACAACCAACACAAAGAACTCTTTCAGAGTATGAGAGAATTCATACAAACAGAACTGAAGAAACTAAAAAATGTCAGAAAGCCATAGTAGCAGAATTACACGTGTGGAAAACTGCAGTTTTCAAATTCAAACGCAATTTGAAGACAAATTACAATCCAGCATTAATAGAGAAGTCAAAAAGGAAAGGAGAGAGAAAATATGGAAGAAAGTGTAAGGTATATAATGAACAAAAACATGAGGAGTAATCTGAATTATAGGTATACCAGAAGGGGAGGAAAAAAGGAAAGAGGAAGAATAAGCAGTGAGGGAAATAATATTCTCTTTGGAAGGAAGCTGGTGTAAAACAAACAAAATAGACCTGAACTGAACAACACCAAGACATATATAGTAATATGTAAATATAGTAAATACTTTAAATATTGTATATTTATAGTAAATAGTTCCAAACAAAATAGACCCTAACAGAACAACACCAAGACATATAGTAATCCAATGACAATAAACTGAGAGATGGACTCTTTAGAGTACTAAGGAAGATGAAAAATATTAAGTATAAAGGAAAGAACATAAAAATCAAACCAGACCTCCCATTTGAAACAATCTAGGGAAGAAAACAGTGGAGTAACATACTCAAATTACTGAATAAAAGAAACGTTCAAACTAGAACCTACTACCCAGCAAACCTCTCATTTATATGGGAGAAAGGGAATAAAAAAAAATTCTCAGACAATAAAAGAACTTGCAACATTTGTACTAACCAGATTGACTATAAATGAGCTAATCAAAGAGCAATTATATAAACTAAATGCCCAATTGTAACAAAAACAACTCTACACAATATAATGGCACAACAGCTCTTTCTGTCAATAGTTTTCTTAAATGTCAATGAACTAAATTCTCCCATGAAAAGGCACAGAGTAGTCAGTTGGACCCGGAAACATAACCTAGCCATCTGCTGCTTGCAGGAAACACACTTAAAATCTCAGGACAGACACAGGCTCAGAGTAAAAGAATGGAAAACAATTATGCAAGGTACTGGAAAACAAACAAACAAACAAACTGAAAGCTATGACAGCCATACTTATATCAGACTAAATTGCATTCAACAAGGAAAGACACTACTTATTGATCAGGGAAAGAATCTACTAAAAGTACAAACATGATCTGCATATATGCACTAAATGTAGAGAAAGCAAAGTTGTAAAGCTTTTTCTCACAAACCTAGAGAAAAATATGGATGGAAACATGATAGTAGTGGGAGATTTCAATACGCCACTATTGCCATTGAACAACAGATCCACTAGGCAGAACATAAGCAAAGACCTGAGTCCTAAATAAGAAACTAGAAGAGTTTGGACTAATGGATCTAGAAAGGGTCTTTTATCCTTTAAAAGTGAAATACACATTCTTCTCAAGTGCACAGGAAACATTCTCTAGGATAAATCATATTTATGACACAAGTCTAACTTACATAAATTCACAAATATAAGAATTATATCTAACACCATATCAGATCACAATGCCATAGAGATCAATATTGATTGTATAAAGAAGATATGGAGAAAATCTAATACCTGGAGACTAAACAATATGCTTCTCAAAAACAGCTGGATCAAAGAGGAAATAATGGAAGAAATAAAGATATTACTTGAGAATAATAATAAAGAAACAAATTACCAAAATCTATGGAACATAACAAAAGCAGTAATTAGGGGGAAATTCATAGCACTATAGACCTTCATAAGAAAAGAAAAAAAAAGACAAAATAGACAGCCTAAATGCACATCTTAAATATCTAGAAAACCAACAAAAAGGAAACGCAAGCACAAGCAGAAGAAAAGAAGTAATAAAAACCAGAGCAAAAATCAACAGTATAGAAACAAGGAAAATAATACAAAGAAATGATGAATCCAGGAGTTGATTTTTGGGGTGGTGGTGAAATAAACAAGATAGAAAAGCCATTCAAAAGACTCACAGGAAAAAAAAGACAAAATGCTCAAATGATTCAGATCAAAAATGAAAAGGGAGAGATTACAACAGAAACCCCAGAAATCCAAGTCATCATGAGAGTTTATTATGAACAATTGTAGTCTGTTAAGATAGAGAACACAGAAGAAATTAAAACTGAATGAGAAGGAAGTAGAAAGCCTAAAAAGGCCAATAACAGGTAAGGAAATTGAAACATAATTAAGAAACTGCAAGAATAAAAGTTCAGGAACAGAGTTTTATCAAACGTTTAGAAAAGAACTACTAGTATTGATCCTTAGACTCTTCCAAAATATCAGAGATAGGAATCCTTCCTAATACCTTCTATGAAGCTAACATCACACTCATTCCCAAAGCTGACAAACTACCTAGAAAGAAAACTACAGACCAATCTCACCGATGAACATTGATGCAAAAATATTTAACAAAAACTTAGCAAACCAAATCTAACATCATATCAAAAAGATTATACATCATGAGCAAATGGGTTTTTATCCTAGGGATACAACGATGGTTCAATATATGCAAACCAATAAACATCATGTACCACATGACAAAAAGGAATAATAAAACAGCACGATCATATCAATTGATGCAGAGAAAGTATATAATGAAATTAAATACCCGTTAATGATGAAAACCATCAGCAAAATATGTGTGGAAGGAACCTTCCTCCATATAATAACAGCTATTTATAAAAAAAAATATCCCACAGCCAAACGTTATTCTAAAAACTGAAAGCATGGGGCCAAAGTGGTGGCACAAACGGTAGGGAGTTTGCCTTGTACGCAGCTGACCTAGGACAGACTTCAGTTCGATCCCCAGCATCCTATATGGTTCTCCTAGTCAGGAGCGATTTCTGAGAGCATATCCAGGAGTAACCCCTGAGCTTCACTTGGTGTGGTCTTTAAAAAAAAAAAAAAAACCAAAAAAAACTGCCTTGCCGAAGCTAGCTTAGGACGAACCATGGTTCGATCCCCTGGAGTCCCATATGGTCCCCCAAGCCAGGAGAGAATTCTGAGTGAATAACCAGAAGTAACCCTTGAGCGTCAATGGGTGTGACTCAACCCCCCCCCCCCAAGCTGAAACCAAACAAAACAAAACAAACTGAAAGCATTTCCATGTTCAAAAACAGTTGCATCCCTTTATACAAATAATGACTCAGAGGAGAAAGAGATCAAAAGTCTATCCCATTTAAAATAGTGTCCAAACTATCAAGTACCTAGGACTCAACCTACCAAGAGAGGTTAAAGACCTATACCACAAAAGTTTAAAAACACATAAGAAATTAAAGATCATCTAAGCATAAAAACATTCCATGCTCGTAGATTAGAAGAATCAATATTATGAAAATGACCATCTTACCTAAACTACTACATAAATCAAAGCAATCCCTTTTCAAATTCAGACAACATTCTTCATGGACTTAGAACAATCAATTACAAAATTTGTGTGGAACCATAAAAGACCTAGTATAGCCAAATCCATATTGAAAAACAAGAAAGTGGGAAGCATCTGATTACCTAACTTGAAGGTCTACTTCAAAGCCATAGTGATCAAAACATTATGGTATTAGAAGACCAATGAGTCTGAATAGAATATCCAGTGACAACCTCCCCAAGTGCAAGGGCAACTAATCTTTCACAAAAGAAAAAATCTTGAAATGGAGTAAGACAGTCTCTTCAACAAATGGTGTTGGAACAATTGGATATTGTGAGACTATGATCAATCCATATCTCACACTTTACACAAAAGTCAATTCAAAGTTGATTAAAGACCTTGACATTTGATATGAATCCACAAAATTCAACAAGGAAAACATAGACACAACACTTAGACTTCGACCTCAGAGGTCTTTGATGATAGAAAGCTAATGGCAAGGGCTATAACATCAAACCTGAATAAACGGAACTAAATCAAACTAAAAAGTTACCCTGTGTTAAAAGAAACAAGGAATAAAATTAGAAGACAGCTAACTAAATGGGAGAAAAATTTTGCATGCAACACATCAAGTAAAAGTCTATATATAGGATATATAAAGTAATCACAAAGTTTAACTCCACAAAATTGAAAAATCCTATCCAAAAATAGGGAGTGGAAATAAATAAACACTTCTTGAGAAAAACCAACAGATGACTAACAGATACCTGAAAAATGCTTACCATCACTTATCATTAGGGAAATACAAATCAATACAACAATGAGATATCATCTTACATCAGTACATATCAAAAATAATGGGAAAAATCTCTGTTGGTGGGGATGTAGTGAGAAAGGAACTCCCATTTACTGCTGGTGGGAATGCTGTATGATTTAACACTTATGGATAACAGTATGAGGGGTTCTCAGTAAATTGAGCTGCCACATGACCCAGCAATTCCTCTTTTGGATATTTATTCCCAGGACAGAAAAACATTCATCTAAAAGGATGTATGCACACCACTATTAATTGCAGCACTCAGTACAATAGCTAAGACTTGGAAAGACATAGCTAAGATATCTAATCAAACTATATGTCCAATAATAGATGAGTGGATTCATGAAGCTGTGGAACATATATACAATGAAATATTACATAGCTGTAAAAATGATGTTATTATGCAATTTGCAGCAATATGGATGGAACTGGAAGATACTATGTTAAATGAAGTAATCCAGAAGAAGGATAAATACAAAATGATAACACTTATATGATTTATTAGAGTAATACATGAAAAAATGCAATGGTCAAAATGCAAGTTGTCTCAAACACTCTTAGTTCCAGAGTATAGCAAGGAGAAGGAAAGAAACTGAGT
Source organism: Suncus etruscus (assembly GCF_024139225.1). Classification (NCBI taxonomy): domain Eukaryota; kingdom Metazoa; phylum Chordata; class Mammalia; order Eulipotyphla; family Soricidae; genus Suncus; species Suncus etruscus. Next base: position 39,310,037 of record NC_064851.1, on the reverse strand, counting down.
GGAGGAGAACCACAAATATGATAGTATGAAGGCCAGGGACCAAGTAGCCTCGGATGCATTGGTTTTGATTAAAAAGAAAAAGACAGAACGAAATATCCAAGTCAAAATAAAAAATAATGAAATCAAGAGATCCAAACTCTAACAATGTAAACTGTAAAGGGGCCTGATATATTGGCATGCTAGGGTCAAAGGGTGGTGGTTGAGGTACATCTGGGAACATGATGGAGGAAGGTTGACAGTGGCATTGAATTGACCCTGATACATTGTATGCCTGAAAGCCAAAATATGAAGAACTTTGTAAATAATAATAGTTTCTATATAAAAATAAATAAATAAATAAATAAATTACAAACTCAGACCTTCTTAGAATTCAACACCTATCTACTTAACTCACTTTTCAGTTTCCTGATCTTATTTAAACCAGCATTTTACTCTGTGTATATTATTCTAATATCTGCTTTGGTAGCAGTCTCAAAATGTTGCATGGATGGTCCAGTGATCTTTAATATTTAGCGTGATAATTATTCTTAGTACAAATTATATAAATTTTGAGGACTCTTATTAATATTATTTATCCAAAAATTATATTTCAATATTGGAATAATATCCACAGAAGCCAAAGAAAACTGGCTGGATTTTAGCATTAGGGATTTGGAAAATGGAATAAAACAAAGATATTAGTAGTGAAGGAGTTTAGTTTTTTATACTTATAGTTGAAATGATTGACTTTGCCTGGTATGCCAGGTAGGAACAAAGTATAGCTGGAAGTGTTCAAAAAGATGCTGATGACAGAAGAACATATAGGATCATGCTAAGGTATAGGGAGACAAGAAGCTGGGATTTGAAGAAGGAACTTTTAAGAGTTGGGTGAGGCACAATTCTGAATAATTTTGAGGACCAAGACTAGGTGATGTTCAACAGAGACAAGAGACTTAATGAAATCTCATGGAAGGAACAAAATGAATCTGGGGTATGTGAATTGAGAAAGGTTTTCTTGAGTTAGATCCTATTTGCACAACATCTTGAATTTTCATAATAAAAATAGTAAAGCATTAGTCCATTTGAACCATTTTATCTTCTAAGTTACAGTAGATAAAATGACCTTTTGAATAGGTAGAATTACTTTCAGACATACAATGTATCAGGGTCAATCCAATACCATTGTCAACCTTCCTCCATCCTGTTCCCAGATGTATCCCAACCACCACCCTTTGACCCTAGCATTAGAATCATTTACTAAAAGTTCACCTGGTTCAACCACAAATGTTAAATGATAATATCAGTTACTAAAAGCACCTGAGCATTTTATCTTGTCCAGAAATATGGACCTTGGCACTTTTCAGCTTACCACATGCTGCCTTTTGTGGAGGCAGTAGACGACTGATTGCTGTGCGTTTGTGGCTCACCGCATTAGTCAAGTCAAAGAATGCCTCAAGAAATACATTTATCACTTGCTATCTTGTGTCCAAATTTCTGTAAACACTGTACTGAATAAAATTGCATGTATTATCAACTATATATGTTTTAAAATGCATAACTCCTTTATTCATGACTTTATAAGAAATAAGTACAGAGAGGCTTATGCTACTTGCCCAAGGATACACATAACTGGTTATTACATGAATTATTATTTAAACATTGTACAAAACAGCCTGTTGAAACATTGAAAATTATGTGCTTTGAAAAGAATTCATACCTGATGATCCATATTCATTTTGTTTGTTTCCAAGTAGAAAATCAGGGGTCAAATGAATGAATTCGCCACTTTCTCCACATTGTTTAAAGTGTCTGGTATATGGTTCATCTCTACCTGGCAATGCAGGTGGTGCAACTATCACATTAGCCTGGAAATGTTTAAAATCATTTTTAAAATACTATTAATAAAAATTATACTTATTATTAATATTACATATAATTATTATAATATTACCAGTAATATCATAATATATCAAAATTATAATTAATCATTAATTATAATGTATCATACTCTATATTAATAATAATAAAATAATTATTAGAAATAATAATTGAAATACTCTGAAATAATCAATTTGCAATAAAGTTGAAGAACAGCGGAAATATGTAATTTTGCTGGGTGCAGTATTCTAGGCAAAGCATTTATTTCATTGAGTTTTGTCACTATGTCCCACCACTGCTTTCTGGCCTTGAGTGTTTCTTGTGACAGGTCTGCTGTAAATCTCAAGGATGCTTCCTTGAATGTAATTTCCCTTTTTGATCTTACTGCTTTTAGAATTCTGTCTCTATCTGTGGGATTTGTCATTGTGACTAGGATGTATCTTGGGTTGTTTTTCCTGGGGTCTCTTTTAGTTGGTACTCTTTGGGCATGCAGGATTTTATCATATGTATTCTTTAGCTCTGGTAGTTTTTCTTTAATACTGTTCTTAACCGTTGATTCTTCCTGGAGACTTTCTTTCTGGGTCTCTGGGACTCCAATAATTCTTAAGTTATTTCTGTTGAGCTTATCATAGACTTCTATTTTCATCTGTTCCCATTCTTTGACTAATTTTTCCATTGTTCATTTGCTTTAAGGCTTTTTTCCAATCTCTTCTGCTGTATAGAGTTGCTATATATCTCATCTTCCAGAGCACTAATTTTATCCTCAGCTTCTGTTACCCTGATGAAGAGGTTATCCATTTTGTCATTCAATTTGTTTACTGAGTTTTTCAGACCTGTTATTTGACCTGTTATTTCAGTTTGGAATTTTCTGATTTCTGTCTTCATATTTTCTTGGTTTTTTTTTTAATTTTTATTTATTTATTTATTTATTTATTTATTTTGGTTTTTCGGGCCACACCCTTTTGATGCTCAGGGGTTCTTATTAGTATTCTGTTCAACTCGATCCATGCTTTCTTTGTTCTGTGAGCATCCTCCATATTTCTTCTCTAAACACCATATCTGAGAGACTGACTAGTTGGTTAGCCATTTTCCGGTCATCAGAGTTGCCATTTTCATTCTCTATGCCTGGTGCTGGCTTGTGTTGTTTCCTCATTGTCACACTTGTATTGTGGGTTTTGCTACGTGTTGTGGTGGTATTCATTGGCGAAATGATGTGCGCGGCCACGCTCCTCTGGCTCCACCCTTTCTGGGCAGGTTGACTGGCCTCCAAGGAAGGGGAGCCCTCCGTGGATGAAGCCACACACAGGATCATATCTTAGGTCTGAGCATGCAGCAGAGAAGAGATATGCTGGGCTTCAGAGATCCAGCACAGTTCTTAGTGTGATTTTTTCTGCGTGTTGCAGGGGCATTCTTTTGTTAGAAAGAGTTCACGGTCGCGAAGCGAAGAGGAGTGGCCGTGCTCTTCTGGAGCCTCTATGAGAGTGATTTTGCTGAGTCCTTTTTGGCTCACTCACGAGAGGTTCAGGAGACAGGATAGTAGAAAAACACATACAGGCAATACTCACAGTCTCTTGCAATTGAGAACCACTGGGGAGGCTCAGATTTTCTCAGCCTGACGTCACAGACAGGGGACCTACCTATCTCGAAAATATGTGATTTTAATAGAAGTTTTTTGGGCCTTACATGTGCGTAGCTTTCATGTCTTGGTCTCCCATATTGAGGTTTTTCTTCCCAGGTGCCAGGAATTAATATATTTACATTTTTGAAAAAAATTTTGTTTTCTGTGGCTTTAAACAGGTAAGTAGAAGCTTCAGTCATCATATCCTATTATCAAGGGAAAAAAGTGAGAATGATCAAATGAGATGGACAAGAGGAGCAGGGATTCATCAGACATTTAGCAATTAAAAAGCAGTTAGAAAAGCAAATGTTTATCTCAGAATTTATACTCTGCCATTTATATTTTGCTACAAAAATTATAGCTTGATTTTGCATAGGTTTAAACTAATAGGTTGAGAGCCTTGTACATGACCAAACCTGGTTCAATCCTCACTTCTATTATATGGTACTACCAGGAGTGACACCTGACCATAGGTAGCATCAGGAGCAGCTCTTAAGTATTGCTAGATGTGGCCCAATCTCCATTCTCTTGCACTTTAAAGCATTCAGTGTCCCATAATGCTTCTGTTTGGTGTTCAGAAAAATGTATGATATGGTAAAGGCATAGATTTAGAGTCATCTCCTTGGTTCCAATAGTATAATTAGTACTTTTTGGGTATAGATCTTAACCAATTTATGTCACGATAAATCTCCATTTTCTCATATCTTGGACAGATAATATATCTTCTATATAATATATATATATATAAGGCAAGTGTACTGCAGCTGAATTAGACATCAACCCTTATTATTTAAGGGTAATATAAGAATGGCATGAGTTATTTTCATTCTTGCCCTCTAATTTCAAACCTGAGATTATCAATAGGGGGATAATGGGGAGATGAAGAGGGAAATCTAGGAATGACAGAGACATTGGTAGAGGATCTTAGGAACCTGGGTGGTAGTGAGTGTACAGTAACTTTATTCATAAAAAGCTTGCATACTCAAAGTGAAGATTTGGTATCTCTCCTCTGTCCTTGTACTATCTGAACTACCATTTTCCCACAGAATGAGTAGAGGGGTGTTTTTGGTTGTGGGATGGTACTAGACCTTTGGTGGTGGTTGTGACAAACTCTAGATGCTTACAAAATTCGTCCTAGAAATGCTGTAGTATAGCAAATAAAGGCAAAATAATAAAGAGGAAGAATGTCAGATGAGAATGTGGGGTTCTACTCAGAAGCAGGAAATATAGTCTTTGGTAATCTGTGCCTTAATAGAGAAATATTTGCATCTGATTCTCCTGTAAACTGGTTAGATCTGGAAGAGTTGTATCAAGACATTATGGATATGTAAATATTGGTTCCTAATTAAACATTTTTATACATTTTATACATATTTTATACATACTTTATATTTATATTTATACATATTTTATACATATGCAAGCTAACACTGTTGTAAGCATTTTACCAAAACAATAAAAACAAATGCATACATGTGGAATGAAAGATAAAGTGCTCTAAACATATGCAATCATAAAGATGGTCGTTATAATTACTCTTACTAGCAAATTACAAAAACTTTATAGGGAACAGCCTAGTTGATGTAAATGTAATAATCTCTTGGATAAGAGAGATTTGCTCATTATAATCTCACCCTCCAGGAAAGTTTGGTTGGTAGAGAGACAATGGAAAATGTCATAGGAAAGGTAGAGATTTTTATCATAAGCTTAAGATAGTATTGTCTTATGTTCTTCAATATAATGCACGAACGTTTCCTTTTTCTTAATTCAAGTCAAATAAATCCCATTTATTTCTTACCTGTATTTCTTTAATTATTGTTTCATTTTCTGGCACAATGGGGTGTATAGCAATGATAATACCTTCATAACCATTTTCTTTTAGTTGAACCAGGGAAGAATTGCAGCCCTGTAGCAGGTGTAGAACAAAGAAGAAGACAAAACTTCTCAATAATTCCATTCTCCCTCTTTAGTTCCTTCTGTTCCCGCTTTTCTTTTACCTTGGTTCCCTCACCTATATATATTCCTAAACATTACGAGCATTGACTGATTGTGAGAGGTGTGGAGCATACAAAGTTCAACATGACAGATATGGGGAAATACTTTTACCTTACAATCCGTTTCCTTATATATATATATATATATATATATATGTACACACACACACATATATATAGGAATATTATTATATAAAATTGAGTAGAAACAGGAAACACATCTTTTAATAAAATTACTTTATGTTTCTTAAGAAATTATTTTTTTAACTTTCTAATTTGGGTTTATTTTCAAAATAAAGGCATATACTTTGTGTATTCTGTCAAGGCATATCTCATAATGTCAAGACATATTTCAAATGGCATATTTTTGTCAAGTAATATTCCATAATGGAGTGAATAGAAACAATAATGCTAATGTCTTTACTACCTCTAAAAATGAATGCATTTCAAAGTAATTTTAACTGCTTTTGGTTATAATTGTTAGTGGTGCTCATTATTTCATTATCTTCTTAAATTATTGTTTTCATTATATTTATGTTTATAGTGTTCTTTTTCTAGTTTCTCAATTTGATTGATAGCTATTTTATTTTTTTGTCTTGTTTAAGTTCATAGCTTAGTAATATATTCTAAAATAAGTTCAAATTCATAAACAGTAATAATAAATGTTAAAACAAGTGTTTGTTCTAGAATAATTTTGCTATTTTCACAGTTTTAATATGTGTGTTATAATATGCAGTGCATTTGTTTCACAGATGTATTTGACATTTATTTATTCTTAGTATATCATTTGGGGGCTGCACCCAGTGTCACTCAGGGGTTACGGTTGGCTCTGCACTCAGAAATCATTCCTGGAAGGCTTAGGGGACCATATGGGATGCTGGGATTGAACATGGGTCCACCCTGGGTCGGCCATGTGCAAGGCAAACACCCTACTGCAGTGCTATCACTTTGTTCCAGTATATCATTTTAAACTTAATTTTAACTCCTCTTTAATTATGTATCAGATTGGGGATATTTTGAATATTTAGCATTTAATTTTATTTATTAATACTATTTAATTTTATTTATTAATAATATTCATTGTTAATTAAACATTAATATCATTTATTGTCAATTAATTGTTAATTGTGGGTGTACCTATTTGAGACCCTAAGACCCACCCATTTCTGGGAGGGGTCTTGGAAAGGATAGTAGGTGTAACCTTACCTGCGAGACTCTCCCATTCCTGGGAGGGGTCTTGGAAAAGTTAGATAAGGCTTGGACCAAGAAAATTTGGGCCTTTTGGCTCTTTGCCCTTTCTGCGCTGCTGTGTGCTCTGGCTTCTGGGTTTCTGTGTTCTGGTCTTTGACCAGCATGGAGCCCAAAGGGAAGATGGCTAACAGGAAATAAGATGCAGGGCTAGCAAAATATTGCTGTCTTGAAAGGTTATGAATAGGCCACACACATGTGGTGGCTAGGGCTTGAATAAAGTTGTTGCTTCCTGACGCCTGACTGTGATTGAGTGATTTCACCTGGGCCTGGGACTCGCCGGCTGCATGAAGGTTGCAGAGCCACGTGGACTGGGATGGCACGGAGAGAAATCCACTGCCATCCAGCCCCATCGTTAATTATTTAATGCAACATCTTGGCGCCCGAACAGGGACATGAATCCTGGACCCAAGAAAACAGCGAATATGGTGAGATTTCTGCTCTTCTGTTTGATTTTCGCTCTGTTCACATGCAGTAAGCCCAAAGTGTATGGCCACGTGAAGCCATGTTCAAAGATGGCCGGACCCCTTCTAGGGGCAAAAGGGCAACTGAAAGAAGGAAGATGAAAGCTTGGATCACCTCCAGCCTAGGCTCAGGCCCAAAACTGAGACTTTGTTACAAGAAACAAAAACCTCGCCTGTACAAAAACTAATTAAAAGCTTAAATTGGAAATGGAGGAGAAAAAAGACTGTATTTAAAGTGGACTGATTTTCTAAAAATGACCTGCGGCTTGAATTTGGATTTCAACTTTGGAAATTTCGAACTGAACTTTTAGTTTAAATCACTTGGAACTCTAAACATCCAAAAGCGCCCTGTAAAGAGGTGGGCCATAAACTGCTTCCAAAGTGCGCCCGGAGGGAAGAAGCGGCAAAAAGCTCGGCTCGGCTCGGCTCGGCTCGGCTCAGCTTGGCCCGGAAAAGCGGAAAGCCTGAAGTCCACCCTCCAAATCACAGAAATAAAACTGCATAATCCGGCTGCGGAACCTGAAACCACATGGTCAACAACAGCACGAGCGAAACCGGCCTGCACAAAGTTTACACAAGCCACGTGGTGAGATCAGCGTGGGACAAATTAATCATTTGAACTATGATTTTAGGTGTAGGGACTAAGCGGATAGTCATATATTTCACTCATAGTTGGTGATGGGATAAGTTTTAGTTAGTTAGTGGTTAAAAAATAAAAAAAGGGAGGTAATACAGTTTAACATCTAATTTCTAACCACCTGCATCTTTGTCTTAGTCATTTTCTTTATGATTTAAATGTGTTTTGTTGTCTTTCAAAGTTAATATTTTCAATTGCAAAATGTTTTACTGTGTATTTTAATGTACTTAGCCTGTTTTTAAAATGTATGTTATGCATGTATGCTGCAGTACTTGTGTATAGAATAGGTATAGGAACAATGAAGTTCCCCCAATATAGTTTAAAAGTATAGAAACATAAAAGTTCCAAAATAGTGCTTGGTAAAAAAGCATTAATAGAGTTTTAGGTTACAGGTGTAAAGTATATTTTGCAAAAATATGTTTTTGAAAAGGGCTGGTATATTAATTTTCACTCTATTATGTTGGTGCATAAAAATATTAAGAAAAGGAGGAAATGTGGGTGTACCTATTTGAGACCCTAAGACCCACCCATTTCTGGGAGGGGTCTTGGAAACCGGATAGTAGGTGTAACCTTACCTGCGAGACCCTCCCATTCCTGGGAGGGGTCTTGGAAAAGTTAGATAAGGCTTGGACCAAGAAAATTTGGGCCTTTTGGCTCTTTGCCCTTTCTGCGCTGCTGTGCGCTCTGGCTTCTGGGTTTCTGTGTTCTGGTCTTTGACCAGCATGGAGCCCAAAGGGAAGATGGCTAACAGGAAATAAGATGCAGGGCTAGCAAAATATTGCTGTGCTTGAAAGGTTATGAATAGGCCACACACATGTGGTGGCTAGGGCTTGAATAAAGTTGTTGCTTCCTGACGCCTGACTGTGATTGAGTGATTTCACCTGGGCCTGGGACTCGCCGGCTGCATGAAGGTTGCAGAGCCACATGGACTGGGATGGCACGGAGAGAAATCCACCGCCATCCAGCCCCACCATTAATTATTTAATGCAACAGTTAATAATATTTATTAATATTTAATAGACCATTTTCTTAAACCTTAAAATGCTTTCAGGGGTCTCAAACTCAATTTACCTGTGGGCCGCAGGAGGAAAAGTCGGGGTGATCCTTGAGTGCAAAGTCAGTAAGCCTTGAACATTGGGGGTGTGACCCAAACAACTAAAACAAAACAAAACAAAACAAAGAAGGATTCCTCTATGGCAGGGCCAGAAAATGTTGTATGAAGGGCCGTTTGCAGCCCGCGGGCTGCGAGTTTGAGACCCCTGGTTATATATTATATAATATTTTAATAATTTTTTAAAATTATGTGGCCACACACAGGCCTCATTCCTGGCTCTGTTCATTAAGAGACTAAATGGGATTCCAGGAATCAAACCTAGGTTGTCTGTGACCAAAACAAGCAGCTTACCCCACTATACTAATTCTGTGGCTCCTGGTTGTAATAATTTTGGGAGGGTTGTATTAAATTTTTTATTTAAAATTATTTATTTAAATGCTATGGTTTCTCCCACTCAGTGGGTGGCTCTTGTATTCCGGGCACTATTTCCTTTGAGGTGCAGAAGCTTCTCAGCTTAATATAGTCCCATCTATTTATTTCTGCTTTCACTTGTTTTGGAGAGTACTGTTTCCTCTTTAAAGATACCTTTAATCTCAATGTCATGAGTGTTTGACCTACATGTTGTTCTATATACTTTATGGTTTCAGGTCTGATATCTAGGTCCTTAATCCATTTGGATTTTACCTTTGTACATGATGTTAACTGGAGGTCTAAGTTCGCTTTTTTTTTTTTTACAAGTGGCTAGCCAGTTGTGCCAGCACCACTTATTGAAGAGGCCTTCCTGTTCTATTTAGGATTTTTATGCACCCTTTATCAAAAAATAAGGTGACATTCTCTGGGGAACATTCTCTGAGTACTCAAGGCCTGTTCCACCTGATCTGGAGGGTCTGTTTCTTTATTCCAATACCATGCTGTTTTGATAAGTAATGCTTTGTAATACAGTTTAAAGTTGGGGTAAAGTATATACCTCCATATTCTTTTTCCAAGTATTGCTTTAGCTATTCGTGGGTGTTTATTGTTCCAAACAAAATGTCAGAAAGTGGTTTGATCCACTTCTTTGAAAAATGTCATGGGTATCTGAGGAATCGCATTAAATCAGTACAAAGCTTTGGGGAGTATTTCATTTGAATGATATTAATCCTGCCAATCCAAGAGCAGGGTATGGATATTCCATTTTAGTGTGTCTTCTCTTATTTCTTGTAGCAGGGTTTGGTATAGTTTTCTTTGTATAGGTCCTTCACATCTTTCACATTGGTGTGTGAAACTATTCACTCATTACCCATCAGATAAGGGGTTAATATCCAAAAATATACAAGCACCTGACAGAACTTTACAAGAAAAAAAAATCTAACCCCATCAAAAAAATGTGGAGAGAAATGAACAGGACACTTTGACAAAGAAAAAATACAAATGGCCTAAAGGCACATGAAAACATGCTCCACATTATTTAATCATCATGGTGATGCAAATCAAAACAACTATGAGGTACCATATCACATCACAGAGATTTGGCACACATCAGAAAGAAAGGAGAACAAGCAGTGCTGGAGGGGATGTAGAGAGAAAGGAACACTTATTAACTGCTGGTTGGGAATGCCATCTCGTCCAACCTTTGTGGAAAACGATATGGAGAGTTTCTCCAAAGCTAGCAAGTGAGGCTCCATACGATCCAACTATACCACCTAGGGATATATCCTAGGAACACAAAAATACAATACAAAAAATCCCTTTCTCACACCTATATTCATTGCAGCATTGTTTACAATAGCCAGACTCTGGAAACAAGCTAGATGCCCCTCAATAGAATGAATGGTTAAAGAAACTATGGTACACAATGGAATATTATGCAGCCATCAGAAGAGATGAAGTCATGAAATTTTCCTATACATGGGATGTATATGGAATCTATTTTGCTGAGTGAAATAAGTCAGAGGGAGGAGAGAGAGAAACACAGAATGGTCTCACTCATCTATGGGGTTTTGAGAAAAAATGAAAAACATTGTGTAATGATTCTCAGAGACAAAATAGAGGAGGATAGAGAGTCTAGCTTCTGACCATGAAGGCTCACCACATGGATCATTTAGTGAAGTCATATAAATAATTACACTGAGAACGTATCATAACAAAATGTGACTGAATGAGGGATGTAGAAAGCCTGTCTAGAGTACAGGCCTTTGTGGGGTGGGGAGGAAGGACACTTGGGATATTGGTCATGGGACTGTTGCACTGGTGAAGGATTTTATATATATTAAAAAATCAAAAAAGAAAAGAAAAGAAATGATAAGGTCTCCCAATTCTTACCACAGGCTGTGTTCTTTACACTGACTGTATAGAAAGAGGAGGTACAGTAAATGCACCCCATATACACTTCAATCCAGGCCCTTTGCCTGGTCTGTATTGTGAATTGGGGGACAAAAAAATAAATGCTATGTTTTACAAGGTTTTTCATAATACAGTTTATTTTTTTATTTCTTTTTCTTTTTTTTCTTTTTGGTTTTTGGGTCACACCCAGCAGTGCTCAGGGGTTTTTCCTGGCTCCGTGCTCAGAAATCGCTCCTGGCAGGCATGGGGGAACCATATGGGACGCCAGGATTCGAACCAATGACCTTCTGCATGAAAGGTAAAAGCCTTACCTTCATGCTATCTCTCCGGCCCCACAGTTTATTTTTATATATTAATTTTTCGTGATTTTTCACTCATATTGTGTACAAACCCTTCACCATTGTGCATATCCTATCACCAGTGTCCCTATTTGTTTTCCTCTTGCCCTCCTTCCTGCTCTCTCCCCTGCATGCCTCTGGGCATTTTTCTCTTTTTTCTCTCTCTCTCTTCCCCTGTATATATGTATACTTGTTTATATATACACATATATGCATATATGTATAAACATACATACATACATACATGTATGCATATGTTTATACATATACATATATAAATATATACACATATTTGTATGTATATATAAATCAGTCTTCCCTATTTTTTCTTTTAGACACTATGGTCTGCAGTATTGTTACTGAAGGGGTATCATGTATATCACTTTACCTCCTCTCAGCACCCAGTTCTTGTCCAGAATGATCATTTCTGATTACCATTGTCTAGTGGTTTCTCTGCCCTAATTGCACTTCCCTGCTAATTTGTGGCAAGCTTCCCACCATGGACTGTTCCTTCTGGCCATCATTTTTGCTATGTTAATTTTTTGTCTCATATTTTAATAAGTGCTCTTGGCTTATATATGCAGCATTATAACATTTGTAAATGTGTTTCTTTGCATATATAATTAATTACTGCTTGTTCTTTCCACATAAAAGTTTTATATGTGTATATATAACCTATTAACATAGTTGCTTTTTTCTTGTTTGTTTTGGTTTTGGGGGCCAGCACCGGTGATGGCTCAAGGGTTACTCCTGGCTATGTGCTCAAAAGTCGCTCCTGGCTTGGGGGAACCATATGGGATGCCAGGGGATCGAACTGAGCTCCGTCCTGAGTGAGCCGTGTGCAAGGCAAACACCCTACCACTGCGATATCGCTCTAGCCCTATCTCACTTTTTTAAAGTCTCAAAATTTTATTTTATGTACATTTGTTTATGTAATAGTTTTCTAAGAACTATTACCAAAACATATTTAAACTTTATATGTTAAAGTTATTAGTGAGAAATTCCTTATGTTACAGGGAGTATGAATATTCCAAGTTAAAAAAGATATGAGATATTTTCTTCTTAACATCACATCTCAGATTTCTCCTCTTCTCTGGGGAGGCTAAGCAGAATGACTAAATTCTTCAGAGTCAGTCTTGATTATCCGGTGACAGAGATGTCTCCTGTCATGAGACTTTTAAGTCATGAGTGATTGTATTATTGTGCAGAGGACTAATAAGCAGCTTACTTGCCATATGAGATTTGATGCTGGAAACAGCCAATGATTTTCCCATTGAGTTTTCTGGAAGGGAATGATATCTACATTTCTTTGAAAATTTAATACGGAGCAGGTGAGATAGTACAGTGGATAAGATGTTTTCCTTCCATGTAGCCAAACTAGGTTATTTGGGCATCAATAATAGTCTCTTGATACCCTCTAGGAGTAATTCTATAAGCATAGAGCAAAGGATAATCCCCTTAATACTAACCATGTAGGGGACCCAAAACCAAAACAAAAAGATTTTACAAAGAAAATGGGCCAGATAGCACAGAAATTGGTGTGTATTCCTAGCATGCAGTTAACCAGTTCAACTGCTAGCTCTGTGTGTTGCCAAAGCATACCAGGACACAGCATTGGAGACTCCAGCACTGCTGACATTACTTGATTAATTCCTACCAGCACAAAACCTGAGCATTGTGGCATCCTCTAGTTATTGCATTAGTCAACCAGTGGTCCAGAGAGACAATACAGGGCCTAAATAAAACACTTGATTTAAATATGTTTTACTTATTTTCAATACTCAACCCTGGATGTGGTCCCATAGCACTACTAAGAGTGATCCCTGGGCATAAAATTAGAAGAGGACCCTGAACACGGTTGAGGCTAACCTCAATCACAATACACAATCAACCTGGAATTATCTGTGGGGGCCCCTTGATTTCCAGAACACCAATTAAGATGCAGTCACAAAAATTAGTTAAAAATTAAAATACAGGGGCCGGCGAGGTGGCGTTAGAGGTAAGGTGTCTGTCTTGCAAGCGCTAGCCAAGGAAGGACTGCAGTTCGATCCCCCGTCGTCCCATATGGTCCCCCAGCCAGGAGTGACTTCTGAGCGCATAGCCAGGAGTAACGCCTGAGTGTCATCGGGTGTGGCCCAAAAACCAAAAAAAAAAAAATTAATAATACAAAAAAGTTCTTACTTTTGAATTGCTGGACTAAGTTAAATATTCATAGTTTTATAATTATATAAATCTAGTTTTACTAAATTTTATACTATTACTATTATTCACTATTAATACATGAAATAAACCTTAGAATTCATCACAAAAGACCTTTTTAAAATTTTCTTTTAGATTTTCTTGTCTACTCTGCATGTTCTTGTTAAATTTCTTGTGCTGACCATACTTAAACCAAGCCACTCTTTCCTTCGCCAAGTGAACAACATACTCAAAGGTGAGATCCCCTTTGTACCTAGTTAGGTTATTATCTTATCTACAGACTATGTTTTGGGGAGATGAAGAAAGTACCTTTCTCAGAAGGAGCACTAGAAACCTTAAATTTGCCTTTAGAGCAAGTTGTATTTATTAGTATAACTTTACTATTGATGTTGGTGCACTCACTATATGATCTACCCACTTTCTTTGCCGATTTCCATGCAAGTTCCAACCTTTGGAAAAAAGGAATTTTGAGGCTTCCTTTATACATTAAATAAAAGACAATGTTAAATCACATGTTTGTATAGTTCCTGGGACATTCCCTGTTAAAGTATTCTTATTATGACCTATCTTCCGACATAATGACTGACTCTGCTTCCTGTCTTCACTCTATTTATGGCTTCTCTTGGAATTGTTTAATTATTGATGCTTCTAAAACATTTCGTTTCTCAAAGTTGGTACATCAGATTTTTCCTATTCCAGCTCCCAAGATTGTATAGTCAGAACCACCAAGCAGAACAAGTTATGTTTAGTAAGAGTGATACAGCTTTCAGGAACAAACAAACAAAAATCCTATCTTCCTGTTAGGTTCTCTGTGTGGAGATGGATAGGTGATAATTCCACTTTCTCTACTAGAGAGACTGTTTAACTTAACTTGTTTTGTTTAACTTAACCTTTTTTTTGTTTGTTTTTTGTTTTTTTTTGTTTTTGGGCCACACCTGGCGATGCTCAGGGGTTGCTTCTGGCTGTCTGCTCAGAAATAGCTCCTGGCAGGCACGGGGGACCATATGGGACACCGGGATTTGAACCAACCACCTTTGGTCCTGGATCGGCTGCTTGCAAAGCAAACACCGATGTGCTATCTCTCCAGGCCCCTTAACTTAACCTTTTACAAGAGGGTTTACTTAGAAGACAAAGGGTAAAACACAAAATGGCAAGGCTCTTTTTCACCTTGTAAATATTTTGTATCTCATCATCTTGTACTCTACCACAGATCATTTTTATGACCAGCTTTCCCTTCTCTAGTAATTTATCATTGTTTTTAGTTTGGTACATTTGACATTTTTAATCAGAATACACTACAACCTGTGCATCCAGTTTTGTATTCTAATACTATCTATAATAATTACCTTCTCTTTAATGAAGTCCCTTCAGATTTTCTGAAAAATTATTATTATTTTTTTTGTTTTTGTTTTTGTTTTTTTGTTTTTTTTGGGTCACACCCAGCGGTGCTCAGGGGTTACTCCTGGCTGTCTGCTCTGAAATAGCTCCTGGCAGGCATGGGGGACCATACGGGACACCGGGATTCGAACCAACCACCTTTGGTCCTGGATCCGTTGCTTGCAAGGCAAACACCGCTGTGCTATCTCTCCGGGCCCGAAAAATTATTTTTACAATTCAGTTATGCACTTGACTTCATTAATTTTCCTAATTCTTGATTTTTTTTTTTTTTTTTTGGTTTTTGGGCCACACCCTGTGACGCTCAGGGGTTACTCCTGGCTATGCGCTCAGAAGTTGCTCCTGGCTTCTTGGGAGACCATATGGGACACCGGGGGATCGAACCGCGGTCCATCCTAGGCTAGCGCAGGCAAGGCAGGCACCTTACCTCCAGCGCCACCGCCCGGCCCCTAATTCTTGATTATTAAGTATTTACCTTAATATCTCAATTAGTTACCTTAAGTAGTTAGCTTAAGTACGCTTTCCTGACCAGTTCTGTCATTGACCTCCTCTGATCCTTTGCACCTTTTTTGTGCCATACAGATTTTTAACCTAGACAACGTCCAGATTTCAGGACTTTAAGAGTTATGTTTTTAAATATTCACATAATTTGAATGTTAGTGCTTCCTATTCCATTGCTGACAGATAAATAAGAACAATGATGTCCTAGGAAAATTAGTGAGTTAGTTGTGAACAGTTACCCAGATAAACTACTCAACAGAATTTTAGGTCTGCTTCATCTCTTCTCAGTGCTGAAAAGACACTTTATTTTCCTGGATATTGCTTTCTTTTTTTCAGTAGTTAATACACTGGTCCTACTACTTCAATCAATTGCAACTATTTAATTTAGCAGATGCTTGGAAATAGTTTAATATATGACTCCTAAACTGATATAATTTTTCTGTAAATCAGAAGTAATTAAAGGAATAGGAGGAAAAATTCTCTTGTTCAAGACAGAAAAAAGAAAGTCATTCCAGAGAATGTTTATTTAGGAAAAATACCTTCACATTCATCTATTTCAGTGATACCTATCAGCTATTTTCTATATGTATAGAAAATTCTATAAGAATTAATAACTGGGCCCGGAGAGATAGCACAGCGGCATTTGCCTTGCAAGCAGCCTATCCAGCACCAAAGGTGGTTGGTTCGAATCCCGGTGTCCCATATGGTCCCCTGTGCCTGCCAGGAGCTATTTCTGAGCAGACAGCCAGGAGTACCCCTGAGCACTGCCGGGTGTGTGGCCCAAAAACCAAAAAAAAAAAAAAAGAATTAATAACTAATCTCTACTCAAAACTCATTCTATATTAGATAATCTTATTTTTAATTACTCATTTAGTCCTAGTAACTTATTGCGGTAGTATGGATTCTTTTTCTCTGTGTGTGTGGCGGGGGGTAGGGACACACTTGGAGGTTTTCAGAGGTTACACTAGGTTTTATTCTCAAGAAGCATTCCTGGTCATGCACAGGGGACCATATGGGATTCAAGGAACCAAACCTGGGTCAATCACATGCAAGACAAGCACCTTATCTACTGTACTATCTCTCCAGCCCCTCATTCTATTTCCCCAGAAATTGTAAAACAGATTATACATGTTAAATAAATTATCCAAAGTCACACAGCTAAGGGCAAGAAAATTGAATACATGTCCCTCTACATAACGTAGGTGAAGCTATATTTTACGTGGTTAGTTACACCTTGTTATAATACTGGACATTCAAGAATCTAGATATTCTTTCTCAACCACCTCAGATTCCTTTTACTATTCCTTTACGTTTTCTCCTCTCTAATCAAGATACTTTTGCTTCCAATAATCCAATAACCCAAGTAAACAATTCTGTTTTTGTAGCATGACCCTCAACAATGGCATTGTCTTTTAATACAGAGAGTATTAAAATACAGTGACTTACAACTCGAGGTTGTCAAGAGTAACATATATGGAATCTTAGTGTTAGTACAAATTCTGAAGTATAATTCTCAAACTAACCTTCCTACAGAGTCAATCCAGCACCATTTCATGTACCTTTGCCTAAAATTTACAACCTGCTTTGATTCTAGTCTCACCCCATTTTACGTTCCCTTTTTTCTAGCCATTTTTATGTTTTAGAAATCCCTTAATAACTTCCTTTGTATAAGTCTTTGTATCAGGGTTTTTCCCAATGATCCTATTGTAAGAAAATGTATAATATTTAATATATCAAATAATATTAATATTTGTATCATAGTAAACATTGCAAAATGCCAACACTAACATTCCTTTAATATATTATTTATATAATCTTCATAACCACCTCTTAAGTGTACACCATTTTCATTTTACAAATGTACTGTAGTCCTTCAAGGCAAATAAATTTCCCTAGAGGAGGTCAGCTCAGAGTCAAATCCTGCATCTATGGAAGAAATACTTTTAAAATATAAAAACTCCAGATTATCATATATATTGTAATTTTTCTCCATAGTTATTTATGTAACAAATCAGATAATAATGTCATTATAATTATCACTTAGGTATTTCTGAACTGTTGTATGGGTACAGAAGATAAAAATATGCTTACCTTTAAGCAATCCAACTTTTTTTTTTTTTTTTTTTTTTAGACACAGACCTGATAAATGCTGTCATAAAACGTATGATTGTAAAAGATGATTGAACAAAACTTTCGGAGTCGCCGACCAGAGCGCGTGGAGGGTGCCTATCCAGGGGCGCCCCGAGTTCCCAGGACAGGCCAGAGGGAGTGTGGGGAGTTGCCGACCTGAGCGCGTGGAGGGTGCCTGTTCAAGGGAGCTGTGAGCCCCTGAGACAGGCCAGAGGAGGGCGGGAAGGCTGCCAACCCGAGTGTGTGGTGAGTGCCCACCCAAAGGAGCCCACTCTTGGACATAGCACGGGCAGCCCAGGGGACCCTAGGTCTGTGAGGCCGGGGAGAAAGGCCAGTGGGAGCACTTGTGGGGTCGCTAACTCATCAATCTATCACACACAGTTCAGGGAGACAGAGAGTCAGGAGGACCAGTGACTAGAGGGGCAAGAAGGAAGCACAGGTTGGCTCCCAGGTGGGGAGGGCTAGTGATCTAGGGTCAACGGCGCCCTCTACCATTGTGGCTAGGAGTGAACCTGCGTTGTCTGGCAGGAAGGGGGTGGCGATAGATCAGATTTGTCCGGAGGACGAGGGAAGGACCAAAACTCAGTGACATCACCCAACATACTTACATAGAGCCACACCCCAAGAAGGGACCCAGCCCCACGCCACAGGTGGCAAAAGCAGGCTGAAACCTGAAGGTACTGCATTCCAAGCCAAACCAATAAATGCAAGGAAAGATGGGTAAACCAAGGAAAACATTAACAAGAGGGGAGATGGAGAGAAATCAGAACAAGTTTCCAAGTCCACCAAAACGCACAGACCCAAGAGAGGAAGACCTAAAAGCAGCCATGAGAATAGAATTCCAAGCCATGCTAGAAGAAATGAACAAAACTTTCTAAGACAATGCTAGAGATAGAGTTGGGATAAATGACATTTAAGTATTAGAGAATATTATAGCCTTTAAAGTTTTTTAAGATTTTAATTTTACTTGCCTTTTGTTTCTGCATATTATAAATATAATGGTAATAAAGGCCAAGTCAGAGATAGAAAACCTACTATTTCTCTACTCATAGAACAAAAGAATACATTTTAATATACTTGCTCTACTAATCAGTACTTGCTTCTTTCTGGAATGAATAGATGAGTCACACTTCTCTTTAACAATGGTCCAAATGCAATTGATACTTAGAATGTTCACTCCCATGCAATGTTTGCTTGAATTTATAAGCTATCTGTAGTTAAATTGAGTTTTTTCATGTTTCTATTATGGGAAAAAGGACTTGGAGATATTAATGCAATACTAGGTAAAGACCAGTGACTTTCTTAGCTTGTGAATTCAGATTTTCAAATGGAGACAGGTTATTGAGATGAGTAGTCAAATTCATCTGTATGTACACATTCCCATTCTAGTCCCTATACATTGTAGCAAAACTTAGATTTAATCATAAAATATAATCTTTCATTAAGCAACTTGCAGTGATTCATTACTTGATTTGCCTAATATTTGATATTGCTGAACATTGCCGAATTTTTGAAATCGTCTTCTTTATGAACATCATTTATGTAACTACACTCTTGTTTTTTTGGGGGGGTCACACCCGGGGTTACTCCTGGCTCTATGCTCAGAAATCACTCCTGGAAGGCTTGGCAAACCATATGGGATGCCGGTATTCGAACCACCATTTTTCTGCCTTACTTCCATGCTATCTCTCCGGCCCCATAACTACACTCTTGATGCAAATCTCTAACTGTTCCTTCTCACTGTAGTTCACAATACTTCTTTTATATACTGATTTTTAAGACTGACTCTTCTCAAGAGCTGATTCTTGGCTCCTCTATTTTCTACCTCTATGTTCCCATAGAGTTAGAATGATTTTTCATCATGGCTGAAAACAAAGAACAACAGATTGTATAATCATTTCAGTGAAATCAGTAAGTTTCCTACTAGACCATAAAGAACAGCCTCACCCTAGTGACTACACTGAAATGAATTCTGGCAGCATTTTTCTCTAGTGTTGTTAGTCCATATTTACCTTTCTAAAGTAAAGTGAAAAATCTAACAAATCAAAGCATAAAAGGGTAAAATTTGCTACATAAAATTTGCCTTCATTTGTAGAATATCAAGTGATATGTTAAAGAATAAAATAGAGGCTAGCAAGACAGTACAGGTGTCAGGGGTAAATGTTTTGTATCACTTGACCCTGGATATATGCCTTGTACCACATTTTTCTAAGCACATCTGGAAACTTTGAGCACCAGCTTGTGTGACCTGATACGTAGCATTAGTGGCATAGCATTTTAGCAGTTCAGAATTCTTAGATCCTAGTATTGAAATATACACTAATTGTGTTGGCTGAATATAACCAGGAGTGATCTGAAAACCCCTGAAAGTTGCTTGTGAGAGACAGATTAAAGAAGGAAGGAAGGAAGAAAGGAAGGAAGGAAGGAAAACAGGCAGGAAGGAAGGAAGAAAAGAAGGAAATAAGAAAGGAAGGAAGGAGGGAGGAAAGAATTCTGAAGAGAAGAGCTGGAGCAGTGGCACAAGCCGTAAGGTGCCTTGCGCTAACCTTGTGTACATTAGCCTACAAGGAACCTTGGTTCGATCCACCAGCATCCCATTTGGTCCCCCAAGCCAGGAGTGATTTCTGAGCGCATAGCCAGAAGTAACCCCTGAGTGTCATCAGGTGTGGCCCCAAAACCAAAAAAAGAATCTGAGAAACAGAGTAATAGGACAGTGGTTAATGTGTCTGCCTTGCATGCAGCTGACCCAAGCTTGATTCCAGGAATGTTATGTGGTCTCCAAGCAGTGCGCAAAGCTGAGATATCTGGGAATGTCAGAACATGAAATGTATTATCAATCTTACCATGATGTTTTTACTTTACACTGAGTGCAAAGGAGAGTCAAGGATTTAAATAGGATAGTTACGAGATCATATTTGTACTTCAGAAGAAATACCAGCTACAGGCTAAAGAATGGTTGGAAGTGGTGCTGTATTGCTAGCACTCACGTATGACTTGTATGAATTGCAAAAACAAGTTGTGGCTGAGGACACTCAGCAGACAAGTAATCAGAAGGTGTCCTTTAGTTATGGTTTTGGTGTGAGTTTAGACTATTTTACTCCTTTACTTCCCTAAGATGATTGAGAGCTTTTGGGTGGATACAATTTGCACAATACTTCACAAAAGCTATTTGGGAAAGGATTATGTAAGAATTCAGGTGAGAGCAATGCTGAGGACATGAACTTATGACAGAGATAGACTCTGTATTCAGAGTTGAAAACCTGGTTATTGACTAGACATATAGTAGAAAAGAGAATGGAGAAGTTTTTGTATTTGAATAAAAAATGAAGGAAAGAAAGGTTAAAGAGGTGTTGAACTTATTGGCTACTTGACTATAAAGGATGAGGTATTTGAAAATCAAGAGGTAGCCCCTTAATTTCTCATTTGAATAACTGGCTGGTCTTGTCCACACTTCTTAAGTTAGTTCAACTTGTGTATATATGCATGTGTGAACATGTGAATGAAATATTTATGTATTGAAGTGGAGAGTGGAAGTAGCATACATACTCAATAGTCAGATTTTATCTAATAGTGTTTGTCTCTGGCTTTAGACTCTAGAATATGAGAGCTCTGATTGCATTTACGAATGAAATATAATTAAGATTTTAATACATTGATTGATTGTGCCTGGAGAAAATTAGAGGATTTTGACAGAATTTCCTAAGTCTAGTCAGATCTTCAAATTATAATGTAGGTGATCAGGCTCCCACTTTTAAATATTTCCCATATTCTTCTACTTCTACTCAATTTCATGTAAAATACACACTTATATAAGCCACTGTGACATCAGATAGAAGAACACATAACATGTAGTATTTTGCCTTTTTATTGTCCTCACGATTTACATCCATAAAGAAGGAAGACCTAGGGAAATGGAGCCAACCTAGCAAAGAAGGTATGCTGGAATACTGGACATAAAGAGTGATGATAGGAGGGACAAGAATAGAGATAACTGGACTGAAGCTGGAAAGAGAGAATAAATGAAAGATGGGGAAGTGAACAAAAGTATTCTCTACAGAGGGAAGGAAATATAAGAAAAATGGGAGTTTGGTGTGTAGGGAGTAGACCTGTATGAATGGACTTGACATCATATATTTATGCAGTGGTAGTGTTACATGTGACTGCTATAAAATCTATTTATTCAGCACCTTTAGCTAATTGCGATAAAGGTATACAAATGTTCACAGAAGCTTTAGTGAACTAAGTTCTATCAAAATTTCCCATTTTTGTTTTTAGATAGTATTTTTTTATTACTGTTGTAAAATTTGGGTATGGAAACTATTTTGGTTTTATTGAGAAGGCTCATCATATTCATTTTAACTTTTATGTTTTTCACTTAAGCTGAAATACTCCCTTTACTGGTAGTTTTAGTTTAAATAGTGAGAAAGGGAAATAGTAAAGATCTTTGTTTTCTAAATTTCCTTTGCTGTGGTGTGGTTTCAAATATGACATGAGTAGCAAGTATCCAAAAATTAGGGTTTTTTTTTTTTTATAGGTTTTAGGATTGGTTCCTGAGGGTTTCCCCCCACCCTGATTGGGGGGGGGGTGACCACACCTTGTAACACTCAGGGGTTACTCGTGGCTATGCTTTCGGAAATTGCTGGGCATCTATATGGAGTGCTGGAGATCAAACCCATGTCTGTCCTTGGTCAGCTGTGTGTAAGGCAAACACCCAACTGCTGTGCTATCACTCTGGCCCCTCTTCATTGTCTTGGAATGAATGTAATTAAGTCGCTTTCTATAATCATTCAGAAAGAAACTGAATACTGCATAATATTTCAAACACACAGGAAATCTTTAGCATCTGAAGATTAAGCCACTGGAAAATCTGTTTTTCATACCTCCTATTTCTTGCCCATTTTTTCAGTCTCAGCAGCATCAAGATCTCTGTTCATCCAATGGTTCAACTATGTTGGTATGAGAGTTATTCTCCCAATTTTGTCATTTTCAAAGTTTAATTTATTTGGAAATGTACTTTTGGAACATTGCACCACACGTCAGGCCTACCGTTTTCTTCTGTTTATTGTTTAATATTAATAGATAGGGTCTTCGGATTGGTGGATGGTAGCATAACAGCTTTGACTGACATCCTATTTAGAGTATGGGGATGCAACTGGCAATATTCTAAGCTTGGAAAGCTGAACTACATAGTGTCTTTGTTTTCAGATTTTGGGACTTCATAATTTATTTGGGAAAAGATGGAATCAGAGAAGTACTAAATTTTGTTTTGTATCAATAGCAAAGTCCCCAGCTTGGAAGCAAAATTGTGTCATTCTGGGGATTCTGACTGGAAAATCATTGTGTATATACAAAAGTGATTCTCATTCAGTAATAATAAAACTTCAGACCACTTAAAATTATAATTATTAATATTTATTATTTGCTCAATACTTGTATATTCTACTAGATTATAAACTACATGAGGATTGAGAATGTTATTTTAACTCACTGCTTTTTTATTTTGTTTTGTCTTTGTTTTGGGTCACACTCATCCATGCTCAAGGATGATTTCTGCCTCTGCTCTCAGAAATCACTCCTGGTGGGCTCATGGAATTCTGGGGCTCTCATGGGATTCTAGGGCTCAAACTTGGGTCAGCATTTTGCATGACAAGTTTCCTACCTGTTGTATTGTACTATTTCTCTGAAAACTAATTTTTTTCTAAGGTCCTAATTACAAAGTGATGGAAAGCAGTAGGAGATAATTTAATGCCCTGGTTGACTGTGGTCCCTAACTTCCTGATGTAGTAGTTTCTAATATTAAAGTCCTTGAACTCAGTAGAAATTTGCTGCCTTATTTCTGGAAGGGGTTGGATTTTCTCTTGAGTACTTGGGAAATCATGAGATGCTAGGGATCAGAGCCAAGCTTCCTGAATGCAAAATTTGTATATGATGTAATGAGCTATCTCTACAGTTCAGAAGTGGAAAGATATTTTATTTGAGAGCAACCATAAATTGAGTAATGTATGCAGGAGTTGGACTACTGCATTGCTGTTATCTATTGGTATATTATATGATTTTTAGAGGCAGATAGCATTTTTAATATAATTTTTATTTTAATCATAGTGGCTTACATATCATTGACAATAATATTTTAGGTACATATTAACATAAAATCAGGGGAATTCCCATCATCGAATTGTTCTCCCTCCACCTCCGTTCCTGTTCTGCCTCCCATGTCCTCCTCTCTCACCCCCGGGGCTGCTAGAAGAGTGGTCCCCTCTGTGCCTAGCTTACTACTTAGTGATCTTACACCTATTTGGTCTTGGTACTTCCCTTATTTCCCCCTCTATTTGGGAGGCGGGACTAGATAGTTCAAGTTATGTGGTTTTGTTTGAAGAAGAGAAAAGTAAAAAACTGGGATAAAAATCAAATACGCTGAAAATGGGTGGAGTCCTTCTAGAGGTTCTCATCCTCGATTTGAGAAACGAAGGGGAAAAAGAAGGTGAAATACCACAACAGTACAAAAGAAATGTCAAATAAAATATCCAGTGAGCACTCAAACAATAAAGATAATCACCACATAAAAGCCATTGTCTTGAGATGAAAAACATGGCAGAGTGCATAAAGGAAGAAGAGAAAAAAAAGAAAAAATAAATAAACAAAAATGGAAATAACCTCACTAAAACAAAGAAATTGACAAAAACTAGATAAATAAATACTAAAAAAATAAAATAAAATAAAAAATGTTTTGTGATTTTTGCCTTTTTTTCCCTCCAGCACAGGCACAGTAAATATTGGGGTCATTCGAAAAGGAATTCCCTTGGCCTAAGACAGGGTCTCAAACTTGTGGCCCGTGGGCCGCAAATGGCCATCCATACAACATTTTGTGGCCCTGCCCTAGAGGAATCTGTTTTTGTTTTGGTTTATTTTAATTGTTTGGGTCACACCCCCCAGTGTTCAAGGCATACTACTGACTTAGCACTCAAGGATCACCCTGACTTTGCCTTCTGCGGCCCCCAGGTAAACTGAGTTTGAGACCCCTGGCCTAAGAGATACAAGGTTTCTCCACCCTTGAAGTATATTGTCATGGGATTAACTATAGACTCCTTTCAGGTTCATTTACTCTCCCCTTGGTGCTTTTGTGGTGTATGGAAGACTTCTGGCTCCGTCCTGGGTGATAAAATCAGACCTCTGTATCTAGAGATCTCTGTATCTGCACATGTCAAGGAGTGGAGCTTATGATGAAGTCTTTCTTTGTGGTTCTAGAAGTTCTGTTTCCTCAGTGTCATTTTAATCCATCTTCTGTGGTTGGTGGTCTTGGCCTTTGCTCTGCTCCTAGGATGGAGCCTGGGATAGCCTCTTTTGTTATGTTTCCAGAAGACCCATATCATTGCAATAGTCTCAGACAGACCTCTGGAACTAGAGATCATGGTTGTTATCCAGGTCATAGATCAAAGCCTAGACTAGGGCTTTTTTTTTTTTTTTTTTTTTTGGTCCTAGGATGCATACAGTCCGATCACGGTTTTATCAGCCAGTCATCTGTAAATCCCGATCTTGGCTTTTGGACAGACCAAAGGGTGACAAGTCTTTTGATTTTGTCTTATCATTAGCTGGTGAGGTAGGATAACCTGCTCTTAGGTTAAGTTGTTTCCAATTTCCTCGTTGCCAGGATATCATATTAGAGCTGGCACTTGTTGGTGTCTGAGCAGTATGAAGGATGTCCTGGATGGGATTTATTTCCTGTAGCTGTTGTGAAGAACTGTGTTGTTTCTATGTCTGGGATCCAGTGTTCAAGGCTGGATGGTTGGTGTCTAATCACCTGGGGTCTAAGTTGGGTCCACGCGACATATTTTCAAGGTGGGAGATGCCCCTGTATTGTAAACAAGTATGAGTTCTTATCCCTAGTAGATAAGAAATAGTTTTTATACATAAGATTTCCCCCATTTTTAGTGTGCCTTTGCAGGGAGAAATGGTGCTACATTATATTGCCGGTGCATTTGGGGGAGGAAAGAGAAGAAAACAGAAACAGGTCACACCCCCAAAAAAGATAAAAATAGAAATAAAAATATATGTGCTCATATATATGATACATATATGATAATATATAAATAAAGAAAAAAGATTTTAAAAATGAAATAAAAAAGTAATTACAGGAACAAAGTAATGCAAGAGACTACCTTACATTTGGGGCAAAGCAGGTAAAGAGGTAGTGTAATACAGGACTTATACTTATAATGGAAGTATAGGTTTCCCCATTGTCTTTTGAGATTTTCTTGTGGTGTGTGGGTTGCCGGGTGCCTTTTCATCACACACCCTGACCTTCTTGAGATTGGCAAAAGATTTGCGGCAGGGAGGTCTTGGGAAGATTTCTTGCATTGCGGATCCTTTTAGAGCTAAGTCTGGTTTCAAGTAACAGTCCACGTTAGGAGTTGATAAGGAAGCCCTTGCAGCATGAATCAGCAGGGGAGTTGGTTGCCTTTTCTTGCCAGGGACAAGTTATGGGGTTGACTGGGTGTCCCTTTGCTTGGGTGCTGGGTTCTGGTTCGTTTGGGTAGGAGGTCAGTCTTGATGCCTAATGGATTAAGAACTGAGGGTGAAGAGTTTTAATAAGGTGGGAAATCTGGATGGGATTGAGGGGTGAAGGGATAATCATATTTCCAAAGGGGGGAAAGGGGAAAGTATATGAAAGAAAAGAAGAAAAGAGAAAATAAATTAAAAAGAAAAAGAAAAAAAAAAGAAAGCAGTGAGAAGAGATGAGAAAAGAGCAAGGGAATGCTAGTTTGTTTGAATGTGTTTGATGTATTGGGCCTGTAGTATAAGTCTGTAGGTCACAGTTGCTGCTTTGGTGGTCTGACTGGTCACGTGCTTCAAGTCCTAAAAGAAGGTATAACCTAGAAATAAAGGGTATGTTAGAGAGTTTTATTGGGACTTTCTCGTAATGCAGGCTGGGTATGGTATCTCGTGTGATTGAGCCCCGAGATGCCATCTTAGTTTGTTCACCCTTTGTATCCAAGAATGCCTGTGGACAGAAAAGCTGAGAGGTTATTTTAAATATAGTAAGATTAAGGCATTAATACATATTGTTATAAAATTCTTCCATGGAGTCAGTAATTTCCCAAGGTATTCTTTACCTGTAATCCTATATAAGATCCCTAAGGGATTATTGTGGGCCTTTGTAGTGGAAGGCTGATTACATACCTGTTCTTTCTATGCTACTGTTTCTGCTGTTGCTGGTTTCTTTGTGGTATAATGTGTAGTCCAGAGTTTGTGTTGTTCCTCTTTCATGTGTTTTGGGCACTGTTCCCTGGTATATGTTGGCTGTTACAGTGTTTGGAGTTTCTACCCTGTTAAACCCTGTTATTTGATTGTTGAGTATTAGTCGTATATAAGGTGTATGTTCTAGGTGCTTTAGAATAGGGCTATCATTCTGTGTTTATCTTTCATCTCTGGCTTACTTCGTTTAACATAATATGTTCTAGGTCCATCCACATTGCTGCAAAGTCTGTAATTGAATCATTTCTGACTGCCATGTAATATTCCATTGTGTATAGATACCACATCTTAATGATCCATACATCTGTTGTTGGACATAGAGGTTGGTTCCAAGACTTGGCTATTATACTGAGTGCTGCGATAAATAGTGGGGCACACACATATATGTGATAAATGTCCTTCCAGCTTGGGGGTAGATACCTAGTAGAGCAATTGCTGGGTCAAATGGCAGCTCAATTCTGAGTTCTTTGAGCACACTCCAGACTGTTCTCCACAGGTGTTGGACTAGGGAGCATTCCCAACAGCAGTGGATGAAAGTATCGTTCATACTGCATCCCTGCCAACAAAGATTGTTTTCATTATTTTTCATATGAGCCAACCTCACTGGCGTAAGGTGGTACCTCATTGTTGTCTTGATTTGGATTTCCCTGATGATGAGTGAAGGTGAGCATGGTTTCATGTGTTTGTTGGCTATCCTTCTGTCTTCCTCAGAGAAGTGTCTATTCATTTCATCTCCCCATTTTTTATGGTTTTATTTGGTTTGGGGGGGGCTCAGCTTTCTGAGTGCTTTGTATATTCTAGATATCAGCCCTTTATCTGATGTCTTGAGTGCAAAGAATATTTCCCATTTAGTTAACTGTCTTCTTGTGTTAAGTAGGGTTTCTTTCACCATGTAGAAGCTTTTTAGTTTGATGTAGTCACATTTTTTTATGTTTGATGCTAAAGTTCTTGCCATTGGTGCTCCATCCTTGAAAACGTTTTTGATATATAGGTCTTCGAGTGTTTTGCCTATTTTATTTTCAATAAACTTTATAGATTTGGGTCTAATTTCAAAGTCTTTGATCCATTTTGAGTTGACTTTTGTATAAGGAGTGATGTATGGGTCAATTTTTAATTTCTTACATGTCGTTTTCCAGTTGTATCAACATCATTTGTTGAAGAGGGTTTCTTTGTTCCATTTCAAGTTCTTGGCTCTTTTGTCAAATATTAGCTGCTGTATATCTGGGGGTTTATGTCTGGAAATTCTGTTCTTACCCACTGGTCTGAGGTCCTGTCTTTGTTCCAATACCATGCTGTTTTGATCACTATGGATTTATAGTACAGTTTCAGGTTAGGTAAAGAGCTTCTTGTTTTTTAGTATGTGTTTGGCTATCCTGGGTCTTTTGTAGTTCCAGATGAATTTTGTGATTGATTGCTCTAATTCTTTAAAGAATGATGTCTGAGTTTGGATAGGGATTGCATTAAATCTATATAGTAGTTTGGGTAGGATGGTCATTTTAACTATGAGCACGGGATGTTATTCCCTTTCTTTAGATCCTTTTAAATTTCTTTCTGAAGTGTTTTGAAGTTTCCCTGGTATAGGTCCTTCACTTCCCTTGATTCCTAGGTACCTGATATTTTTTATTCTATTTTAAATGGAATTATATTTTTAATCTCTTTCTCCTCAACTTCGTTATTTGTATAGAGAAACACCACTGTCTTTGTTTATTGACTTTGTAGCCAGCCACTTTGCTATATTGGTTAATTGTTTCTAGGACTTCTACTGTGGACTCTTTAGGGTTTTCAATGTATATCATCATATCGTCTGCAAATATAGTTTGAGTTCCTTTTTCCCAATTTGGATTCCTTTGATTCCCTTCTCTTGTCGGATTGCTATTGCTAGGACTTCTAATTATATATTGAATAAGAGTGGAGAGAGTGGACAGCCTTTCCTAGTTCCTGACCTTAGTGGAAATGCTTCTAGTTTTCACCATTAAGAATAATGTTGGCTGTGGGCTTTTCATAGATAGCTGTAACTATCTTGAGGAAGGTTCCTTCTAACCCTATTTTGCTGAGTGTCTTCAACATGAAAGGGTGGATTTTGTTGAACGCCTTCTCTGCATCAATTGATAAGATCATGTGGTTTTTGTCTTTCTTGTTGTTGATGTGGTGTATGATGTTGATTGATTTGCATATGTTGAAGTAACCTTACATTCCTGGGATAAAACCCACTTGGTCATGGTGTATGATCTTTTTGATGAAGTGCTGGATTCGGTTTGCTAAGATTTTGTTGAGTATCTTTGCATCTATGTTCATTAGTGAGATTGATCTGTAGTTTTCTTTCTTGGTGGTGTCTTTGCTATCTTTGGGAATGAGTATGATATTAGCTTCATAAAAGGAGTTGGGGAAGATTCCTGTTTTATTGATGGTTTGAAAGAGCCTATGGAAATGTAGTAATGTCTTCCAAGAATGTTTGATAGAATTCACCTGTAAATCCATCTGTGCCTGGACTTTTGTTCTTAGAGAGTTTCTTAATTACATCTTCAATTTCCTCTGGTGATTGGTCTGTTTAGGCTTTCTAGGTCTTCCTTTTCCATTCTTGGAAGATAGTATTTTTTCAGGAATCTGTTGATTTCTACTGGGTTCTCTAGTCTAACTGAGTATAGTTGCTCATAATATGATTTCATGATATGTTGTATTTCTTGGGATTCTGTTGTAATCTCTCCACTTCCGTTTGTGATCCTATTGATTTGGGTGTTTTCCCTCCTTTTTTGGTGAGTTTTGCCAGTGGTTTTTCTATTTGATTATTTTTTCGAAAAACCAACTTCTGATCTCATTGATTTTTTTGTATTGTTTTCTTAGTTTCTGGGTTGTTTATTTCTGCTCTGGTTTTTATTATTTCTTGCCTTCTGTTTGTGGTTGGATTTCTTTGCTCCTGTTGTTCCAATTTCTTGAGATGATCCTTTAAGCTGTTGATTTTTGTCATTTTCCTCTTTCTTGACATAGGCCTGTATTACTATGAGTTTTCCCCTAATTACTGTTTTTGCTGTGTCCCACAAATTTTGACAAGTTGTCTCTTCATTATTGTTTGTCTCAAGGATCTTTTTATTTCTTCCTTGAGTTGCTCTTTGATCCAGCTGTTGTTGAGCAGCATGTTGTTTAATCTCCAGGTATTAGTTTTTCTCCATTGCTTCTTCTTGCAGTAAATTTTGACCTCTGTTGCATAGTGATATGATAGGGTGCTTCTAATGATCCTTACATTTGTGGTCTTATATAGGTTAGATTTGTATCCTAAGACATGGTCTATTCTGGAGAAGGTTCCATGTGGGCTTGAGAAGAATATGTATTATGCTTTCTGGAGATGGAGGGGCCTATATAAGTCTATTAGCTCTAGATCTTCTAATTTTTCATTTTATTCCTTTATTCCTTTGCTGTTTTACTGTTTGGTGGATCTGTCCAGTGGTGATAGTGGGGTATTGAGATCTCATACTATTATCACATTTCCCTTCATGTGTTTCTCCAGGTTTGCGAGCAGTAACCTTACATATTTTGCTGGCTCTACATTAGGTGCATAAATATTGACTAGGGTTAGTACTTCTTGATCTAGTGTTCCCCTGATCAGTAAGTAGTGACCCTCTTTGTCCCTGATCACTTTCTTGAGGTTGAATGCGATTTGGTCTGATATAAGAATGGCTGTCCCTGCTCTTTTTTGTTTTACATTAGCCTGAATAACTAATTTCCATTATTTTATTCTAAGCCTATGCTTGTCCTGTAGTTGTAAGTGTCTTGCAGGCAGCAGAAGTCTAGTTTATGTTTTCTAATCCAGTTCTATACTATGTGTCTCTTAATGGGAGAGTTAAGTCTGTTAACGTTTAGGGAGATTATTGACAGAGAGGACTGTTGTGCAGTTGTGTTGTGTAGGGTGGTTGTGGTTACAATCGGGGGTTTGGATTGTGTAATTTGTCTCTGAGTAGGTCGTTTAGAATCGATTTTGTTTGTGCAAATAATCGAAGTTTGTTTTTGTTTGAGAATGTTTTTAGTCTGAGAGTTTTGCTGGGTATTGGACCCTAGCTTGGAAATTTCTTTCATTCAGGCATTTAAATATGTCGTTCCAATGTCTTCTTGCTTGAATTATTTCAAATGGGGATATCTAGTTTGATTCTTATGTCCCTTCCTTTGTATTTGAGGTTTTTTCTCCCTTATTGCTTTAATGACTTCATCTTTCTCTCTTTTTTTTTTTTGCCATTTGGATTACTATATGTCTTGGTATTAGTTCATCAGGGTCTATTTTATTAGGGACTCTCTTCACTTCCTGAATTTGCACTGAAGCTTCTTTCTAGAGGGTGGGAAAGTTTTCTGATATTATTTCCCTGACTACTTGTTCTTACCCATCCCCTATATCCTCCCCTTCTGGTATTCCCACAATTCTTAGGTTATTTCTTTTGTCCTTGTTCATTAGATACTGGAATTTTCATTCCAGTGCTTTGCCTTTTATTTCTTTGTTGGTTTCCTGATCGTTTTTTGTTTGCAATTTTCCTTCGAGTTCTTCAATGTGCTTCTCCAACTGTGTGATTCTGCTCATATGGCTTGTTACAGTGTATTCTATTTCCCTTAATTCCCTTTGTATAGAATCTCTCATGTTCTTCGACAGTTCTTTAATTTGACTGATTTGTTCATCTATGGATTTCTTGTATTTGGTGGCTAGGGTTTCCTTCATTCCTTTATCATGGCTTCCATTTCCTTTCTCATGGCTGTTTTAGATCTCCTTCCAATGGATCTGTGCGTTTTGTTGGACTTGGAAATTTGCTAGTGTTTCTCTTCGTATCTCCAAATGTTAGGGTTCTCCATAATTTACCCATATGTCTTTGCATTTATTGGTGTGGTTTGGAGTGCGGTGCTTTCTGAATTCAGCCCACTTTTGCCCTCTGTGGCACGGGGATGGGTCACGTAGTTCTAGAAGGGTCTGTTGGGTGAGCTCGCTGAAGGTTGGTTCCTCCTGTGCTCTCTAGCGGGGCCTGGTCAAGTTTTTCTTCCCTTTTGTTGCCAGCTAGTGCAGTTCCACTCCTGGCCACAGTGATGGAGGGCGCTGTTGAGCCTAGCTTCTAGCTCCTTTGCCCTCCCCTACCTGGGAGTCAGCCCTACTACTTCCTTCAGTGGGTCTGGTCAATTTCTTCTAATTCCTGCCAAGCGGGTGCAGTTCCACTCCTGGCCCTAATGGTGGAGGGCGCTGTTTAACCTAGGTCCCTGCCCTCCCTTCTCTGTCTGGGAGTCACTGGAGCTCCGCCCCCTCCGGATCTCAGCTGAAGAAATTTTCTCAGCCAGACCCACCTGGCAGCTTCCCTAGGCCCAGCCCGTCCCACCTTAGCCAAGTGGCTCATGAACCAGGCAGGGGGTGCGCAGGGGGTATCCGGGGTGCTTGTTCCCTCACTGGCGTGTGGGCCTGGTGTGTGTGTGTCCGGGTGCACAGGTCTGGGGTGAGCCCAGGGGTTACCCCGGGTGCTTGTTCCCTCACTGGCTTCTGGGCCAGTGTGTGGGCCTGGGGCGTTTGGCTCCGGGGTGTGCAGGGGGTACTTCACAGATAGTGTTTATACAGAGAAATTTAATGCTGTCATTCAGTTGGTACCAAAGTCTATCTCCTGATATTTAAAGAAAATAACAGAATGTAAAGAAAAGGAAAGAAAATTAAAGGGTCTGGAAAACATTATCAGGTGTTTCAATGGAGGCTACCACGTATCACTGGTACCTCTAGTGTTCTGAGAACCACTGAGCCTCAGAACTACATCACTGGGATCAAATATTAATCTCTCTTGGCCAGTTGGCTGCATATTGCCTTAAGTGTTCTAGGGCCTGGTGAATTTATTTAATCTATGTGGATCAGCTTTATATCCATAGATTAAAATATTTATCATTTCAATGGCACAGTAAGGCTTAGTTTCTTGTTTCACAAATCAGAAGCTCCCTAACCACAGTTAGCAATTTTCAGTGCCTACTCTCTATTTGTTCTCTATAATCAAATATGCCAGTGCAGTTCAATGTATATGTATATATCCTCTATTTTATCACATTCCTTTCTTTGTCATAATTACTATTATCAAGTAATGCTGTATTGTATTAAATTACTACCTCTAAGCTGTTGCATTTTATATTAAGATTTACTGCCAATGTGAGTAATTGACCAGTCACAGGCGCATATTGCTTTCTTCTTGCTGTCTTTCAGCCTTATTTATATGGAGCTTAAGAGAGTACAGGGAAAGAGCACCGTTTATGCATGTGACCAACCTGGGTTCAATCAGCAGTACCACATATTGTTTCTCAAGCACTGCCAGGGGTGATCCCTGACCACAAAACCAGAAAAAACCTTGAGCATCTCTGGATGTGTTCCACAGAACCCTCAAACTCACCCAGAATTATTTTTTATTAAAATTTGATGTATAATTATAATTTTAAGTACTTTAGTTGTGATTTTATTTATCTATGGAGTACTAATAATATATCATAGTAGTATATATAGTAACATATGCCTATATAAAGTTAATTTTTATGCACAATTTTTACACCCCCCAATTTCCAGTATAAACTAGCTTTAATGAGTCCGCTGGGAGGAACTAGAATTACATCTCTAAAAACTGAATATGGGTTAGTATTGATCAGAAGAGACATTTTGTTGATATATGGAAGGGCTGAGGTGAGATGATAGGAAGCTGAAGAATTGATATGGCTTAGCATCATAGATTTTTTTCCTACATATCCAGCTCTTTTTTCTGAACACTGTCATTTCTGACATATTGTGTTCTCAGACATATAAATATGCACAAAAACAACTTCACAAAGAAAATGTTTAGTATATTTAGAGATGACAGACTTCTCTGACCTCTACAGTCAATCATAGTTTTACTTAGTTTCCAACTTCCAGCACCCAATATCAACATCAGTGCATCTGGTCAGAGTGGTAGTTTTTTTTCATGTTTCTTTCTTTCTTTTTTTAACCTCTAATTCTTTTTTTCAGGAGTTTTCTTCTTAGTGTTAATTTCTATGATAAAATCCCTACTCTGTATTATTTTATCTTAATAAATTTATTAGTATTTTTTTAAAATTCCATGAAATCTATTTCAGTGATGGAAATGCTAGAACAGTTATGTTTTCCTGGAGGAATCATAACCTATACAATGATTGTCTTAGTTATAAATACCTTAAAACTTCGTGGCTCAAAGCAAATTCATTATTTCATGACTTTTTTTGAGTTAATGGGCAAAGCTAGGCAGTTCTTTGTCAACCTTACTGGAAGTCTTTTGAGTCATGTAAAGGTTGACATGGAATCAAATAGTTTCTTCTTTTCTAATTTTTTAAGCAAATATTGTTTTAGTTCAGTAATATCTAGTTTAACTTAGTTCTGAAAAACTATAAAAATGATAAATTTAAAAGCAAAAGAGAGAGGGCCATCATTTTTAGCAGAGCAGTAAAGCATTTGCCTTGAACACAGGTGAACTAGGGCGGATGGTGGTTTAATTCCCGGCATCCCTTATATTACCCCATGTCCGCCAGGAGCGATTTCTTTTTTTCTTTTTCCTTTTTTAAGTTTTTGGGCCACACCCATTGACGCTCAGGGGTTACTCAAGTTACTCCTGACACTGTGCTCAGAAATCGTTCCTGGCTTGGGGGACCATATGGGATGCCAGGGATTGAACCGAGGTCCATCCTGGATCAGCAGTGTGCAAGGCAAAAGCCCTACTGCTCTCCTGTCACTCCAGCCCCCTGCCAGGAGCAATTTCTGAGTGCAAAGCCAGGAGTGCCACTGGGTGTGACCCAAAAAACAAAAATCAAACAAAAAAGAGGGCCAAAGTAATTAGACAAAAGATGATAGGTTTGTCATCACATCTTTCTTTTACTTCCTTCCTTCCTTCCTTCCTTCCTTCCTTCTTCCGTCCTTCCTTCCTTCCTTCCATCCATCCTTCCTTTCATTCTTACTTTCTTTCTTTCTTCCTTTCTTCCTTTATTCTTTCTTTCTTTCTTTCTTTCTTTCTTTCTTTCTTTCTTTCTTTCTTTCTTTCTTTCTTTCTTTCTTTCTTTCTTTCTTTCTTTCTTTCTTTCTTTCTTTCTTTCTTTCTTTCTCTCCTTCCTTCCTTCCTTCCTTCCCTCCTTCCTTCCCTCCCTCCTTCCTTCCTTCCTTCCTTCCTTCCTTCCTTCCTTCCTTCCTTCCTTCCTTCCTTCCTTCCTTCCTTCCTTCCTTTTTTCTTTTCTTCACACCCAGTTGTGCTTAGGACTTCTTTTTGGCTCTGTACAATTGCCCTACCTGTTGTACCACTCCAATCCCACAAAGTTCTTTTCTTTCTGTGTGGCAGAAATCTATCAGACAGATGATCTCAGAATACTGATAAAATAGTTCTGGATGGATGGCTTAATATTTCATTTATCAGAAAAAAGAAACTGTAATTAAACTAATTCTTTGTGTGATGACCTGAGGCTTAACATAGGTTAATATAGCTGGGATCTGTTGTCTTGGTTGTTGAAAATGCTTAAAGAGATTATGAAGATTAAATATTTGAACTTCTCCTCTTGTGCACTTTCCTGATATTTCTTGCCAGTTAGAAGATCTTAACCAGAAGCCAACATACGGAACCCTGAGAACACTTTTCAGGCTCCCTCTTATAGGCTTCCCATTGAAGACAGTTGTCATATTCTTCAATTTTATTGTCATTAGGCATTTGTTATTCTCCCACAATATTTCTTTATCTTCCACATATAAGATCATTCTGTGTTTTGTCCTCTCTGATTGACTTCACTGACTATGATCTATCCAGCTCCATTTCTCTGGTTTGATATTTTTTCCTGCTTAGTAATACTCTATTATGAACCATATTTTCTTTATTTATTCATATATTTTTGGGCATGGGCTATTTCCAGATTTTGGCTATTGTGGCTAGTGCTGCAATGAACATAGAAATGCAAGTGTCTTCCCCATTGTATTTTTTTTTGCCTGTGATTGCAGTCTAATATGTTGAATTTCTGGGTCAAATGGAAGCTCAATTCCTATTTTTTGGAGGAATATCCATATATATATATATATATATATATATTTTTTTTTTTAGAAAGACTGGAGCAGTAGTATTCTCAGAAGCTGTGAATAAGAGTCTATTTTGTCCCTCCATCCATGCTAACACTGGTTGTTTTTCCTTTTGATGTTGCCAATCTCAGTGTATAAAATGATATCTCCTTGTTTTGATTTGCATTTTTCTGATGATTAATGATGCAAAGTATTTTTTAAATATGCTGTTTATCCACCTGTCATTCTTATTTGAGTAAATTTCTTTTCTTCTATTCTCCCCAATTTTTGATGGGTTAGGATCTTATTGTATATTTTATATTTCTACTAGTGTTTCATATTGCTCTGATATTAACTCTATTAAATATGGAAAATAATTTTTCTCAGTCTGTTAGGTGTCTTTGTAGTTTGGTTATCACTTTCTTTGAGGTGTGAAAGGTTCTTAATTCAATGTAGTCCCCTTTGCTTATCCTTGCATTTTATTTTTGAATAATTATGTTAATTCCTTAATCTTGCCTTTTTTTTTAAAAAAGTAAAACAATTTTATTCAGGAAATAAAGTGGCAGCAAAAGAGTTAGATAAAGATATATTCTCAAGAGAGAACACTGGCTTCTTCAAAATGGAACAAGCAGAGATGTTCAGATAATTTCTCCAAAATGGGGATATGTGCTGAGAGTGTGAAAGTACACATCTCAAGAGAAGGTTGACTGTTATCATTAATGCACATATCTAGTTCCACTGGCAAATTTGTTTCTTTTCTTTTCTTTTTTTCATGACTATTTTATCTTAGCAGCATCAAGAACTCTGCCCATCCAATTGTGCAGCAGTACTGGCATGATCCTGACATGTGGTTTCCTGAAATTTACACTTTGCTTGGGGAAGGGGCCCTTTTCAGAACACTGCACTTAACCAGAAAGCATATTCCATTTTTCTTTTTTTTATTTTTAATAATATAATTTTTATTTTAATCATAGTGGCTTACATATCATTCACAGTAATATTCCAGGTACATATTAACATTGAATCAGGGAATTCCCACCACCGAATTCTCCTTCCCCCACCTTCACTCCCATCCTGCCTCCCATATCCTCCACTCTCATCCCAGGGGCTGCTAGAATGAATGGTCCCCTCTGTGTCTAATTTATTACTTAGTGGTCTTATAACTGTTTGGTCTTGGTACGTCCATTACTGCTCCCTCTAATTGGGAGGCGGGACTAGATAGTTCAAGTTATGTGGTTTTGTTTGAGGAAGAGAAAAGTAATAAAATGGGGATAAAAACCAACTATGCCTACTATGGGCAGAGTCCTTCTAGAGGCTCTCCTTGTTTTGAGAGATGAAGGGGAAAAAAGAAGGTGAAACACCACAACAGTTCAAAAAGAAGTATCAAATAAGATATCCAGTGAGCACTGCAGCAAAAAAGATATGCACCACATAATTGTCATGGTCATGAGAAAACATGACAGCACAAAAAGGAAGGAGAGAAAAGAAGAAAAAAGTAAATATATAAATAAAAAAGTGGATAACTACTACAATATCCACCCCCAAAACAAAGAAA
This sequence comes from Suncus etruscus, assembly GCF_024139225.1. Classification (NCBI taxonomy): domain Eukaryota; kingdom Metazoa; phylum Chordata; class Mammalia; order Eulipotyphla; family Soricidae; genus Suncus; species Suncus etruscus. Next base: position 39,272,454 of record NC_064851.1, on the reverse strand, counting down.
TCGACCAAAACTAGATAAAAGAAAAAAAAAGATTATTTTGTGCTTTTTGTCTCTCTCTTTTTTTCCCCTCCTGCATAGACACAGTAGATATTGGGGTCATTTGAAATGGGAATCCCCTTGGCCTAAGATATACAGGGTTTCTCCACCCTTGGAATATATTGTCATGGGTTTATCTATAGATTCCTTTCAAGTTTATTTACTCTCCCTTTGGTGCTTTTGTGGTATATGGAAGAATTCTGCTCCGATCTAGATGATAAAAACAGACCTCTATATCTAGAGATCTCAGTCTGTGCACAGGTCAAGGAGTGGAACTTATGATGAAGTCTTTCTTTGTGATTTTAGAAGTTCTGTTTCCTCAGTGTCATTTTAATCTGTCTTCTGTGGTTGGTGGTCTTGGCCCTTGCGCTGAACCTCGAATGGAGCCTGGGATATGGTCTTTCGTTATGTTTCCAGAAGACCCATTGAGTTGCAATTGCCTCAGTCAGGTCTCTGGAATTAGAGGTCATGGTTGTTGTGCAGGTCGTAGAACAAACCCTAGACTAGGGCTTTCTTGTTGGTCCCAGAATACATACTGCCCGGTCATGGTTCTATCAGCTAGTCATCTGTAGATCACGTTCTTGGCTTTTGCACATCCCACAGTGTGACAAATATTCTGATTTTGTTTTATCGTTAGTTGGTGAGGTAGGATAACTTGTTCTTATGTCCATTTGTTCCCAATTTCCTCGTCAGGATATCATATTAGAACTGGCACATGTTGGTGTTCGAGCAGTATTCAGGATGTCCTAGATGGGACTTCGTTCCTGCAGCTGTTGTGAAGAACTGTGTCATTTCTATGTCTGAGGTTCAGGATTCAAGTCTGGACGGTCGGTGTCTAATCTCCTGGATCCACATGACATATTTTCAAGGTGGGAGATTCCCCTGTATTGTAAATAAGTATGCGTTCTTATTCCTAGTAGATAAGAGCTTGTTTATATAGGTGAGATTTCCCCCTTTTTTTGTGTGTGTGCCTTTGCAGGAAGAAATGGTGCTTCATTATATTGCAAGTGCATTTGGGGATGAAAAGAGAAGAACAGAGAAACAAGTCACACACCCAAAAAAGATAAAAATAGAAATAAAAAATATATTTGCTCACATCTGTATAGTGAAAAATGATTTTAAGTAAAATAAAATAAAAAATAAAGAGGTAGTGTTATACAGGTCTTATACTTATGATGGAAGTATAGGTTTCCCCATTGTCTTGAAATTTTCTTGTGGGGTGTGGGTTCCCAGGTGCCTTTTCTTCGCACAACCTGCCCTTCTTGAGATTGATACAATTTTTGAGGCAAGGGGGGTCTTGGGTAGAGTTCTTGCATTGGGGACCTTTTAGGGCTAAGTCCGGTATCCAGCAACAGTCCACATTAGGAAGAGTTGGTAGGGAGGGCCACACAACATGAGTCAGCAGGGGTGTTGGTTGTCTTTTCCTGCCGGGACGAGGTGTGGGTTTGAGTGGATGTCCCTTCACTTGGGTGTTGGGTACTGGTTCGTTGGGGTAGGAGGTCAGTCTTGATGCCCAATAGATTAAGAACTGAGGGTGAAGAGTTTTAATAAGGTGGAAAATCTGGATGGGATTTAGGGATGAAGGGATATGGAAGGGGCAGAAAGGAAGAAAGGAGAAAATAAGATTAAATATAAAAAGAAAAAGAAAAAAAAGAAGTAGTGAGAAGAGAGGAGAGAAGAGTATGGGCATGTTATTTTGCTTGAATATGTTCGATGAGTAAGCCCCGTAGTATAAGTTTGTAGGTCACAGTTGCTGCCTTGGTGGTCTGGCTGGTCACATGCTTCAGGTCCTAAAAGAAGGTATAACCTAGAGATAAAGGGTATGTTAAAGAGTTTAATCAAGACAATTTTGTAACGCAACCTGGGTATGATATCTCCTGTGGCTTAGCTCCGAGATGCCATCTTAGGTTGTCCATCCTTTGTATCCAAGAATGCCTGTGGACAGAAAAGCTGAGAGGTTACTTTAAATATAGTAAGCTTAAGGCATTAACACCTATTATTTTGAAATACTTCCATTGGAGTCCGTTATTTCCTGTGGTATTCTTTACCTGTAATCTTGTATAAGATCCCTAAGAGATTATTATGGGCCTTTGTAGTAATGGGCTGATTACATATTTGTTCTCTCTACGCCACTGCTTATGGTGTTGCTGGTTTCTTTATAGTATGTTGTGTGGTCGAGAGTTTATGTTGTTCCTTTTTCATGTGTTTTGGGCACTTCTGCCCAGTATATGTGTGATGTTACAGTGTTTGGAGTTTCTATCCTGTTAAATCCTGTTATTTGATCTTTGAATATTAGTTGTATATATGGTGTAGTTTATAGGTGTTTCAGAATAGTGCTATCATTCTGTGTTTATCTTTCATCTTCTGGCTTACTTCATTTAACTTAATATGTTCTAGGTCCATCCATGTTGCTGCAAAGTCTGTGACTGAATGATTTCTGACTGCCATGTAGTATTCCATTGTATATAGATACCACTTCTTAATGATCCACTCAGCTGTTGTTGGGCATCGAGGTTGGTTCCAAGACAAGACTTGGCTGTTATATTGAGTGCTGCGATAAATAGTGGGGGTGCACACATATTTTGGGATGAATGTCCTTCTGACTTGGGGGTAGATATCTAGGAGAGCAATTGCTGGGTCAAATGGCAGCTTGATTCTGAGTTCCTTGAGCACTCTTCAGACTGTTCTTCATAGGGGTTGGACTAGGGGGCATTCCCACCAGCAGTGGATGAGAGTGCCTTTCATACTACATTCCCGCCAACATAGATTGTTCCCATTATTTTTGATTTGAGCCATTCTCACCAGTGTAAGGTGGTACCTAACTGTTGTCTTGATTTGGATTTCCCTAATGATGAGCGAAGGTGAACATGTTTCCATGTGTTTGTTGGCCATCCTTTGATCTTCTTCGGTGAAGTGTCTATTCATTTCATCTCTTCATTTTTCTATAGCTTTATTTGGTTTGTGAAGCTCATCTTTCTGAGTGCTTTATATATTCTGGATATCAGCCCTTTATCTGACATGTTGAGTGCAAAGATTTTTCCCATTTAGTTAACTGTCTTCTTGTGTTAATATGGTTTCTTTTGCCATGCAGAAGCTTTTTTAGTTTGGTGTAGTCCCATTTGTTTATGTTTGATGCTAAAGTTCTTGCCATTGGCAATCTATTATCAAAGACTTTTTTGATATATAGGTCTTCAAGTGTTCTGCCTATTTTTTCTCAATAAACTTTATAGTTTTGGGTCTTATTTTGAGGTCTTTGATCTATTTTGAGTTGACTTTTGTATATGGGGTGAGGTTATGGGTCAATTTTCGATTTCTTACAGGTGGTTTTCCAGTTGTACCAACACCATTTGTTGAAAAGACTTTCTTTGTCCCATTTCAAGTTCTTGGCTCTTTTGTCAAATATTAGTTGACTATATGTCTGGGGGCTTATGTCTGGAACTTCTGTTCTAACCCACTGGTCTGAGGCTCTGTCCTTGTACCAGTACCATGCTGTTTTGATCACTATGGCTTTATAGTATAGCTTCAGGTTAGGTAGTGAGATGCCACCCAGCTTCTGGTTATTTTAGTATGTGTTTGGCTATCCTGGATATTTTTTGGTTCCAGATGAATTTTATGATTAATTGTTCTAAGTCTTTAAAGAATGATGTCTGAATTTGGATGGGGATTGCATTAAATCTATATAGGAGTTTGGGTAGGATAGTCATTTTGACTACGTTAATTCTACCTACCCATGAGCATGGGATGTTCTTCCATTTCCTTAGATCCTCTTCAATTTCTTTTTGAAGTGTTTTGAAGTTTCCCTGGTATAAGTCCTTCACTTCCCTTGTAAGGTTGATTCTTAGGTACTTAACGTTTTTTGTTACTATTTTAAATGGAGTTGAATTCTTAATCTCTCTCCTGTACTTCATTATTTATATAGAGAAATGCTACTGTCTTTTGTGTATTGACTTTGTAGCCAGCCATTTTGCTGTTTTTGTTAATTGTTTCTAGAAGTGTTACTGTGAACTCTTTAGAGTTTTCAATGTATATCATCATATCATATGCAAAAAGGGATGGTTTGAGTTTCTCTTTCCTAATTTGGATTCCTTTGATTCTCTTTTTTTGTCGGATTGCTATTGCTAAGACTTCTAAGATTATATTGAATAAGAGTGGAGAGAGTGGATAGCCTTGCCTAGTTCCTGACCTTAGTGGAAATGCTTTCAATTTTTCGCCATTGAGGATAATGTTGGCTGTGGGCTTTTCATAGATAGCTGAAACTATCTTGAGGAACGTTCCTTCTAACCCTATTTTGCTGAGTGTTTTCAACATGAATGGGTGTTGGATTTTGTCAAACGCCTTCTCTGCATCGCTTGATATGATCATGTGGTTTTTGTTTTTCTTGTTGTTGATGTGATGTATGATGTTGATTGATTTACGTATGTTGAACCAACCTTGCATCCCTGGGATGAAACCGAGTTGGTCATGGTGTATAATCTTTCTGATGTAGTGCTGGATTTGGCCTGCTAAAATTTTGTTGAGAATTTTTGCTTCTATGTTCATTAGTGATATTGGTCTGTAGTTTTCTTTCTTGGTGCTGTCTTTACCATCTTTGGGAATGAGTGTAATATTAGCCTCATAAAAGGAGTTGTGGAGGGTTTCAGTCTTTTCAAATTCCATTTTTTTGTACATTCCTGATATTGTGAGATGACAAGTTAGTAGGATTAGTAGGAGTTTGTGATAAGTTTTTGACTGACCCAGTACCTCTCACTTACATTAAGGAGAGATGTGATTGACAATATTCTAAGCTTAGAATCTGTGGTGCATAATACCTTTTAATGCTCTGCTGTTGATTTTAAGAAAATGTTTTGCATGTGAGTACTATATCCTATTTTTTTCTTAGCAAGACTCATATTCAGAGTAAAAAAGTACTTTTGCGAATATGAATAGAAGGCCAATGGTTTATGAAAGGTGAATATTTTATTTGTATATTAACTTGAAAATGTTATGAAAGATACAATAACAAAATGAAATAAGATTTCTTGAAAACATTTATTTATATCATGTAATTATTCTACATTTTATGAACATACTGCCTTGCATTTTGAGTTAATAATTTATAATGCTACATTTAAGAATATGGCTTTAAAATATTATCTTAAGAAAAGTTTCACGTTCTTTAAATATATGTTCCCATTGCACTTCTACTAAAATACAACAGTACCCTTTCACAAGAAACCCTGAATTCCCTCCTCTAAAGTTGATACTGTTACCCTTTCCCCTTCTGTAACCTTAATTTTGTGACTATAAGTCAAAAAATCTTTTTGTTTTGGTTTTATAAGTTTATTTTATTTTTTTAATAAAATCAATTTTTTGTGCCAAACCTGTAAGTGCTTGAGGGTTACTTCTAGTGCAGTGCTTAGGGATCATTGTTTGGAAATGCTTCTGGGACCACATGTGGTGCCAGAGCTACATTCAACCTGAGTCTCTAGCATGCAACAGATCTGTTTCAGTCCTTTGACTCTTTTCCCTGCTCTTTAATTTTAAATGAAATTTGTATGACAATATGAATGTGATGACTAATATTTCTCTTCCTTCTGAATTATTTAGATAAATATGACCTCCCTGTGTTCTATTCTTTTTGCAAATGGAAAGATTTCCCCTTTTTTCTCTAATAGTAAGTGGTATTATGTTGTGCATATAAAACACATTTTTATTAACCACTCTTGTTATTAGACACTTGAGATATTTCTTTATTTTGGTTAAATAAAAATAATTTAAAAAATGAATGTTTTGAACAAAGTAGCCACACATTTGTAAACTGAGAATTTTTTACTCACTCCCATGCTTAGAAATGCTTTGGCACCATAGTAGGTTGTAGTTACACACCCTGTGTTCCATTTTAGTGGTAAATTTGGGCTCCTTGTCAGACCTGGTCTGACCTAAAATGTGAATCAACTATTTACAAAATTACATAGTTTAATTAAGTCATCTTATTTATTACTAGGACTGAAAAGCTTTGGATTTTAGTGTTAATTATGCTTAAAATGTTTTTATTTTTTTCATCTGAAAAGTTTTCAGTAAATATGTTTGGTAATGGAATAAAAAGCACACGGAGAAACGGATGTGTGTGTGCTTATATCCATGATATTTAAGGTAAGGACCACATATAGGTCGATCATTTCTGAGGCTTGGCATAGGTTGAGGGAAACATTTCATGCAGCTTATGGTACTGAGGGTCTCACATATGTAGGCATTTCTCTACCACTTGAACCATATCCCCACCCTTTTATGACATTTGCTTTGTTTTGTTTTGGGGAAACACCTAGTTATGCTTAGGGCTTACTCCTGAACTCTGCATTCAGGAATAACTCCTTGCAGGCAACATATGGGAAACAAGGATCAAATGTAGGCCAGCCATGTTCAAGACAAACACATTACTCTGTATTATAACTGGCTGTACTTTTTAAGGGAAACATATACATCATTATATACTCTTATCTACATATTATATTGAACTAAAATAAGCACAAACTATATCTGTCATATGTTAACTGATTTTTGTACCTTCCATATTACATATTATAGTACACATGGTATTATTTGTCATACATTGTGGTATATAAGAAAAATTGTGTGATAATAGTAACAAATTATGTTCCAGTTTACCAATACCAAACTTAATCTTTTTCTCAAATATTTGTTTTGGTATTTTGACTATTCTTTTTTCAAATAAAAAATTTTAAATTCTTCATGAAATTGAATTAGAATCATAATGCTTTTGATACTAAATGCTGTTATATCATTTTATAAAAATGAAAAACCAAATTGCTATTTACAGAAGACTGACCTTGACAAACACAGACTGGACAGAACCTAGCAAGGGACCAATGAGGAAGTTCCTTGACTAAGCCTCAGCTTTGGATTCGCACAAAAACCATGATCTCTAATCCCAGAAGTTTGACTTTGACAACAGCAATTGAGCAAAACATCTGGAACCATGCTGAAAGGCTATAGCCTAGACTCTGACCTAGGATCTCAGCAAAAAACCAAGTCCACTAACCACAGAAGACTTACTACAACAACAGTGATGAAACAGAAATCCTAGAACTTTAATTAAAAAAACACAAACAAACAAACAAACAAACAGAAAAGCCTCTCTTCTAGCCTTTGCTCTATGGCCTACACAAATAACAAGATCTTCAGCTACAGAGGTGGGATGTCATCGTCCACACCTAAGTGGAAAGTCTTCTGGCAACATAAAAAGAACTTGTGTGTAAAAGAATGTGTAAAAAGAGTGTAAAAGAGTGAGTACGGAGCCTGTAGTTGTTCCCATGGCAGTATTCTTCAAGGTCAGAGAAACCTATATGTCTCAGGCCAAGGGAATTCCCGTTCTAATTTCTCCATGTTTACTGTGCTTATGCAAAAAAAAAAAAAAAAAACCCCAAAACCTCAAAAACCCCCCAAACCAAAATAACACAACACAACCCTTTTTTAAGAAGTTGCTGGTCTGTTTCTTTTCCCTATCTTTTCTTATTTTTGCTCTCATTTTTGTTTTTTATTTTTTTATTTTTTGATGTTTCTTCATAGCAAATGATTTTGGATTTTGTTTACTCTTTTTTCTTAATCTTTTTTGTACTTTTTTTTGTTACTCCCTTATTGCTTTTTTGTTTTGTTTTGGTTTGCTTTTGCCTTGTCTCATTTTATTTTATTTTGTTACTTTTTTCTTTTTTTTCTTATTTCCCCTTTCTTCTTCCAAAGGGATACATACAGCCTTCTAGAAAGATTCGTCCTGTATCCCTTCTTATATCTCAAATAGAGCCACATTACTGGAATCACCTTGATCAGCATCATAGTTGGAGGAAGAAAATGGGTGGTACCAAGACCAGACAGTCGTATGTGCATTTGGTGGAAATAAATGATCAGATTTGAACGCAAAACCCAAATTCAACGACAACAGAAATGATACCCAATCTACATCAAGCTGTACATGGGTGGAACAGCTGCACTAGCATTATGAGGGGTAGAGGAAGAGGAAGACGGATGTATGCTGTAAGCAGGAGGGGAGGGAGGACCACACTGGTGGTGGGAATGCCCCTCATTCATTACTACTATGTGCCTTAAATATTATTGTGAAAGATTTGTAATTCACTTTGCCCACAATAAAAAAAACAGTTAAAAAATAAGGTATCAGTATGAAAGTCATTCTTTATTCATCATTTAAACATTCTTTAAATAGTGATGTTTTACATTATTATAGATTTTCCAGGATTTGACTTGTATCTTTCTCTGTTTTTATATCAATAACTTTTATGGTAATGAGTATATAAAATTGTAAAACTTTAGTATTGATTTTTAATTTTTCAAATGACCTTAGATATTTTAATTTAATTAAAGAATCCTTTTATGAGGAACTATGGTAATTATTTTATGAATACAAGTTTACACAAGATGAATTCAACAATTTATAGATGTCTTTTACTTTTATAAAGGTTTTTTTTTTAAAACCCTGTACTAGGTCTATTTGAACTTCTTTTCCTGCTTAAGACACACACAGTGGTACTAACAATAATACTAACAATTGCCACAGATCCAACCACTACCATCACCACAGTAAAAGTATTAATTCTAAAATGATTTTCCTCCGGCACATCGTCAGCTTGAGGAGTAAACAAAGCTACTTGTACAATGTTGGATATTTCAGATGACAGATTGCTATCATCAACACTTCGAATGGCAAAGAACATGTGGGTTGCATTTTCTTCTGTTACATTTTCTTGTTCAAATACAAATATTTCCTTAGAGTTCGCCTCTTTTGGTATCAGATTCTTAGTGCTAACTTCTTCAGCACCATCAAAATTGTCTTTTAGATCCAGGATATTTTTACTTTTTCTTATTTTATACTGTTGAGCTAAAAAATGAATTACATATAATTTAGAAAGCAGAGCATATAATACTAAATTAACTTTATCCATTCTCCTGAAGATACGCACTTAAGCAAAGCTTATTCTCCAAAGACTGATTTTTTTGATAAAAGATTAATTTTGATTTTTAATCTTTACTAAATGCTAATTCTTTATATAAAAAATTGGGAACAGTTAAAATGTCTTGTGTTTGACTGATTCAAACGTGAGGTTATACAGTAAATACTTTAAAAAGCCACCAGTTCAAATCAATTTTTAGCTCACTCACTCTTTCACTTGTTTTTGCAATGAATATCTTTCTCTGAACCTCACATAATACTTTATTCTTACCTTTTCCAACATCAAAATCATCTCCTGGTGCTGTCCATGTTAAAGTTATAGTATTCCCATCACGTGTGGCCTCAAGATCTGTGATTTTACTTGGTGGGAAATAGTCTTTAGTGGAGGGATTGTAATTGTCTGGAATATTTGAGAGTACAAATGCACCTCCACTTGCTGTTCTGCTGAAATCTTCCAAGTTTGGTTGTATATCCTGATCAACTTCAGGTCTTGGTGGGTTCCCTTGAATTTCTCCTGGAATAAAATGTTCCTAACATTTAATGAACAAAATGTACATCTATTTTCAAAACTCAGCTGAATTTTTTTTATTAATCTCATTTTTCTTTATTCCTCAAATATAGACCAATAACTAATTTTATAGTCTGATGACAAAATCCCAAACATCTCCCTATTGGTAGGAGAATCTTTTAGTATTCTGATCAGGATATTGTAGGATAAAATGAGATAATAATTTTTGAATTATTATTGCAGTAATTTCATTTAGTTTATGTTTTTAATTTGTGTGTATGTTTTCTTAATATTTTATTTGGGAAAGTTGCAGCTTTTTTTCCTTTTTCTTAGAACCACTTGTGCCAGGTTCTTTTTTTTCCCTCCCTGTTGCAAGTGTTAAGGAATAATACTTGGAGTTTTATTCTAATTGTGTTCAGAAATCCTCCAAAAGCCAAAACATAAGGAACAAGAAAAAATAAAGCTATAACTGAGAAATGTATTTTTTATCTTTGTCATACATTATTCAATAGATTTTTGTCTCTTGACTTAAAGCTCTCAAATATGTTTTTTATTTCTATATATTTATGACAAAACCAAAGGATAAATTCTGCTCTGACTTATACTTGGGCACATATTAGTTCATTTTATTAATCTGGAATTGAAAATTAAGGATGTTTTGGTAATACATAGTAGTATTCTTAAAACTAATATAATAACGATAATCTTTATTCATTGCTTACAAGATGCCATAAATTGTACCAAAGCTTAGAAGCAAATCCCTGTGTGCCTGAAAACTTCATTCCAGGAATCGAAAAGAAATGCAATTTAACTTATGTTTAAAGCCTTAATAATATCAAGTTACAATTATTTAAGCCAGCATAAATTTTGAGTTATTATATATTACTCACCATTAACTACCCAGCCTGGTATAAATGCAGCTGTATTGGGGGAATGCTTTAAGCTTCGAATTGCAGTTTCTCCTCTCTGAGCCTTTACTTTTAAATTGTATCGGCCATTTAATTTATAATTTGTAAAGTATCTGGAGTAGACCCCATCATCCTTGTTAGAATCAGCACCTTGATTTAGAAAATATAGGATACATTACTTTATAAAGAAAAATAAATTTTTGCATTTTGAAATTAAGCACTTGTTTTTATTATCACAGGCCCTTAAAGGGCTCTATATGTGCAATATATACTATATACTTAATAATACATTTATTATAAAACATATACCTCTAATAATTTGTATTGTATCATGTTATATGTTTGTCTTTGTCTTTCTTACTGAAATGTCTTTACCATATGGAATTATAAGAAGATTATCATAGAGTGAACTCTGCTGGATCTCAGATGCCAGCACCCCTATCTGCCTCTCTTCTGTGCTGTGCTGCATTTTCGGCCTGATTTCATCCTGTGTGTGGCTCATCTGCGGACGGCCTGCCTTCCCATGAGCCTTCCGTGGAGGTGACTGGACATGCCAGGAAGGGGAGGAGCCAGAGGAGCATGGCCGCTCCGCTTCCCTTCGAGACCGTGCACATCATTTAGCCAATGAATACAACCACAACACGTAGAAAAACCCACAATACGAGTGTGACAATGGGGAAACAATGCAACTTGAAACTGTCCTACAAAGCAATAGTTATCAAAACAGCATGGTATTGGAATAAAGACAGGCCGTCAGATTAGTGGAATAGGCTTGAATACTCAGAGAATGTTCCCCAGACATACAATCACCTAATTTTTGATAAAGGAGCAAGAAATCCTAAATGGAGCAAAGAAAGCCTCTTCAACAAGTGGTGTTGGCACAACTGGCTAGCCACTTGCAAAAAATTGAACTTAGACCCCCAGCTAACATCATGTACGAAGGTTAAATCCAAATAGATTAAAGACCTCGATGTCAGACCTGAAATCATAAGATATATATAAAACAACACATAGGTAAAACACTCCAGGACATTGAGACTAAAGGCATCTTCAAGGAGGAAACTGTACTCTCCAAGCAAGTGAAAGCAGAAATTAACAGATGGGAATATATTAAACTGAGAAGCTTCTGCACCTCAAAAGAAATAGCGCTCAGGATACAAGAGCCCCCTACTGAGTGGGAGAAACTATTCACCCAATACCCATCAGATAAAGAGGCTAATCTCCAAAATATACAAGGCACTGACAGAACTTTACAAGAAAAAAACATCTAATCCCATCAAAAAATGGGGAGAAGAAATGGACAGACACTTTGACAAAGAAGAAATACATATGGCCAAAAGACACATGAAGAAATGCTCCACATCACTAATCATCAGGGAGATGCAAATCAAAACAACTATGAGGTACTACCTCACATCACAGAGATTGGCACACATCAAAAAGAATGAGAACAAGCAGTGTTGGCAGGGATGTGGAGAGAAAGGAACTCTTATCCACTGCTGGTGGGAATGACGTCTAGTTCAACCTTTATAGAAAGCAATATGGAGATTCCTCCAAAAACTGGAAATCGAGCTCCCATACGATCCAGCTATACCACTCCTAGGAATATACCCTAGGAACACAAAAATACAATACAAAAACCCCCTTCCTTACACCTATATTCATTGCAGCACTATTTACCATAGCAAGACTCTGGAAACAGCCAAGATATCCTTCAACAGATGAATGGCTAAAGAAACTGTGGTACATATACACAATGGAATATTATGCAGCTGTCAGGAAAGATGAAATCATGACATTTTCCTATACATGGATGTACATGGAATATATTGTGCTGAGTGAAATAAATCAGAGAGAGAGAGAGAGAAAGACGCAGAATGGTCTCTTCTCATCTATGGGTTTTAAGAAAAATGAAAGACATTTTTGCAATAACAATTTTCAAGTACAAAAGAGAAAAAAGCTGGAAGTTACAGCTCACCTCATGAAGCTCACCGCAAACAGGGATGAGTTTAGTTAGAGAAATAACTATGTTTTTAACTATCCTAATAATGAGAATGTATGAGGGAAATAGAAAGCCTGTCTAGAGTACAGGCAGGGGTTGGGTGGGGAGGAGGGAGATTTTGGACATTGGTGATGGGAATGTTGCACTGGTGATGGGTGGTGTTCTTTACATGACTGATACCCAAACACAAGCATGTATGTAATAATGTTGGTTAAATAAAAAAAAAGATTATCATAGAAATTTTACCATTTCTTTACCAAATGATTAGTTTGCAAACTTTTTCGTTTTCTTTCTTTTTGTTTTGTTTTGTTTTGTTTTGTTTGTTTTTCGGGCCACATCCGTTTGATGCTCAGGGGTTACTCCTGGCTGAGAGCTCAGAAATTGCCTTTGCCTTGGGGGGACCATATGGGATGCTGGGGGATTGAACCATAGTCCTTCCTTGGCTAGTGCTTGCAAGGCAGACACCTTACCTCTAGCGCCACCTCGCCGGCCCCATCAAACTTACTTTTTCTAAATGCATGGTATTATTCGTTCAAATTTAAAGAATCCTCCCTAAAGAAGTATTTTTTGCATAGAATTTGATTACCTCTTTACTCATCAACAGTTTATTACTTTGATTAATGCTTGACCCCCCCAAAAAAAAGTCACCTCTTGATCTCTCTGATTCATTAGCTTCCTAGTCTGACAATGCAAAACACCATCTTCTTTTATTTAGTTAGTTTGTTTTTTGGGTCACACCTGGTGATGCTCAGGGGTTGCTCCTGGATATGTGCTCAGACATATCTCCTGGCTCGGGGGACCATATGAAACACCAGAGACTGAACCCAGGTCCATGCTGGGTCAGCCACGTGCAAGGCAAATACCTTACCTCTGTGCTATAGCTCCAGCCTCAACGCCATCTTCTTTAGAACCGACATTTGGGATGTCAAGAACAGTATATCATCAGTATATATTTTTTGTTGTTTGTTTGTTTGTTTGTTTGTTTTGGGGACCAGACCTAGCTGTGCTCAAGGATGATGTCTGGCTTTGCACTCAGGAATCACTCCTGTCAGCACTCAAAGGAACTTATGGAATGCTGGGAATTAAACCTGAATGGCTCACATGTAAGGCAAGTGCTCTTCCCTCCGTATTTTTGCTCTGGCCCCCATCATTATATTTCTTGAAAGAATTTGTGTCATTGGTTAGGTGCAAACACAATTTCACAGGATGTTGACAATAGAAGATAGAGGTTTGTGCTCGCTTCGGCAGCACATATACTAAAATTGGAATGATACAGAGAAGATTAGCATTGCACCTGCACAAGAGTGACACGCAAATTTGTGAAGCATTCCATATTTAAAAAAAAAGAAAGATAGAGGTTCTTAGAATGAAGTTTTTAGATATACAAATTAGAGAACTATATATCTGAAATTCAACTATGAATAACTTTGTAGATCAGAGTGGTTTTTATTAAAATAAAAAAATTTTAAATGGAGTTTTTTAGGGGCCAAAGCGGTGGTGCAGCAGTAGGGTGTTTGCCTTGCTCGTGGCTGACCCAGGATAGACCAGGGTTTGATCCCCCGGCCTCCCATATGGTACACCAAGCAGGAGTGATTTCTGAGCGCATAGCCAGGAGTAACCCCTGAGCGTCACCAAGTGTGGCCCAAAAAACAATAAAAAGGGTGTGTGTGTTTAGATCAGTAATCTTTGTGTCATGCTCCGGGTCATATATGGAATGCAAATTTCTCAGACTTCCCAAGAAAGGGCCCTATAACTGAAGTCTTAAACAATTTCAGATGATTATCTTGCGTGAAAAAGTTTGAGAACCCATCCTCTGCCATTATCGATCACTAATACCTAATAGGTAAAGGAATTCCATTTAACTTAGTTGTTATCTGTTAAAAGTGTTAAGAAACAAAACAAGTATAAGTAAGGTCAGCATCAGCTGAGGCCTCTTGATGCTGTCTGTCAACTTTTCTTTTGACTTGGTTGGTCTCATCGAGTTCTAGTGGAAGATAGTGCAAAAGAAAGGATCATAGATGTGTAAGTGTATTACAGAGGAGTTTGAATAAAGGAACAATACTACTTTCTAAAGTTTCATAAATCTAAGGTGAGTCAATATGTAATTATAAATGGGCCTAATCCATTACATTGCCAAGAATACTGATAGAAACTTTTGGGGATTAGTTTATCAATGTCAGTATTTGGCCTCTTATAAGAAAGTAATTTTTGAAAATAATTCAGAGTCTTGTAAAAGAAGTATTTGAACACTGTTTATCTGTACAAACCAAGAAACAGGATGATTGTCAACTTAGTTTTGTTTCCTGCCAGTCAGACCTGGTATCTGATGCGCCAGGACACTTGAAGCAGTTCTGTTGTCCTTGGGCCTCAACTTCCAGGATTATATTTGTAATTTGTTCCAACTGTTGAGAATCACTTTTGCCTGTCCCTATCTGCTAAGAACCCAAGCTTTATCTCTTAATATCATACAACTACTTGTGCTTTATCCTTCTATGTAGTTTTTCATCATGATATTTGATACACTTAAATACTAAGAAACACTTTTTCAGAATCTTGATGCTGTCCTCAATATCTTCAATAAGAAAAAACTCATTAATTTGTAGGAGTTGTGTAGGTGACAAACTGTTGGGGACTGACTTGTTTGAGGCCATTTTGCTGTTCTTTCTGCCATATTACAGCTTTTCACCTAAAAGCTATTTTGCAGTCTTGCTGTAAGTTTTTGAGCTAAAGAGAAAGGAATGTGCAGCTGCAGGATATAATTAACTCTAGCCCGGAGGAGAGCAACACTGTCTGGTACCGTTATCAGAAACTAGGCCTCACTCCTTAAGACCACAATCCGGAGTGAACTAGGCTATTATCAATAAGTGTATGCTACATTGTCTGTTCAAGATCACTGAGGCAAGCACATCTTGCACCACCTCCTGATAGTCAAGCAATTAGGAATGCAGCTAGAAGGTCACTAGAAATTTCCATAGAAACAGCACGTTCATCATAACTTGAAGGTCATCCAGCCCCCTAGCCCACTGCCCACTTCCTTGTTTAGAGCATGATTTAATTTCTTTGTTCCTTAAAGCCTGAAATATATCCTTGCCTTGTATGGGCCTTCGCGCCAAAAGTATGACTGACATCACCTTTGTACTGCCCCCTTCTCCTTCACTATAAAAGAAAGAGCTGTAGCCCAATAAAGTTACCTTTGAGCAGTGAGACATTGCCTTAGGTCTTTATTATTAACCTCTCTCAGATTTTTTACAGGTGTGGTTGTTCTTCTACCCAGCAAAATAGGAGTGCGGTTGTCTGAGAAGCCTTCCCAGCTAATTCCTGCTGGCCGGGTCCCCCCTGGGGGGGCTTCAGGACCCCGCATTTTGGCGCCCAACGCTGGGCTCGAAGACCACCACCACACCCCGAACGACTACGGGTCGGCGAGTCCGGAGCTGTTTCGTAAATCGTGGAATACCTTATCAGGGTGAGCGTTGAAACGAGTTAGCCTTAATCAAATATTTAAACTGCAGTTTTTCCAGTCGTTCTGATCGCCGCCCCTGATTGGCTTTTGGGGCTTCACCCATAGGATACGCTACCATGGGTGTTTTCGTGGAGTACTGAACTTAAATTCATTAAATATATACAGTCTGAGTTGAAAGCCAGACATGTAGAGGTTACCAAAAAGGATATTTGTAATTTTCTTATGTTCATACATGATGTGTGTCCTTGGTTTATTATTACCTGTCCAGAAATTGTTGCGTCCACTTGGGACAAAATAGGACAAGAAATGAGTGATTATTTTGTTAATAATGATGATCCACAGAAGGAAAAAATTATGTTCCAATACTGGAGCCTGTTAAGAGATATCATAGTAACTAAAAATGCCAAAACTGCCAAAGATATCATCCATGCCGTTGAGACTCATGTGCAACAGGTCTCCCGTGAGTGTTCCAGAACTCCTTCTCGTTCTAATTCTGTCTCTCATCTCCCTTCTCCCTCTGAGAATCCTTCTCCTTGTCCTCCCTCCACCACTGATTCTTCTACCTTTGCTTCCAAAGTAACTAATGCTCTTAAAGATCTCTCTAATGCTTCTCACTTATATCCCTCCCTTACTTCTGTCCAGGCTTCTGCTCCACCTCAAGAACTTGATTCTCTATGCACCCAGACCCCTGCAGAAGAAGCCGCTGCCTGTCACGGCTCAGCAGTTACACAAACCACACAAACTCTTCCTCCTCCTTATGACTGTCCTGCTCCTCCAAAATGTGCTTTTCCTGAACCTCATAAGCCTACTACTTTAGATTCTCACCTTATTACTATTACATCTATGATTTCACAACTCGCAAACGAGTTTCATCAATCTCGTGAACAAAAAACTGCTAACGCTGCTACATTTCCTGTTCTCATTCCTGATGGCGAGGACCTTCCCCCGCCTCCACCTCAGCAGCCTCTACCTCCTTATTCTAACCTACCCCTCCCTCCGCCCGCTGATCCCCGCCCCCATGAGAGGGCGCAGCGTGATCGCGAGGCACAAGCTGCTGCGGACACAGCTTCCGTAGCGGTAGACTCCAGTCAGCTCAATTCCTATGTGGGAGGCTCAATTCCTATGTGGGAGAAGAGGACACCCAGCCTTACGATGCTAGACCTCCGGAGGGTCAGACTTCTTTACGCTATGTTACTATTAATGAAAGAGATCTTGCTGAACTGCTTCAAGCAGCAAAACCTTATGGGACACAAGCGTACCCTGCTATCTTACATCCTTCCTCAAGAGTCCCTGCCCTGTCGGTCGCTCCACAGCCTCCTCAAGCCTCCCCTGCTTCCTCGTCTGCCTCCTCTCACCCTATGGTCACCCGCTCACAGACTGCAGGGGGCATTCAATCCCTCAGACAACGTTCCTCTCGTACCACGGGTGCTGTTCAACGCACTCCCTCCCGTCCCTTAGCTCCGGCTTTCTCTGCGAGAGAAGCCGTGGTAGCAGACAACGAAAACATCCCTGCCCTTGAGGCAGCAGATGATGCACCTTTAGCGCCCCCTGCCTCACCTGCACCCTCTCACCACCATGGCCCTGTCTCTCAGTTTCCTTCCTCTTCTGACCCTTCATCTTTACTTCTGCCGCTGCACCCTCTGTGCAAAATCCTATGGCCCCCAAGCCCCTTACACGCTCTCCTGCTTAGAATCTAAAAGCTGAACTCTTTGTCTCTTGGGAAGTTAACTTTTTTTTCCCGCTACAAAGCCCTTACAAATAGGCAGGAATCCTGATCTCTAAGCTCTTATAGCTGGCCTCGCCTCTTTTCATACCTTAAAGGTACAGCACACACTTTCCGGGTCTCAGCTTGCCAACATGGCTCTTGCTGCCCTCTGTGCCTGGAAGTCGCTCCCCAGAGCCGGCATTCCAGCAGCTCCCCCACACCGGCAACAAACTGTTGCTGCTTTCTCCCCCTCCCCCCTTTTTCTGACTTAAGCTCCCAACTCACCACAATTACATCCATGGTCTCTCACCTCTCTAACAGACTTGATAATGCTCTTGGCTCAAAAACCAGCGCTACCTTTCCTGTCTTTCTCCCTAATGGAGAAAGTCTTCCCCTGCCTGCTCAGCAGCCTCCACCGCGGAGAACGCTCAGTCCCTAACCATGGCAGATTCCCTCCTCTCACCGCTCCCCCTCTTAAAGCTATAGAAATGAAACTACTTGGCCAAATTGAAAATCTTAAACAAATCTTAAGCCTTCAAAAACAGGCTGCTTCTCTTAATTCACAAGTTTCTGCCCTTCAGGCTTTCCCCCGCCCTCCTAAATCTATAGCTGTCTGTCCTCTGCCCACTGAATTCCACGGCCAAGCCCCCCCTCTTGAGAATTCAAAGAAACAAACTAATAAAAGTCAGGCTGAGTGCCATAAAACAGAAACTGCTGCAGTGCCTACAAAAAATTCTAAGGGCACAGTGAGCAGGATAATTACAAAGTATCATCTGCTAAGCCATAAAACCTTGCGATATCTACACTTTGCTGTTAAAACTTTTGAGCCTAATGTACCTTTTACTTTTGCTCAAACCAGCCCTCAGCCTCCTTCAGCCTCTTTCCTGCCAGCCTTGGGAAACAGCCAGCTCAAGCCCTGCCACTCCCACTTTAAGCCTTCCAATTCACCTTGAAATACCCAATCTTTGTTATTCAAAAGAAATCTGAAAAGTAGCATCTCTTGCATATTCTCAAATCAATTAATAAAACCATGATCCCCATGGTGCTTTTGCAACCCAGACTCCCCTCTTCGGTTGCCATTCCCTCTAATTCCAATAAATTAGTAATTAATCTTAAAAGATTGCTTTTTTTTCTCTCTATATCATTACACCCTGCGGACTGTAAAAAATTTGCCTCTAACCTTCCTGCTGTTAACTGTGCTGGCCCCTCCCCGAGTTATCAGTGAAAGACTCTGCTTCACCTTGTCAGCCCTACACTTCGTCAAATATGTGTTATTAGGTTTAGTGCATTAAGTGGTGTAAAGTAATTATTAAAACATTAAAAAGCAACAGGAAGATAAGGGCAATAAACTTTTTTTTTCATGCCTCTCAGAAAATTTTACACCAAGGTCATAATTCTGTCACTTTACAGATAACAAAATATTGGTAAAAGAAAAACTTCTTTGTGTTTTAAAATCCAAACGAACACAAAAGTGTTAAATTTAAGTCTTATATTTCTATTACAAGTTTTATTTTAATTTTTAAAGTATTTACAAAATTATGTGAAAAATAATGTGGTTAGCCTTTTTAAACAATATAGTTAATTTAATGCACAGTAAACACCTAAGTATGCTTTATAGTACCCTTAGTTTTAACTTTGTGCTACAGCAATGGTTGTTCTTTATTTCTGCATTGAAAAAACTATTATTTTAAGTGCATTCAAAATATCAGCACATTATATAAATCTGTATATTTGTGTCGCAGTGAAAAAATAATAGTAATAAAAAATATATTATATATAATTTTATAAGTAATATATAAAAATAACTAAACTCTATAAGCAAATTAACTAGTATTAAATATAATTTTAGTCTTAAGTTCTAAGTGTGTAAATGCATCAGATGTCTTTAACTATATTTTATAATAATCTAAGCATTTAGTTAATTTGGTATATAATATTTTTTACAAATTATTCACTTAAAGTCTTCATAGTAAAAACAGTTGTTTGTTTTTTAAAAAAAGTCAGTTTTTATACCTTTAATAATCATAGTTCATGCTATTGTGTTTAATCATAAAAATTTTAACACTTTATTGCAGCTGTCTTACTGTTCTACTGCAAAACCAATTTAAAGAAAACCTATTCATTTTCAGCAAATCATTTCATACTTCCAAGTAAAGACTCCTTCTACAGTGCTCATTAATCATTTTACTTAATGTTTTAAACTTCAAATTAAAATTGTTTTAAGAATGTTTTGTGTTAAATCTAAACCTTAAAATTTATTTTCAGCAAAGTTCCACTCCATCTACATTAAGTACTTCTCAAAACTAAAAAAGTTTTTCTACAAAATTTTTTTTTCTTTTCTTCTTCTCACAAACATGCTAGCTAAATATTTAAAAGCGCTTGTCAATTTTTTATAAATAAGTCTTAAATCACTCCTTTTTATCTGTTTATGTGTCTGTTGTGATGAATGAAAGTGGCCACAAGTGTAAAATGTTGTGTTTAGTGTTGTTTTGTTTTGTCTGTTTGTGTTTTGTCTGTTTGTTATCTCTACATTTTATAATAATACAATTTTTAAAGCCTTATCCATTTTTCAAATTTCAATTAATTTTTTCAACCTGGTTCAGTCTGGTCAGTTCACAAACTGGCATCTTGCAACTAAAAATCATGTGTTAAAAATTATGTATTAAGCTAGCTTTGTCCTTCTAAGAACATGGCGGAAGGTGTGGGAGATGGCAAACCCCAGATTTCTCAATGGCCATCGGGGATAACTTTTCCCTGGAGAATTTCTGGACTTTGCAGTCACCCGGCTTTCCTGTTATGTGTAAGTTCAGGCCTATAGAATATGTATTTATGGCTAAAAAATAGCATCCAGCTTTAACATAATAACTAAAAGTTTAAGAAAAATCCTTTATATTGTTTAAAAAAATTTTTTTTAATTAGCAATTGTTAATTATAAAATTTCTTTTATGCCAAAGTCTAACAGAGGTCAAATAACATTCCCGTGGTATTCCAAAATAACTAGTGTAATGTATATTGCTAATGTTTTCTGCCTGTATACCCAAGCCAAAAAACTAAGTAAATTCTTAATTTTTATATGAAGTAACCATTTTGCCTCCTGCCAAGCTGTTTTCTTATAAACCTCCTGCTAGCCGCCATTCCTGCAAACCTGTTTCTAACTGACTCCACCTTTGACAATGCTGAATTAGACACTCTGCCTAGCTGCCTTGGATGCCCACCGATGTCGCCAACCAAACCTCCATCCTCTCTACCTCCATCCCTTGGCCGGTCTTGCAAGTCGACCTTTGTGCCCTAGCCATGGGTGCAAGCCTATACTGGGGCACCTCCAATTTCCGCCTGCCTCAACCTCGTGCTGTTGACCCTGATGACTATTACTCCCCTGCTAGCGGTGGCTGCAACTCTGTTATTCGCCGTGATGTACTACGCCACCCCTTCACCACCTTCTACGTCTGCCCTGGTCACCACCGGCCCGTTCCAGCGACTATAAGTGTGGCGCTCATAACCAACACTTTTGCGCCTCCTGGGGCTGTGAAACCACCGGAACTGCTTATTGGAAACCCTCTTCCTCCTGGGACTTCATCACCGTTTCACGCCCCCCGACTCCTCCTTTTCTGAACTGTGATGCATCCTCTGCTACCCGTGGTTGGTGTAACCCCATCCTCATCAATTTTACTGCTGCTGGACGTCAGCATCACTGGACTCAAGCTGTACAATGGGGACTCAAACTTTATATTCGGGGTAACGACCCTGGACTTCTTTTTTCCCTCCGTTTACTTAAACAACTGCCAATTTCTCGCCCCCTCGCCATTGGTTCTAATACTTTTCTTCACCCTAATTCAGGTTCTCCACTTCGCGTGCCTTCTCCTCCCCCTCCTCTTCCTTCTGCACCCCCTTCTCTCCGACAACTCACTATGCCTTCCGGTCCTTCTCCGTCCTCTCAGGTTATTCTCAATCTCATGAATGCCTCTGCTCTTGCCCTTACAGATCCTGCCTATGAACGATGTTGGCTTTGTTTTTCTCCTCGTCCCCCCTTCTATGAAGGTGTCGCTGTTTTTGGCAACCTCTCTTCTACCTCCAACCCCTCCGACCTCCGTTGGCACGCTCAACCTCAACATGGCATTACAGTCGGACAAGTCGTAGGCTCTGGCCTCTGCCTCAAGCCTAACGACTCCCTGCTCCCCAGCCAACTACTTAATGTGTGCAACGAAACTATTGACATCTACAATTCTTCCTCTTCAAAACCCTATCTGTTAGCTCCCAATGGTACTTATTTTGCCTGTGCTTCTGGTCTTACTCCTTTTATCATTCGTTCTTCTTTCCTCCTTTCGCATGACTACTGTATTCTCGTTATTCTCATTCCAAAAATCACCATTCACTCAGAACATATCTTTCCCTCTCCTGCCACCTCACCCTATTCCTATTCTTCTCAATCCCTTTCTCGACAACGCCGTGAGCCCTTCACCTCCGTTACACTTGCAGTACTCCTTGCTGTTGGCGCTACAGGCGCTGGCACTGGTATCTACTCTCTTGTATTCTCTCAATCCAATTTCCGCGCTCTTACTCAAGCAGTGGAACAAGACATTAATGAAATCAAAACTAGTCTGCAATTTCTCACAGATACTATTAGTTCCCTTGCTGATGTTGTTCTCCAAAATCGTCGTGCTTTAGATTTTGCCCTTATGAAAGAGGGGGGAGTCTGTGTAGCCCTTAAGGAACAATGTTGTATTTTTAAAGACAAAACTGGATTAGTTAGGGACAGGTTCAACATATTGGTGATGGTATAAAAGATTTTGAAAAACATTTCGATGTAGAACAAGGTTGGTATCAGGATTGGTTTTTCTCTTCCCCTTGGCTCCACACAATCTTGCCCACTATTTTGGGCCCACTCGTTAGCCTCATGCTGCTCTTTTCTCTTGGCCCATGGATTTTCCGCAAAATCACTGCCTTTATTAAGAACCAGGTAGATGAAAAGGCAAAAGCCTCTATTCAGGTTAACTACCAGCATCTAACCCCACGTGACTCCTGTGAAAACTTGGCTTTAATCACCAAGCCGCCCTTCCAGCCACTAAGTTTTCAGGAGATAGAGCGCATAGCTAACAAACGGAGCTCGCTCCGGTACTTGTGCTCTCGGCTGTGGAGACACCTACGACGGGATTAGCAAGGTCCCAGTTAGGGCACGGCCCAAAAAGGCTACAGCGCATAATTCGGATCTCTGCGCGCACCCACGGCGCCTGTAGCCACCTTTTAATGCGGCTTTGGCCGTGTCCGACCTGGTCAAACCTTGTAGCCTAAGACACGGTTCGTCCACCCGCTCACGACTTTCCTTCTTTTATTAGAAGAGAAAGGGGGAGATGTTGGGGACTGACTTGTTTGAGGCCATTTTGCTGTTCTTTCTGCCATATTACAGCTTTTCACCTAAAAGCTATTTTGCAGTCTTGCTGTAAGTTTTTGAGCTAAAGAGAAAGGAATGTGCAGCTGCAGGATATAATTAACTCTAGCCCGGAGGAGAGCAACACTGTCTGGTACCGTTATCAGAAACTAGGCCTCACTCCTTAAGACCACAATCCGGAGTGAACTAGGCTATTATCAATAAGTGTATGCTACATTGTCTGTTCAAGATCACTGAGGCAAGCACATCTTGCACCACCTCCTGATAGTCAAGCAATTAGGAATGCAGCTAGAAGGTCACTAGAAATTTCCATAGAAACAGCACGTTCATCATAACTTGAAGGTCATCCAGCCCCCTAGCCCACTGCCCACTTCCTTGTTTAGAGCATGATTTAATTTCTTTGTTCCTTAAAGCCTGAAATATATCCTTGCCTTGTATGGGCCTTCGCGCCAAAAGTATGACTGACATCACCTTTGTACTGCCCCCTTCTCCTTCACTATAAAAGAAAGAGCTGTAGCCCAATAAAGTTACCTTTGAGCAGTGAGACATTGCCTTAGGTCTTTATTATTAACCTCTCTCAGATTTTTTACAGGTGTGGTTGTTCTTCTACCCAGCAAAATAGGAGTGCGGTTGTCTGAGAAGCCTTCCCAGCTAATTCCTGCTGGCCGGGTCCCCCCTGGGGGGGCTTCAGGATTTCGCAACAAACAATGATAGTTATTATTGCACAAATAACATTTACTGTATGTTTACCATTAGTCAATTATTTGCTAATCACTTAAAGATTTTACCTAGATAAAATTTTCTTTTGGTCCAATATTCACCCAATACTATTTAGCAGTTTTTCTGGTCCATGTCCTACTGTTCCTTAACATGAAAAAATATTTTTATTCATGAAAACTCATAAATTAGGAGGCAAAGGGTGGTGGTATAGGATGCACTCTGGGTTCAATGGTGAAGGGAGATTGACACTGGTGGTAGGAAAAGCCCTTACTTGCTGTATATCTGAAGTTCAACTATGAAGGACTCTCTAGATCACAATTGTTTCAATAAAATAAAATTAAAAATAAAAGCAAACTTATAAATTACCTGCACCATTATCCAAAAGTTCCAAAGTTGTACTTTCAGACTCTGATTCAATGATAGCTGTCACTTTGGCTCCAAGAATGGGTGTGAACCCTTGTAGAACTTCTGCATAAACAATTGTTTCAGGGAAGCTGTTGTTTTCATTATTCACTTTAGCACTTACTGTGATTGGAGGCACAAAAGAATTTGCTGCCCTAGAATTTACTGTAATAGTTAGTGTTTCCTGGTCTGCATTTGATTGAAGATTATAAGTCCAAATGCCAGCCTAAAAATTCAATGGAAATATGAGTATTCAAGATCAAGCTCTTTTATGTGTCTCTATTATCTACCTCCAAGTTACATCTTACATGTGTGTTAGAGAATGAACAGGGAGTTGAGCATTTCAAGGGTTTTGAGGGTAAAAAGGATAAGAGAAAACAATTTGGACAGGTTTGTTATTTGTTGTTGGGTTTTGGTTGGCTTGACTGTTGTGACATATATTAAAACCTTATGGAAACTTAAGAAAATAAGTAGGATAAATTTTGAAAATATACATTGTATTTGGCCTCAAATCCCGGTCTATGATTATGGTAGTGTTTGTAAAATAATTGTAAAATAATTCTGGAGGCTGGAAAGATAGTACAGAAATTAAGGCATTCGCCTTGCATTTGGCCAACCCTGATATAGTCTCTGAAACCAGATGGAGCCCTAACTACAAAACCGAGAGAAGCCCTGAAAACCATTAAATGTAGCCCAAAGCTTCCTATTTCCTAAAAAATGCACATGAAAATAATTCTGTTGTAATTCTCTTTCTATATCTTTATTCTAAATTTTCTTAGAATTTTCTTAGAATCTTTTTATTACTTGTAACATATTGGTTTGTTCTTCCTTTCCTTGCCACCACAATTTTCAGAACCATGTGTGTATAGAAAATACATTTTATTCATCTTAATTTTCTTAATATACACTACATATTGACACCTATTATTATATTAAAACATTATTTCCCAGATTTTAAAAACTTCTTTTGCAAGAAAGTTTAAAAACAGAATGTGTACCTCTGCAATTCCTGTTATATTGAGGGAGGCCATTTTAGAAGTTCTATCTTCTTTGAAAGGTTCCATATTTATTCCACTGGGATCCCGGACAAAAATTAAGGGAGAAGCTTGCTTCCATGTGATTACAAAGAATGTGTCCTTTCCAACGCTGCTATCAATGATTACGGTGTCATTCATCCAGTCGCCTTTGCTGAGAGTTTTCCCCCTACTTTCAAGCTATCGAAATAAAAATTTAAATTTGTGACTATAGAAGAGATTACTTTATTCACTTTTAAAGACTTCCCATCAGAAAACTGTAAGAAAGTTAGAAAGCTTTGGCTGCAAGGTAACAGTATGCAAAAATAACAGTGAAAATTGGGGTCCCATGAACTAAGATTATTTTAACATACTCCTGTTCAATTATAATCTTCTAAGACCTACCCATTATTTACATGAGTTCATAATTTCTTTTCCAAATTTTTCTTTCCAATATTTATCTATTTTAAAACGTATTAGTATTTCAAATGGTGAACAAAAACTGTCGTACTATCTACTTCTTTCACACATTTCAGAAGTTCATTTTCAAAAACATAAAGATTATCCTACCAGAAAATGTCTTGTTTCTAACTGATTTCTTAATTCTGATCTTACATGTTACAATTGCTTTAAATTACTTAATTTTAGTAGTGTACCATCTGCTCAAAATTAAGAAGTTAAACACAAAGTAATTTTCAAAATAATTTTTTGAGGATAGAGTGATACTATAGCAAGTAGAGGCTTACTTGCATGTGGCTGACCCAGGTTCAATCCCCATAGAGTCCTTCAAACCTGCCAGGAATGATACCTGAGCACAAATAGAGGAGTAAGTTCTGAGCACATCTGATTGTGATTCCCCCAAATCACTTATTCTTTGTCAATTTTTTTATTGATACCAAGAAGTATCATTTAAACCTGACCTTTGGTCAAAATGCAAAAATATGATGTGAATAGGTATTGAAAATACAAACTCCAAACTGCTTTTATAAATATTGAGTTTAAAGCCTATCTTTAGATAAGTAGAAAGACATTGTGATAAAATTCTAAATTATTAAAAATTTAATGATGATAAATAGTTTTACTTTCATTTATCAACTACTAGTTATAACTATCAGCTGTCAGCTAGTATAAAAGAAATCAAATAAGCTTTTGTACTGTTTTTACTCAGAGTGATATCATTAATTTCTCAGTCAATTGGACTGAAACCCATAGAAATGAACTTCATTCTCTTTCAGTTTATTCTCCACTGACTTCAAAACTACATCTCAGAACTAATTTTAATCTGTTTATAAGAATACATCTTATAAAATTTAGTTTTAATATTATAATATTTAATATGTTTATGAGAATCACATATTCAAATTACTCTGTACCTTTACCTTAACTGGATCCTATACTTTCTGTTTTCTTTGTCAGAAAGTAGAGGAAAATAAGTCTGTTTAGATGATCGTAATTGTTTTAATGTACGTGGTAACAGTACAGTTGGCATTAGAAGTCATAATTCTTGATATAAATTGACATGATACAGAGTTGGTAGAAATGATATATAGATAAATTTATAAAAATATCTAGAAGGAAATAGACTGGGCATTTAATCTGGGACGTGAATAAAAGAAATGCTAGTTTATGAAGGTTTTTTTGGTGGGGGTACTCCCAGTGATGCTCAGGGGTTATTCCTGGCTATTGCTCCTCTCTTGGGGGACCATATGGGACGCCAGGGGATCAAACCATGGTCAGTCCTAGGTTAGCCATGTGCAAGGCAAACACCCTACTACTGTGCCACTGCTCAACCCCTAGTTTATGAAGTTTTTAATCTAAGAGAAAATGCTTTTATTAAAATATAGGTGGAAAAAAGTTTAGTTCAGAAGATGGGAGAAAGAAGTAAAAAGTCAGTGGAAAACGTGAAAAAGTAAGATAAAATTTAGGCATAAATTTACATTTATATCTAGACATATAGCTATACATATCATGATATTTTTGGTTGTTCAATTTGCATAAAAATAAATTTATTCCATTTTTATCATTTTATTTTAAGAATATATTTCATAATAGTTAATCATGGGGAAATCTTAGTAGAATGAGGTATATTTTTTTGGGGAGGTCACACCCACAGCACTCAAGGATACCCCTAGCTCTATGCTCAGAAATCACTCCTGGTAGGCTTGGGGAACCATATGGGATGCCGGGATTTGAACTAACGATATTTTTATACTTTAATGGAAAACAGAGTTATACTTTTGGACAAATTTCATTTTTGCCTACAATTTTATTTGTGCTTGGTTCACAGTACTTGGTGCTCAGGGCTTACTCTTGGCTCTGCCACATACAAGGCAAGCACCCTACCTTCTATTCTATTACTTTAGCCCTCAAAATCCAAATTTGTTTTGAAAATTTAACATGCCGTTATTTCTTAACGAGGTCCTATGGAAAAAGAGAAATAAACTATACACCTGCTATTTCAATACTTAATTCTGTATTTTTAGGTGGCCTATGTATAACAATAATTTTGGGCTAAAGATATAATTTAAAGTAAAATTTTACTTTGTCAAAATCAGCTCAAAAACGTAGCTCAAAACATACAACAATCAAAGTATTTTTCTTGTTTAAGACAAGAAAGCATCAAGGCATGAGAACTCTGACCTGAAGAGATTTTTCAGAGACAGGAGCATTTTCTGATGTAAGGGCTGAGAAAGCTTCAAGGAGGCCATTGTTCTCAAGAACATCTGTAGAAAAAATATGCTTTCCTCCTGTAATATAAACACAAGTTATAATTATTCCTAGAAGATATGAAACTATGAATCACATTTTAATGAATAATAACATAGCAAGCAAATACACTACAATTTATTTCAATATGTGTGACTAGACCCAAATCAGCATTGGAAAAGATTAGTCTGAAACATTAACTAAAAAAATTCATAACTGGGAAGTGTGAGTTTCTTTTGTTTTTCTCTTATAGAAGTCATTGCTGACTGAAATATATTGAATTGTCATAGACTACAAGAAAAGGTGCTGTAATTAAAAGCTCATAGATTTCACCCTGCCATTGTGGGAATTATTTACTTCTATTCAAGATACAGTTCTAAAAAAAAGCAGTCTTTCTGATTTTCCAGTCATTGTAGATCAAAATTAAAAACAGGAAATGTTAAGGAGAACCTATATAAAGGTATTCTGACCATTGCTGGCAATGAGAGAAAACTGCTAAGAATGGAGACAAATTTAAAAAAACTATTTGCTGGGGTCAGAGCTGTGGTGCAAGCAGTAGGGCATCTGCCTTGCACACGCTAACCTAGGATCCACTGTGGTTCCATCCCCCAGCATCCCCTATAATCCCCCAAGCCAAGAGCAATTTCTGAGCACATAGCCAGAAGTAACCCCTAAGTGACACTGGGTGTGGCCCAAAAACCAAAACCAAACCAAACAAAAAACCCTACTTTCTAATGGGTGTGGTGGGACAGGATGCTTTGAGGAAAAATAAATGACAATGACTTTGAAATTATGGGAGTATGCGTAACCAAGTATTAAAAATCAAGTATATATTTGATACAGAAATAAACTTAATGTAGTAATTGACAGTAATGAACAATATTTTATACTATGTTTGATGAACTGTAAACATATCTATTGCATTGCATGTCTGTAGGTAATAAAAACAACTATCAGAAACTGTTATTTAGATCTATTCATTCTGTTCTTCTGCAGATACAATCTTCCCAGTACTACCCTGCAGCACATACCTTCATCTGATGACTTCTCATAATGCTTTATTGTCATCTCTATATTATATTTTCTTATGCCCCGATTTTTTTTCTTTCATCACATTTTCCTTCAACTTAGAAGTTGTTCATGACTCAGCTTAGAAGTTGCCTCATCTTTGATGCCATCTTGCTTGGCCCCATAGCCCTAGGAGAATGGTCTTCCTTGCCCACATAATATTCTGCGACTGGCTATGGAAATGTTAGTTGACTGTGCTATCTGATAAGTACTTTTATTTGTCTATCTAGTCAGCTACTGTGAGCCTCTTGAGAACAGAGAATGGCTCTGCTTTATCTGAGTCTTAGCTCCTAGCATTGCATACAGAGAAGTAGCTTAAAAAAACAAACTGTTGAAACTATTGAGTTGTCTGCTTCTAGTATTACAGGCTACTATTCAGGAGCTAAAATATAGACCACATTTTACCTGTTAGAACACTCATTTCAGTGACATTTTTGTCAGCCTTTGGTCCCAAAGCAATTAAATGAAGAATGGCTCCACTTCGTACCATTTCTTCAGTGCAGTCTATTGGACTGTTATTTTCTCCATCTGTCAGCAGTACTATTTCAGATCCATTTACTTGTGGATATAGTGATTTAATTTCCTGGAAATATAACCAGTGATTGCTTATTATTCCTAGATCAAATAGATTTATGGGGGTTCAGGAAACATGTATGTAGAAAAATAAAGGTATACTAAAAGGAAAATATGTCTAGGTGTCTGTGAGAAAGTTTAAAGAACATTCATCCTTACATGAAATCTATTATGCTGAGTGAAATAAATCAGAGGGAGAGAGATATATGCAGAATAGACTCACTCATCTATGAAAATAATGAGAAATTAAGAAAAATGAAAGACATTTTTGCAATAATTCTCAGAGACAAAAGAAGAGGAGGGCTGGAAGGTCCGGCTCACAACATGAAGCTCACCACAGAGTGATAAGTGCTGTTAGAGGAATAATGACATTGAGAACTATCCTAACAATGTGAATGAATGAGGGAAGTAGAAAGCCTGTCTCAAGTACAGGCGGGGGTGGGGTGGGGAGGAGGGAGACTTGGGACATTGGTGGTGGAAATGTTGCATTGATGAAGGGGGGTGCTCTTTACATGACTGAAATCGTACAACTTCGATCATATTTGCAATCACAGTGTTTAAATAAAGATATATATAAAAGAACATTCATCTTAGAATAATAATTATATTTCATCTTCCAGCTATTCCACTCCTAGGGATAAACCCTAGGAACACAAGAATACAATACAAAAATCCCTTCCTCACAATTATATTTATTGCAGCACTATTCACAATAGCCAGGCTCTGGAAACAACCAAGAAGCCCTTCAACAGATGAATGGCTAAAAAAACTGTGGTACATATATACAATGGAATATTATGCAGCCATTAGGAGAGATGAAGTCATGAAATTTTTCTATACATGGATGTACACGGAATCTATCATGCTTAGTGAAATAAGTCAGAGGGAGAGAGATAGATGCAGAATAGTCTCACTCATCTATGGGTTTTTAAGAAAAATAACAGTCACTTTTGCAACAATCCTCAGAGACAATGAGAGGAGGGCTGGAACTTCCAGCTCACTTCAAGAAGCTCACCACAAAGAGTGGTGAGTGCAGTTATAGAAATAACTACACTGAGAACTACTATAACCATGTGAATGAATGAGGGAAGTGGAAAACCTGTCTAGAGTACAGGTGGGGGTGGGGTGGAATGGAGGGAGATTTGGGATATTGGTGGTGGGAATGTTGCACTGGTTAAGGGAAGTGTTCTTTACATGATTGAAACCTAATCACAATCATATTTGTAATCAAGATGTTTAAATAAAGATAATAATATAAAAAGAATAATAATTATATTTCATCTTCTCTTATAACCTTTATTGGCATTGGATTTTTGGTACAGCACTGTGAAAAATATAGTACAAAAGAGAAAAAACTGCTGCAGACATCCTGCGTCTCAGCAAGTCTAGTGGGATGAACTCCTTCACAGGAAGAAAGCAGGAACACAGGTGGACAAATGGAATAATATTGAAAAAATAATAACCACACACAGAGTATGTGGGGTCAACACATCTTCTAGCAGGAGTGCGACAAGTTTATTTTCAAGACAGAGGTTTTTATAGGGGGTAAGTCAGTCACAGGTGTTAAGAATGATAATTACCATAACAAAGCAAAGTTTGAGAGTGATCAACGAATATAGGATATTTTCATTCATGCATGAATTGTAAAGTAAATGAATTAGCAATAAAGAATAAATTGGTTCTTAGAGTTGGTGAAAACTAATGTTTACTGGAGGGAAAGAAGGTGAAAGAA
The DNA here is from genome assembly GCF_024139225.1 of Suncus etruscus. Lineage (NCBI taxonomy): Eukaryota > Metazoa > Chordata > Mammalia > Eulipotyphla > Soricidae > Suncus > Suncus etruscus. The sequence goes on along the minus strand of NC_064851.1, from coordinate 39,241,276 downwards.
ATGGATAGAGAGATTAGTATTTTGGTGGTTTATTTGGTGAGTTATTTGTGTAGTTTTACCCATGAAATTCTCTCATGGTAAACGAGCACTCTTTAATTACCTATCCATGAACCAATGCTGGTCTTATGGTATAGAAAGCTTGAAAACCATTGGTTTTCTCCATTAATTAGAATTGTTAACCCATGGACAAGTATGCAGGTGCAGTTCATAGGTGTTTAAAAGTTGGACACAATATTTTAAACTAATAATAAATTAATAAAAGCAATAAATATAATTATAAAATTATCAGGTAATTTCCCTCTATGCAATTAGTTATATTATTTTTTAGGATTATGATTTAAGAGTTATGTCAAAAGTAAGGATTATGTATGTGAAGTAGCAGATCACATTAAAATGTCTTAATAAAATAAAAAAGAAAAATTATATTTCTCATAAGTTTTCACCTGTAAAGCCAATCTAATTCCTGAGCAAATGGAAGTTCCTCCAGCAGCAATCGGAGGCAACTTATTCACGAGTGTGTCTCTATCATTTTGACTTTTTATCTGTATTAGTTTGCTTTGGAGAACGGCACTGCTCTCAAAAACCACTATTCCCACCCAGGATCCATTTTCAACAACTTGCCACAGGAAATGTTTTGCTGCTTGATTCATTCGAATTAGACGATCATAATCCTGAATAAAAAGGAGCAAGAATAACCATCAAATGTCTCTCAACTGGAAAACAATAGTAGATTACATAAAAGGAGTAAATAGCATTTGTTCAGAATTTTCTATCATGAGTAGTAGATATTGTGTCATTTTTAAATAGATAAAATAAAAAGTAGTTATGTATATTATGGAATGCACGTGGCATGGTAAAAAGTTAACTATTTAAACTAGTTAACTAGTTAAAGTTACTTGGTTCGAGAAGTGGAGGGTTGTCATAGTTTCCTAATTATCCTTGGGATAGTATTGTGTTTTATTGTGTCAAGATTAAAACAGTACAACATTTGATTTATGAAAATAGAGGATTGGGGATTAGTTCACTAAAGAGTAACATTTTCCTATCTACTAAGAAAGAGATTACCTCTAAAATAAAACTTCCTGCTGAGACTCAGGTGCTATCTTCCCTCATTTTATCTTCTACTTCTAACTTGAACCTCTTCCTATCAAGTTTCAAGTACTGGCTTAATCAAAATTGTGTTTATTTTGCAGAGAGTGGGTCAGTGGCTGATTAATACTCACATCTTTCTTTCCTGAATAATTTTCTTTGTTCTAAATATCTTCATTTGTTGTTGTTGTTGTTTTAGCTTAGTTTAGTTTTAGTTTAGTTTATTAACAAAAACTAACCTTGGTACCTTTCCCCAACATATGCCCATATTTTTTTCTAAACTCTTTAGAACTAAATAACAGTAAGAAATTTCTCCTAAATCAACTTACAACTTTGTTTTGTTTTCTATTCTTATTCTTCTTATTCTTGTTTTGTTTTCAATTTGGCTCTGCCTGTGCTGTATCAAGAGAAATATGTTCATTTTCTTCCAATACAAAATTTCATTGTTCCTTAGTGGCACAGTCTAGATTCTTTTTGTTGGATTCTAGACCTTTTTTGGATCTCTATCCTGTTATGGATTATTTTACTGAACAGTAGCATTCTCTTTTTCAGTAATTATCTTTTCTTTATTAATGACACTATACCTGATCTTCAGAATGCTTTGTTAGCCCTTAAATGTGCTATCTTGCCAAGTGATTTATGATATTATGAATGCTCATTCGTGGCTCATTTATATGCTATTGTCTCTGTTTTAGAGAAATATATAGAATATATAGAGAATATAGACATGAATAAGATGTTTCAAGTATTATTCTAAGTTTTAAAGGAGCTTCTAGACTAATATGAGAGAAATATATGTGTTTAATACAGTATATTGTAGTAGATATTTTATAAATAATTTTGGATCCCATAAAAAGGACATTACCTTACTTCAGTCTGGAAGACAAATTCATCTCCTGGATTATGTGGATGCCTGCACTAAACTCTAATGAATATGCAGGAGTCAACCAGATAAGATGAAAAGGAAAGAACTTTTTCTCTATGAACTCTTCTGGGATAAGGGTCTCTATTTTGAGAGCATTGCTCAATGAGTACTGTTAACTGAATGTTGAAAGAATAAATGATGAAAGAATAAATGGCTGTATCTAGTCATGACTTCTTTACAGTGTTTTAAAATTTTTTGTTTGGGGACCACAGCCAAAGGTATTCAAGTATTACTTTTGCACTTGATTCTGGATCCTGCTGCCCAAGAGTCAAACCCAGACCTCCAACAAGCAATGCATACACCATCCATTGAGCTATATCTTCAAATCTGGGGTTGCTTTTGTCTATATCGTTGAATACAAATAATTTATTTGATAAGTGATTCTAATAAAATTAAGCCCTGTTAAAAATTCTCCAGATGGGGCCGGAGAGGTGGCGCTAGAGATAAGGCATCCGCCTTGCAAGCCCTAGCCTAGGACAGACTGCGTTTTGATCTACTCGAGTCCCATATGGTTCCCCCAAGCCAGGGGCGATTTCTGAGCACATAGCTAGGAGTGTCAAACGGGTGTGGCCCCAAGAAACAAAACAAAACAAAAAATTCTCCAGTTGATCTTATTCCTTGCCTTTGAACAAATTGATAGATTCACTCTCTTATGTCTAAATATTTCCAGTATTAAAGTAGATAACATAGCCAGTAGATATAGTAGATAAATGTTAGGAAATATCTCCATATTTCAACATGTAGTTCTAATCTAATAAATTATTACAAAAGGATTTAAGAATTTTCTCAATGAGTTCCATTTTCTAAAAAGTAAAGATACTCATAGGTCATGACTTTTCAACTTGACTGCCAAGTGCCAACTTTTTTTTTATTAATTGTAATATTAATTACACTGCTTTTTTAAGGTCATGGTTACAGACCTGATTTTGTTTATGCCACCATTAATCTTTGGACAAAGCAGGCACAGGCTACATTCTCAATTCTCTAGGACATTTATACCCCTCTGTCTCTGCTTCCAGCAAAAGTGGGTCCATATACTTACCCTCATGCTTGAAGACTTATCAAGAACTAAGCACACAATTCTTTCACCGACCCTCAATAATGAGAACACAGGTGGAGGAGGTGGTGTCATCATAGACATTGTGTTTTTAATATCTTCAGAAATGCGGATCACTTCCCATGTGCTATTGGAGTCACACTTTTTATTTTGTGGGGTTGGAGCTTCTCGGTTATGGGTTTTTTTATTACAGAATTCAATGACCTATAAGTTTGTGAAAATTAAAAGGTATCCAATTTATTCAAAATGCAACTAATATGAATTTTATTATTTATTTTGTTCACAAATATGAAAAATTAAAAAATATTTTTGTTGCCTAATGAAATATAGACTTGCAATATTAAGGCAAATTTTCAGTAATAAGAAAACATTGAATGCTGACTTTGTATCAATCATTGTTCAAAGAATTCTGTATTAATGCATATAGTCCCCAGGTTACCTTTATGGATATTTTTATAAATATGATAAAATATCATTTGATTATAAATCTAATGTAACAATTAGTTTACTTACAGAATCTATCGCTTGCATAAACATTATTGATGTTTTTGCAGTTTGCTCTTTATCAGGGAAGAACTGACAGTCTTTTTCATATAGCTTTGTGGTAGAATTAAATCTGCATGGTCTGAGTATACTGCTGCTTCCTTGATCCATATAAACTCCATTTTTACCCTTGATATCTTTGGAACACCTGAAAAGATTGACATTGGTCTTTGAATCAACCCAATGAACTATTAGTGCTTTACCATTTCTCGAGTGTTTTTATTCACAGTGATTATTATATCTTTACGTATCTTTTACTTTTTATAACTTCTTTATTGATGAGTAACATGGTTAAAATAGTGCTTATATTCATGTTATGTTACACAAAGTTACTATTCTTCCACCACTACCAGACTGCCAAGATCCTCCATTGGGTTTTAATTCATTTTTGCTTATTAATTCATTCTGTTCGACAGCAAAGTTAAAGGATTTCTACCAGAGAAGTTATTTTCTTCAAGAAATTGCAGTAGGAAATTTTATTTTATTTTATTTATTTATTTCAGAGGGAGTATTAGGGCTACACTAACTAGTGCTCAGAGGCTCCTCCTGATTTTGTGCTCAGGTATCATCCCTAGTGGTACTTTAATGGAAACAAGTGGCACTGCATATTTAACCAGGTTTCCCCTGTACTCTAGCTCAGATTCCAAAAGAGGAAATTTTAAATGGTACCACCAGTCTATACAAGTCTAGTTTGCTTAAGCCATTAACGTGCTGCTGACTTGTTTATATTAATGGCTATATGTTTGCTTTTCCAACACAATTTCTAGTAGTGGTAGCTGAAGTAAGTTATGAGACCATTTGTTCTTGGAATTACTTTAGTTTAAAGTTCTTTGTATATTTCTTTTTCAAAGATAATATTCCCAAAGAATGGGGTATACTATGGACAAATGTTTTGATTATTCAAGGAGGAAATTTTTATCCAAAGCAAACTGTGACTTAAGCAAATCTTAAGGACTTGCTCAAGATGATATAAAAAAATGAAGAGTTAGAAATATATTTTATAACATGAGATTGGTCTATTATAATAAATTGTTGGAATTATAAATTGATCTCATGTTTACTGGGTATTTTTAGTTCAAATAAGCAATTCGTGAAGCAATTACTTCTATACCTGGATTCTATTTTGGTGTCACATGGTCCGAAGCCACTTCTGGTAGGGGGCCCTTGCATTGAACTACAGGGTTTGTGGACTGGGAATCACAGATGTGGCCCCCAGACCTCGTGAGCACCACTTGAAAGGCCCTTGACTCTTCTCCCTCAAAAGAAAATAACGTGATCTTATTTAGTCATTTAGGGAGTAAAGCTCCTAGATCATATGTACTTTTACTGCCTCCAATAATGATTTTATCTATATTAATATCCATATAAATGATATGTGGCAGACTAGAGAAAAGTATTTTATAAAAGTAAAATTATTTTAGTATGCCCTGAAAGAAGTGCATTCAGGACAGTGAAGTTTTCATTATAATTCTGTGCCTTTTGTTTGCATGTTTTTGCAGAATACTGAGCTCTAGAAGTGCATCTGAGATTGAGTAAATTGATGGCACCTGGCTTTGAATCTGTTTCCCTAACATGATCTCTTGTTCTTAGAACCTGGAGGACTGCCTATTATTAACTATGATGTTACATACATAATTTTAATTTCTTAATATTTTAAATTGGCATCTGACTGTATTAATGTACTGTACATGAAATGTTTACTAAAATGAATGTTTTTCATAAAGACATTTTAAGTGTCTTAAATGGGATTATTTCTCAAAACAGAATTTAATAATAGTTTGTAATATTTGTTTACTTGTTTCTGTTCAAGTTGGGGCTCTCAAGCATTACTCAGGAGTCCTTAGGGCCCTACTTAAATCTAAGCTAGCAGTTCCGTGCATAGGCCTGAGAATGCTGTGCTGCTTGGACCCTGCAGTGCTATGAATACTGGAGACAATAGACTGATCCTGGGTACCTCTAGTCTAGAGCTATATCTGGAGATGCTTGGGGATCATGCTCAGCTGGTACTCAAACTATTCCTTATTTAACCACAGAACTCTCCCAGTGCCCAAATGTTGAATATTTAGATATGTATTTAAAATAAACATTAAAATACAAAGAAATTACTATTTGGTTCTTAAAGCTATTAATGCTTTATTCAACCTACAGTTATCACTACTTGCTAGTCCTTCTTGATTTTTTTTATCTTCTAGCATATAGTACATATGCACTATATATGTACTATATTTATGTGTGACTGACAAAGCACAAATTTAAGTGAGTTTTCCAGCTATAGTAGAAAACCACAAATATCAACTAGCCTTCCAAATATCTCACAAAAGTCAACTAGCCTACAAAATGTTCTTGAAGTTATGTGCATTTTAAGAGGACTACAAGCTCCTTTAAATACATTTAAAAAGCTAAAATAAAATGTTTTGTGATATAACATATATGATACAATTTGGATTAGTATAATAATTATAATTAAAAAATAAAACTAAAAGGAATAAGTAGCAACCTAAACTAACTTAAGAAAATTTAATTTTAGGGGGGGTCACACCCAGCAGCTTTCAGGGGTTATTCCTGGCTATATACTCAGAAACTGCTCCTGGCAAGCTCAGGGGACCATACAGGATGCCGGGATTCAAACCACCGTCCTTCTGCATGCAAGGCAAATGCCTTCCCTCTATGCTATTTCTTCAGCTTCTAATTTAAGAAAATTTAAGTCATCCTACCTTGTTGCTTCAATTTTTTTGTTTGCAGCAGCATAAAATGGCTCGTGCTCATTGTACTCATCAAATACTCCCCAGCGGAGATGAGCCCATTCATGGACAAGCAGTCGGCCTGTGAGAAAATATATTAAATTTAGGTGCAGAATTCAAGTGACAGAAGTGATCCATCAAGTACTTTAAAATTTTCAATAAAATATTGATTTCATAGTTTAAATAACCTGAACTGTTTTATTTTTAAAACATTACACTACAAGATATAATGTTACATTAGAAAATATATTATATTCTTATTATTAAATGTTAACTCAATGAAATATTTATTTCATATATGCTAAGACCATATAGACTGCGTTTTGGATTTGTACTTGGAGATAAAAAATATATTAGATATTAGAATAGTTTTTGACTCTACAAAGTTATCTCTAATCAACAAAATAATCAGGTCTGCAATACATTAGTGTAAGTAAAAATTCTCTCACTATAAATATATATATATAAATATATATAAGTGTTAAAAATGGTTTATATAATTTTCTGAAGGGCTGAAAAAAAGATTATAAAACATAGCCATAAACTCTGTATAATTTTATAAGTGTCTAAATGAAGTGATTAATAGTACTAAACATATACAATAACTAATAAGTTGAAATCATTCATTGTATATGCTTAGCATGATATTTAGCACTAGGTTAATTAAAAACAAGTAATAACCATAATGTCCTTAATTTTTCTTAAAGTATGGTAATAATCCCCAGAGACAACAGAGATGAGGGCCGAAAGGACCAGCTCACAATATGAAGCTCACCACAAAGAGCAGTGGTGCAATTAGGGAAATAACTACACTAACAATTATTTTTAAAATTTTTTCTTTTTGTGACTGAAATCCAACTATAGTCATGTTTGTAATCACGATGTTTAAATAAAGATACTATTAAAATAATATAAATAGTAAAAAAATATAGGCCTTGACTGGTAGAAACAAAAGAATTCAGAATATTAGGGTAATTGGTAGAATAAAGATAAATATGTAGCTTGAAGAAAGAAAAAGCAACTTCGGAAAAGTTCAGAGGAAATAGAATTGAACAAGTTGGAAGTAAAATTTGTTCTTACAGAGGTCCTCAAACTTTTTAAACAGGGGGCCAGTTCACTGTCCCTCAGACCATTGGAGGGTCTAACTATAGTAAAAACAAAACTTATGAACGAATTCTTATGCACACTGCATATGTCTTATTTTGCAATGAAGAAACAAAACAGATACAAATACAATATGTGACCCGTGGGCCATAGTTTGAGGACCACTGCCAGTGTGTATTTCTCTAACTCATGAGCATTTAAAATAGAAGGGTGAAGTTTTTAAGGAACCAAAGTGGTGCAGAGGACTACCTTACATTTGGGGGAGAGCAGGTAAAGAGGTGGTGTATTACAGGTTTTATGCCTATGTTGGAAGTACAGTTTTTCCCATTGTCTTTTGGGTTTTTCTTGTGGTGTGTGGGTTCCCAGGCATCTTCCTAACACATCCCCTGACCTTCTTCAGATTATTAAAAATTTGCGGCAGGGAGGTCTTGGAAGAGTTCTTGCATTGGGGATACTTTTGGACCTAGGCCCAGTTTCAAGGAACAGTCCGCGTTAGGGAGAATTAGTAGGGAGGGCCTTGCAGCAAGAGTCCACAGGGGAGTTGGCTGTCTTTTCTTTCAGGAGACGAGGTGTGGGTTTATCTGGGTGTCCCCTCGCCTGGGTGCAGGGTACTGGTTCGTTGGGTAGGAGGTCGATCTTGATGCCTAATAGAATAAGGACTGAGGGTGAAGAGTTTTAATATGGTGGGAGATCTGGATGGGATTGAGGGGTAAAGGGATAGTTGGATTTCTGGAGGGGAGAAAGGGGAAGGTATATGGGAAGGGTATGAAGGAAGAGAAAAGATAAAATACCTTAGAGAGAAAAGGGGAAGAGAAAGGGAAAAAAGTAATGAGCAGAATAGAGAAAAAAAAAGTAGTGAGAAGAGAGGAGAGAATAGCAAGGGAATGCTGGTTTGATTAAAGGTGTTCGAAGAATAGAGCCTGTGGTTTAAGTCCGTACGTCTCAGGTACTGCTTCGATGATCTGAATGATCACGTGCTTCAATTCCTAAATGGAGGTATTACCTAGAGATAAAGTGTATGTTAAAGAGTTTTCTCGTGGCCATCTCGTAGTGCATGCAAGGTATGGTATCCCGTGTGGTATCCCGAGTTGCCACCTTAGTTTGTCCGCCCTTTGTATCCAAGGGCGCCTGTGGACAGAAAAGCTGAGAGGTTATTTAAAATATAGTAAGATAAAGGCATTAAAAGGTAGTGTTATGGTATGTTGCCATTGCAGTCCATGATTTCCCTTGGTGTTCTATACTTGTGTTCCTGTATACGAACTCCAAGGGATTATTGTGGGCCTTTGTTGTAGAAGTCTGATTACCTACCTGTTCTCTCTATGCTGCCGTTTCTGTTGTTATTGTTTTCTTTATGGTATATTGTGTAATCAAAAATTTGCATTATTCCTTTTTCATGTATTTTGGACACTGCTCCCACGTATATGTTGATTTTTTTGTTTTGTTTTTTGTTTTTGTTTTGTTTTGTTTTGTTTTAATTTATTTATTTATCTTCTTTAAATGATTGTCCTACATATATATTGGTGAGCACATACTTTTTTAATTCCCTTTTTTTTCCCCCCTCGTTTTTGGGTATGTGACCTGTTTCGGATATCCCATCAATACACCCACAAATATACAGACATTATAATGTAGCACCACTTCCCACTGCAAAGGCACACTAAGTAAAGGGGAAATCTTACATAAAAAAAAAAAAGAGCTCCTATCTACTAGAGATAGGAACTCATAGTTGTTTACAATATGGGGATATCTCCTGTCTTGAAAATATGTCATGTGGAATCAACTTAGACCTCAGGTGATTAGATACCATTCATTCAGCCTTGAACCCTTGATCCCCGACATAGAAACGGCATAGCTCTTCACAACAGCTGCAGGAAACAAACTTTATCCGGGACAGCCTTGATACGGCAGGACTAACAACAAGGCCCAGCTCTAACATGTTATCCTGACAACGAGGAAAATGCGAACATCTTGACCTTAGAGCAGATTAGCCTACCTTACCAACTAACGACAAGACAAAACCAGAAGTCTTGGCACCCTTTGGTAAGTCCAAAAACCAAGATCGGGATTTGCAGATGACTGGCTGCAAGAACCACGACCAGACTGTATACATCTTGGGACCAATAAAAAAGCCCTGGGTTAGGGCTTGAACTATGACCTGCACAATAATCATGATCCCCAGTCCCAAAGGTCCGGCAGAGATAATTGTAACGGAATGGGGCTTTTGGAAGCACAAAGAAAGACGCTATCCTAGGTGCCACCCTAGGTTCAGTGCAAAGACCAAGATCACCAACCACAGAAGATGGATTAAAATGACACTGAGGTAACAGACCTCTAGAATCACAAAGACTGACTTCATCATAAGTCCCACCTCAGGATCTGTGCAGATACTGAGACCTCTAAACATAGAGCAGAAGTCTTCCACACACCAAAAAAAAAACAAAAACAAAAACAAAAACAAAACACCATTGGGAAAGTAAAGGATCCTGATCATGAGCAAAGTCTAGAGTTGATCCCATGACAGTATGCTCCAAGGACAGAAAAACCCCATATCTCTTAGACCAAGTGAATTCCTTTTCGAATGACCCCAATATTTACTGTGCCAGGGCAGGAGGGAAAAAACAAATACAAAAAGCACAAAATCTTGGTTATTTTTTATATAAATATATATATTACCTTTATTTATTATTGTTATTATTATTTTTGATTTATTTATCTATTTTGATCGAATTTTCCTGTTTGGGTGCGATTATTGAAAGTGTTGTCCCCAATTATATTTATTTTTTTTCTTTCTTCCTTTCTTCTCTTTCGTTATGTGCTATACCATGTTTCTTAATTCAAGACCATGGCGTGATTTTTGTTTGTTTGTTTTAGTTTTAGTTTTTGTTTTGTTGTTGGTTTGTTTGTTTTGTCTGTTCTTTGAGGTGCTTATCGATATAGCTGGAGCCCTCAATTCATGGGAGGACTGCCCTGGTTTGTCTCTAAGGAGGCGAGATTGGGGAACAGGTGACTGGGCTGCTAGAGCAGTTCACATGATCTGTGGTGGTTATTCATTGAAAATGTACCTCATTATATCTGCTTTTGCTTTTCTTGGGCAGCCCTGTCAGCCAACCCACCAGCTGTTAAGCAGTTTACAAGTAAATGCAATTTTTTTTGTTGTGGGGTTTTTGTTTTTTTTATATTTTATATTACATTTTGTTTAAAGTCCTATGAATGTATATGTGTGATTAAAATGGCTTTTTCTGTTTGAAAAAAAATAAAAACCATTACAAAAAAAATAAATAAAATAGAAGGGTGAAGGTCAATAATATTATGCTAAAATCATGGTTCTTCTTTTAAGCCCTTGAATATCCAGAAAGTAATTCTTGAACTAGTAACATTATCATTAACTGGAAGTTTCCAAGAATTACAGAATATTGAGACCACCCATTGAATTATAATTCATATATTAACATATTCCTAAGTAAGTTATTTTCATGTCAAACTTTAAAATCACTGGTTTAAGGTTTCCAAGTTCAATGGAGTTAGTGTAGTATGTTAGAATTTTAGATGGGAGAAAATAAAAAACCTTATATCAACTACTGAATAGGAATTCAGTGAATTTTAAGAAAATTTGAAATTGCCTGCACCTGTTACTCCTAATATAGTCCACTTGCAAATTTGCTTCCTTCGCAGCTCAGGGCAGACTGCCCTGGCTCCCACTCACACCTACATTTTGCTGAAAGGGTATATATTAAGATGAGTGTGTCAGGAAATGAATAATTAATCTGAGAGTAATAATCATCTCAAAACATAACACATATTAAATCTACAGAATGTATACCTCAATTTATAAAACTTTTATTTGAAAACTCAGTCTAGGGGCCAGAGTGATAGCACAGCGGCAGGGCGAACCCCAGTTCGAATCCCAACATCCCTTATGTTCCCCAGAGCCTGCCAGGAGCGATTTCTGAGTGCAGAGCCAGAAGTAACTGCTGAATGCCCTCGGGTGTGACCCCTACCCTCCCCCAAAAAAAAACATAAAAAAAAACCCCAAAACAACAAACCTCAGTCTCCTTCCACATCCCACCACTGGTCCGGAGCTCTCTTCTGTTTCTTCTCCCATCTCAGGTGTGTAGCTGAGAGAGGAACTGTTTGACCCCTCATATCAATCCTCCTCTTTCTAAATCGCTTGGATGCTAATGTCCACATGAAGACATTTTAATTTATGTCAGATATTTCCAGGCAAATTGGACCTAGAACTTCTTTATCTTAGAAAATATGTAACCTTTGGGCAAGAGATATAGCATGGAGGTAAGGCATTTGCCTTTCAAGCAGAAGGTCGGTGGTTCAATCCTGGCATCCAATATGGTCCCCTGTGCCTGCCAGGGGTGATTTCTGAGCTTAGAGCCAGAAGTAACCCCTGAGCACTGCCAGGTTTGACCCAAAAACCAAAAAAAAAAAAATTAACCTCAAAACTCAGTCTAACAAACCAATGAGTTAGTTGGTAATATTGCTTTTATAGTACAAAACCTCCCAGGTCTAGGAAAATAACCTCTAAAGCAGATATGCCTCTAACCAACTTTTATACAATCAATTCAATATATCACTTTCTTAAAGAACCCGAAACTCCATCGTTCCAACCCACTAAATGCAAAGAACAATGGGTAAACTAAGGAAGACAACTGCAATTGGGGATGTGGAGAGAAATTCAGACTGCAATTGGGGATATGGAGAGAAACTCAGACAAATTTCCAAGCCCACCAAAATGCCTGCACCTTAGAGATAACCTAACATCAACACTCAAAGTTTTAGCAACAAGAATCAAAGAGTTGTTAGCCTACAAAAATCAATCTATAGATGAACAATTCAACCAGAACAAAGAATTCTTTTAGAAAATGAGAGAATCCATACTAATGGAACTGAAGGACTAAAAAATATGTTAGAAAGCCGTAGTAGCACAATTAGGTGGAAAACTGCATAGGTGAATTTGAAGACAAATTACTAGTGAGCATTAATAGAGAAGTCAAAAAAGAAAGGAAAGACAAAAATATGGAAGAAAGTATATGATATTTAATGAACAAAAACAAGAGGAATAATCTCTGAATTACAGGAATACCAGAAGGAGAGGAAAAAAGAGAGAGGAAGAACAAGTAGTGAGGGAAATAATAGTCTTTTTGGAAGGAGGCTGCCGTAAAACAAACAAAATAGACCCGAATGAACAACACCAACACATATATAGTAACTGTAAATATAGTAAATATTATAAATATTTTATATTTATAGTATAGTGCCAAACAAAATAGACCCTATAAGAACAACACCAAGACATAGAGTAATCCAATGGCAATAAACTAAAAGAGAGATGGACGTTATAAAGCAGTAAGGGAGAAGGAAAAACTTAAGTATATAGGAAAGAACATAAGAGTCAAATCAGATATTCCATTCGAAACAATCCAGGCAAGAAAAAGTGGAATGGCATATTCAAATTACTGAATGAAAGAAACATTCAACCTAGAGTCTACTACTCAGAAAACCTCTAATTTTATGGGAGGGAGAGAATAAAAGAATTCTCAGACAATAAAAGAACTTACAACATTTGTGATAACCAGACTGACTATCAATGGGCTAATCAAAGAACAATTATATAAACTAAATACCTAATTGTAATAACAACAACTCTACACAATATAGTGGCACAACAGCCCTTTCTGTCAATAGTTTTCTTAGATGTCAGTGGACTAAATTCTCCCATGAAAAGACACAGAGTAGTGGTTTGGATCAGAAAACATAACCTAGCCATCTGCTACTTGCAGGAAACACACTTAAAATATCAGGATTGACACAGGCTCAGAGCACAAGACTGGAAAATAATTATACAAGGTACTGAAAAAAGAACAAAAATCTGGGACAGCCATACTTATATCAGACTAAATTGCATTCAACAAGGAAAGACACTACTTATTGATCAGGGAAAGAATAGACTATAAAGTACAAACATGTTCAACATATATGCACTAAATGTAAAGAGAGCAAAGTTTGTAAATCTCTTTATCATAAACCTAGAGAAAAATATGAATAGAAACATGACAGTAGTGGGAGATTTCAACACACCACTATTACCACTGGACAGATCCACTAGGCAGAACATTAGCAAAAACTTAAGAGTTCTAAATGAGAAACTAGAAGAGTTTGGACTAATGGATATAGAAAGGGCCTTTTAGCCTCTAAAAGTGAAATACACATTCTTTTCAAGTGCACAGGGAACATTCTCTAGAATAAAGCACTTTTATTACACAAGTCTAATTTACATAAATTCACAAATATAAGAATTATATCTAACACCATATAAGACCATAATGCCATAGAAATCAACATTGATTGTTAAAGAAGATGTGGAGAAAATCTAACACCTGGAGACTGAACAACATGCTGCTCAACAACAGCTGGATAAAAGAGGAAATAATGGAAGAAATAAAGAGATTACTTGAGACTAATCATAAAGAAACAAATTACCAAAATATATGGGACATAACAAAAACAGTAATTAGGGGGAAATTCATAGCATTATAGACCTATATAAGGAAAGAAGAAAAAGACAAAATCAACAGCTTAAATGCACACTTTAAATATCTAGAAAACCAACAACAAAGAAACCCAAACACAAGCAGATGGAAAGAAATAAAAACCAGAGCAAAAATCAACAGCATAGAAACGAGGAAAACAATACAAAGAACTAATGAATCCAGGAGTTGATTTGGGGGGGGGGAGGAAAAATAAACAAGATAGAATAGCCATTAACAAGACTCACAGGAATAAAAGGGAAAATACTCAAATGAATCAGATAAAAAATGAAAGGGGAGGGATGACAACAGAACCCCCAGAAATCCAAGTCATCATGAGAGCTATTATGAACAATTGTAGTCTGTTAAGATAGAGAACCCAGAAGAAATAGACTGAGTTCTGGGAACATATTATCCTTAAAACTGAATGAGAAGGAAGTAGAAAGCCTAAAAAGGCCAATAACAAGTAAGGAGATTGAAACATAATTAAGAAACTGCAAGAATAAAAGATCAGGACCAGAGTTTTATCAAACATTTAGAGAACAGTTACTAGTATTGATCCTTAGACTCTGCCAAAATATCAGAGACAGGAATCCTCCCTAGTACGTTCTATGAGGGTAGTTTCTATGAAACTAACATCACACTTATTTCCAAAGATACTACCAAGAAAGAAAATTACAGACCAATATCACTGATGAATATTGATGCAAAAATACTTAACAAAATCTTAGCAAACCAAATCTAACAACACATCAAATATATTATATATTATGAGCAAATGGCCTTTGTCCTAGGGATACAATGGTTGAATAAATGCAAACCAATAAACATCATGCGCCACATCAGTAAAAGGAATGATAAAAATTGCATGATCATATCAATTGATGCAGAGAAAGCATATAACAAAATACAACACCCATTAATGATTAAAACCATCAGCAAAATAGGTGTGGAAAGAAAATTCCTAAATGTAATAACAACTATCTATAACAAAACCCCACAGCCATACATTATTCTTAAAACTGATAGCATGAGGTCGGACCAATGGTGCAAGCAATAGGGCATTCGTCTTGCACATGGCTGACCCAAGACGGGCCTCGTTTCAATCCCCTGCATCCCATATGGTCCCCCAAGCCAGGAGTGATTTCTGAGAGCATAGCAAGGAGTAACCCCTGAGCATTATCGGTGTGACCCCAAAAAAGGCAAAACAAAAAACTCACCAAACAAAACAAAACAGAAAGCATTTCCACTAAGTTCAGGCACTAGGCAAGGATGTCCACTGTCTCTACTCTTATTCACCATAGTATTAGAAGTTCTAGCAATAGCAATCAGACAAGAGAAGGAAATCAAAGAAGTACAAATTGAAAAAGAGAAAGGCAAGCTATCACTATTTGCAGATGATATGATGATATCATATGATGTGGCCATTTAATAATATGACCATAAAGAGGCCACAAAAAACTCTTAGGAACAATAAACCAATACAACAAAGAGATAGGATACAAAGTCCATACTCATTCCTTTATACAAATAATGACTCAGAAGAAAAAGAAATTAACAGTCAATCCCATTTAAAATAGTGTCCAAACTATCAAGTACCTAGGACTCAACCTAACAAGAGAAATGAAAGACCTACACCACAAAAGTCTCAAAACACTTAAGAAATTGAAGAAGACCTAAGCATGAAAACATTCCATGCTCATGGATTAGAAGTATCAATATTATCAAAATGACCATCTTACCTAAACTAGATCAATGCAATCCCTATTCAAATTTAGACTACATTCTTCATGACCTTAGAACCATCAACTACAAAGTTTGTGTGGAACCATAAAAGACCTAGAATAGCCAAATTCATATTGAAAAACAAGAAGCTGGGTTGCATATTATTACCTAACTTGAAGCTCTACTACATCCATAGTGATCAAAACATCATGGTATTAGAACAAAGACAGTCTTTCAGACCAATGGATCAAAATAGAATATCCAGTGATAACCTCCCCAAGTGTAAGGGCCACTAATCTTTCACAAAGGAGACAAAATCTTGAAATGGAATAAGACAGTCTCTTCAACAAATGGTGTTGGAACAATTGAATAAACGTGTGTGAGAAACTATGATCGATCCATATCTCACACTTTACACAAAAGATTATTCAAAGTTGATTAAAAACCTTGAAATCTGACCCGAATCCATAAAATTCAATGAGGAAAACATAGGCACAACACTCCAAGACTTAGACCTCAAAGAAATATTTGATGATAGAAAGCTAATGACAAGGCTATAGAATCAAACCTGAATAAATGGAACTAAATCAAACTAAAAAGTCACCCGATGGCAAAAGAAACGAGGAATAAAATTAGAAGACAGATAACATAATGGGAGAAAAATTTTGCACGCAACACATCAGATAAAGGTTTGATATATAGGTCATATAAAGTAATCACAAAGTTTAACTCCACAAAATTGAAAAACCCCATCAAAAATGGGGACTGGAATGAACAGACACTTCTTGAGGAACACCAACAGATGGCTAACAGACACCTGAAAATGCTCATTATCACTTATAATTAGGGAAACCCAAATCAAGACAACAATGAGATATCATCTTATACCAGTGAGGATGGCACATATCAAAAATAATGGGAACAATCTCTGTTGGCGCGGATGTAGTGAGAAAGGAACTCCCATTCACTGCGGGTGGGAATGCTGTATGATCCAACACTTTTGGAAAACAGTATGGAGGGTTCTCAATAAACTCAAAATTGAGCTGCCACATGACCCAGCAATTTCTCTTTTGGATATTTATTCCCAGGACAGAAAAACATTCATCTAAAAGGATGTATGTACACCACCATTCATTAAAGTACTCATTACACTAGCTAAGATTTGGAAAGACATCTAAGAATCTAATCAAACTATATGTCCAATAATAGAAGAGTGACTTTATGAAGCTGTGGAACATATATACAGTGGAATATTACATAGCTGTAAAAACTGATGTAATTATGCAATTTGCAGCAACATGGATGGAACTGGAAGATATTATGTTAAATGAAGTAATCCAGAAGAATAAGGATAAATACAGAATGATAACACTTATATTAAATATTTAGAGTAACTGAATGAAAAAATGCAATGATCAAAATGCAAGTTGTCTCGAACACTCTTGGCCCCAGAGTACAGCAAGGAGAAGGAAAGAAACTGAGTGGAGGAGAACCATAAATAGGAAAGTATGGAGCTCAGGGACCAAGTACTCTCAGTTGCATTTGTTTTAATTAAAAAAAAAAGACAGAACTAAATATCCAAGCCAAAATAAAAAATAATGGAGTCAAGAGACCCAAACTCTAACAATCTAAACTGTAAATGGGCCTGCTATATTGGCATGCTAGGGTCAAAGAGTGTTGGGAACATGATGGAGGGAGGTTAAAAGGGTGTTGGGATTGACACTGATACATTGTATGTCTAAAACCCAACTATGAAGAACTTTGTAAATAATAATAGTTTCTATATAAAATCAATTAATAAATTAATTAAAAACTCAGGCCCTCAGAATTCAACTCATCTATTTTTCTCACTTTTCATTTTCTTGATCTTATTTGTAACAGCATTTTATTCTGTGTATAATATTCTAATATCTGCTTTGGTGGCAGCCTCAAAATGTTGCATGGATGGTCTAGTGATATTTAGTACTTAGCATGATAATCATTCTTAGTACAAATTATATAAATTTTGAGGACTCTCATTAATCTTATTTTTCTAAAAATTATGTTTAATCTTAAAATAATATTCACAAGAGCCAAAGAAAACTGGCTAGATTTTCGCATAGGAATTTGGAAAATTGAATAAAACAAAGATATTAGTAGTCAAGGAATTTAGTTTTTTATACTTATAGTTGAAATGATTGACCTTACCTGGTATGCCAGGTAGGAACAAAGTATAGCTGGAAGTGTTTAAAAAGATGCAGATGACAGAAGAACATATAGGAATCATGTTAAGGTATAGGCCGGGAGACAAGAAGCTGGGATTTGAAGAAGGAACTTTTAAGAGTTGAGTGAGGCACAATTCTGAATAATTTTGAGGACCAAGGCTAGGTGATGTTCAACAAAGACAAAAGACTTAATGAAAGCTCATGGAAGGAACAAAATGTGAATTGAGAAAGGTTTTCTTGAGTAACAGTGAGTTAGATCCTATTTGCACAACAACTTGAATTTTCATAATAAAAATAATAAGCTTTAGTTAATTTGAACTAGTATCTTATCAGTAGATAAAATGACGTTTTGAATAGGTAGAATTAATCATTTACTAAAAGTTCACCTGGTTCAACCATAAATGTTAAATGTTAATATCAGTTACATGCATCTCAGCATTTTATCTTGTCCAGAAATATGGCTCTTGGCCCTTTTCAGCTTACCACATGCTGCCTTTTGTGGAGGCAGTATGTGAATGATTACTGTACATACTTGTGGCTCACTGTATTATTCAAGTCAAAGAAGATTGCCTCAAGAAATACATTTATCACTTGCTTGTCTTGTGTTCAAATTTCTGTAAACACTGTACTGAATAAAGTGCATGTATTTTCAACTATCTATAACAGTTTTAAAATGCATAACTCCTTTATGACTTTATAAGAAACAAGTGCAGAGAGGCTAGGCTACTTGTCCAAAGATACACATAACTGGTTATTACATGAATTACTATTTAAACATTGTACAAAACAGCCTTTTGACACATTAAAAATTATGTGCTTTGAAAAAAATTCAAACCTGATGATCCATATTCATTTTTTTTGTTTCCAAGTAGAAAATCAGGGGTCAAATGAATATATTCTCCATTTTCTCCACATTGTTTAAAGTGTCTAGTATATGGTTCATCTCTACCTGGCGATGTAGGTGGTGCGACTATAACATTAGCCTGCAAATGTTAAAATTATTTTTAAAATATTATTAAAAAACAATAATCAATAGTGATTATTTTATATAATTGTATCATTTGTAATATATCATAATTATATGATAATTTAATCTTTATAATTATATACAATAATTATAATAGGTTATTTGTAATATATTAAAGCTATAATTAATTATTATAATGTACTATACTATATATTAATTAATAATACAAATAATAATATTATTAGAAATAATAATTAGAATACTCTGAAATAATCAATTTGCAATAAAGTTGTAGAACAACAGAAAAATGTAATATTAATAGAAGTTTTTTGGGTCTTACATGTGGGTAGCTTTCATGTCTTGGTTTCCCATATTGAGGTTTATTTTTCCAGGTGTCAGGAATTAATATATTTACATTTTTGAAAAATATTCTGTTTTCTGTGGCTTTAAACAGATAAGTAGAAGCTTCAGTCATCATGTCCTATTATCAAGGGGAAAAAGTGAGAATGTTCAAATGAGATGAACTAGAGGAGCAGGGATCTATCAGACATTTAACAATTTTGAAGCAGTTAGAAAAGCAAATGTCTATCTCAGAATTTATACATCTATATTTTGCTACACAAAATTATAGCTTGATTTTGAATAGGTTTAAACTAATAGGTTTAGGTGTTAGTCTTGTACATGACCAAACCTGGTTCAATCCTCACTTCTATATATGGTACTACCAGGAGTGACACCTGAACATAGGTAGCATCAGGAGCAGCTCTTAAGTATTGCTAGATGTGGCCCAATCTCCATTTCCTTGCACTATAAAGCATTCAGTGTCCCATAATCTTTATAAAATGCTTCTGTTTGGTGTTCATAAAAATTTATAATATGATAAAGGCATAGATTTAGAGTCATCTCCTTGGTTCCAATAGTATAAGTACTTTTTGAGTATAGATCTTAACCAATTTATGTCACGATAAATCTCCATTTTCTCATATCTTGGAGAGATAATATATCTTTTATATAATATATATAAGGCAAGTGTACTGCAGCTGAATTAGACATCAACCCTTATTACTTAAGGGTAATATAAAAATGGCATGAGTTATTTCCATTCTTGCCCTCTAATTTCAAACCTGAGATTATCAATAGGGGGATAATGGGGAGATGAAGAGGGAAATCTAGGAATGACAGAGACATTGGTAGAGGATCTTAGGAACCTGGGTGGTAGTGAGTGTACAGTAACTTTATTCATAAAAAACTTGCATACTCAAAGTAGAGACTTGGTATCACTTCTCTGTCCTTGTAGCTATCTGAACTACCATTTTTCCCCAGAATGAGTAGAGGGGTGTTTTTGGTTGTGGGATGGTACTAGACTTTTGGTGGTGAGTGTGGCAAACCCTAGATGGTTACAATATGTTAAGTTAGCCTTAGATATGCTGTAGTATAGCAAATAAAGACAAAAATAATAAAGAGGAAGAATGTCAGATGTAAATGTGGGGCCTACTCTGAAGCAGGAAATATAGTCTGTGGGTAATCTGTACCTGAATAGAGAATTATCTTTATATGATTCTCCTATAAACTGTTTAGATCTGGAAGAGTTGTATCAAGGCATTATGGAGTATGTAAATATTGGTTCCTAATTAAAATATTTATACATTAAAAATATGCAAGCTAACACTGTTGTAAGCATTTTACCAAAACAATAAAAACAAGTGCATAAATGTGGAATGAGTGATAAAGTACTCAACATATGCAATCATAAAGATGGTCGTTATAATTACTCTTATCAGAGAATTACAAAAAATTTATAGGGAACAGCTTAGTTGATGTAAATGTAATAATCTCTTTGATAAGAGAGATTTTGCTCATTATAGCCTCTCCTTCCAGGAAAGTTTGGTTGGTAGAGAGACAATAGAAAATGTCATAGGAAAGGTAGAGATTTTTATCATAAGCTTAAGATAGTATTGTCTTAAGTTCTTCAATATACTGGACTCAAAGATGCAGTGATTAATAAAGAATTGTTGCAGCCTAGACATTAATATCTAGTGAGAAAACTAGATGTACCAATAGTAATCTATTTTATAAGATCCAGTCAAGTGAATACTTGACAGAGTCGAGGTACTGTATGACAATGTCAATCTCAATCTCTTCATCGTCTTATCAATACTTGAGTTTACAATATCATTTTCTTTGAGAAAAGCTTTCTTCCTCCATTTTCCTTTTCTCCCTTTATTTCTCCTCTCTCTCACTCTGGACATGGTTGATTTTGGGAGAGGGGCACACCTGGTGGTGCGCAGAGGTTATTCCTTGCTCTGAGGCCAGGAATTACTCATGTTGGTTATTGGGGACCCTACCGATGCCAGAGATTGAACCCAGGTTGGCCAGGTGTAAGGCAAATGCTTTACTCTCTGTGTTATCTCTCTGTCTCCCTGAACTTAGTTGATTTTATTTACAACTTAGTTTTGATACATTTCCAAGCATTAAACGATCTCATTTTTTTTACCTTTAAGTAGATAAAGAAAATAGAATTTTAATTTATTTGGGAGATTTTTGGACCATATCTGGTTGATGCTCAGGAGTTACTCCTGGCACTGCATTCAGGAATTGCCTTTGACAGTGCTTGGGGGACCAGATAGGATGCTATGCCAAGTATTTAGCATGACAGACAGGCACCATAATGACTGCATTATCTTTCCAGCCCCTTAAAATGGAATTTTAAAAACATGTATCCAATTAGGTAATACATAAATGCAAAAATTAAGTATATAAAAAGTCATTTACAAAGTTCTTTTTACTGGGATATATAAAAATAATTTAGAAGAGCTATTCAGGAAAAACAATGATCAAATTTAGCAATCAATTATACATTCTCACAAAAATCTATACATGTATTTACACCATACACATATTCATAGTACTGGGTATAAATAGCAATGAACAGTCCCTGAAAACATATTTTTAGTTGAGACTCTGACTTCTGTATTTTGAAATAAATATTTGTTTGTTTTTTGTTTGCTTGTTTGCTTATTTTTTGGTTTTTGAGTCACACTTAGTGGTGCTCAGGGATTACCCCTTGCTCTGTGTTCAGAAATCACTCCTGGCTGGCTTGGGGACTATATGGGATGCTGGGGATTGAACCTGCATTGGCCATGTGCAAGGCAAACGTCCTACCTGCTGTGCTATCACTTCAGTCCTGATATAACTATTTGATGTCAAAATTGAAAAATAATGCTAAAATATCACTTTATTCAAGAAAGAATTTAACCACTTGTTCTTCAGTATAAGAGCTTAAGCTCCTCAGTATAAAAATGGCTATAAATTCTGCCAAGTGTTTATGTTTTGACAAAGGAATTTTATAGAAGATATTTCAAACACCTAGAAAAACTGGAGCACTTTCTAGTGGTTCTTATTTTCCTTACTGTTCTTTTTTCAAGTTTCAATCTGTATTAACAGGGTCCATATTTTGGAGGTCAAATATTTAGCTGTCATGTCCATCTGTGTAATGCCTTTTTCATCCTATTAAGTTTGTATTTTTTCAAAATGCCTATAACATCAGAGCTATAAGAATCAAAGGCTACTATAAGAATCAAAGATCAAGAAGATGAAGACATTGATATTTCCATAAGGAAGTACCCTCAAAATCAAGAACACAAGAATAAAAGGAATTAATAAAACAGGCAGTTGATATCTAACATTATTATGAATTAATTCAGTATAAAACTCATGGTCAATAGTACTGCTAATTGATGATAATTCAATTGATCATAATTCCATCTTCTCCAAGTGTCCAGACCAAAATCATTAGTCATCCTTAACTCCTTTTTCTTATTCTCCCCTCTCACACATATATATGTCAGAAAAAATAGTTAATCAATACTTAACCTCAGAATATATTAAGAATCACACTATTTGAGTGATTTCTTGTACACTATATTTACTTTTAGTCACTATCAATTCTCAATTGTAACAGCTTCTTACCCAGTGACCGTCTACACCTCTTTGTCATAGTGACAAAGTGGCAAGTGGAAGCACCTTTGCCTCCAGGTTGTCCTCAATGATATAGGCAGAATAGTAGTCAAACATGCAGATGAAAGCACACCCTTATTTGCTCACACTGCTTTAATTGATTCCTGTTATTCTAGTGATCTTGGTAGGGTTTGTAACTCTTCCATTCTGCTTTCCCCACTTTTCCTTTTGCTCATTTTTGGTTATTTATCAAGTCATATCAGACAGCTTTTTCTTCTCTACCTCTGCATCTGTACTTTCCTTGCCCTGATTTTTAACTGTCAGCTCAGATATTACCTCCAAAGTGAAGTATTCCCTTGGTACCATACATGAAGACACTAACCACATTTTGTCCCTTCCTAAGACTCATCAAAATTTTCTGTGTCATTTGCTGATTCATTTTACTTTACAGCAACTTGTTACATTTGATCTGCTCTACAGTTGCATGTTTTATCTATTATTATCTGTAATCTTAGAATAATATACATTTCCCAAGAGCAGATACTTAAATATTACTATTGTTGCTCTGACTATCCTGAATTCTATTAGCATTTGTTTAGAAGCAGATTAAGTCCAACTGCTGAGTTTCAGATGAAAAATTGAAGTTCTGGAAGCCCCATTTCTTATATTTGCTTGATCCACAGTGAGAGAGAGCAGAACCCTTTTGCTTATCCAATTCTCACTACCCACTATAGCATTATCTTTACTGTATCATGCTGCTTTTGTTTCTTGGAGTATTCACAGGTTTTTCTACTAACACGTTTCCTTTTTCTTAATTCAAGTCAAATAAATCCCATTTATTTCTTACCTGTATTTCTTTAATTAGTATTTCATTTTCTGGCACAGTGGGGTGTATAGCAATGATAATTCCTTCATAACCATTATCTTTTAGTTGAACCAGGGAAGAATTGCAGCCCTGTAGCAGGTGTAGAACAAAGAGGAAGACAAAACTTCTCAATAATTCCATTCTCCCTCTTTAGTTCCTTCTGTTCCCGCTTTTCTTTTACCTTGGTTCCCTCACCTATATATATTCCTAAACATTACGAGCATTGGCTGATAATGAGAGGTGTGGAGCATACAAAGTTCAACATGACAGATATGGGGAAATACTTTTACCTTACAATCTGTTTTCTTATATATATATGAATATTATTATGTAAAATTGAGTAGATAAAGGAAATCACATCTTTTAATAAAATTACTTTATGTTTCTTAGAAAATTATTTTTTAATTTTCTAATTTGGGTTTATTTTCTAAATAAAGGCATATACTTTGTGTATTCTGTCAAGGCATATCTCATAATGTCAAGATATATTTCAAATGGCATATTTCTGTCAAGTAATATTCCATAATGGAGTGAATAGAAACAATAATACTAATGTATTTACTACCTCTAGAAATGAATGCATTTCAAAGTAATTTTAACTGCTTTGGGTTATAATTATTAGTGGTGCGCATTATTTCATTATCTTCTTAAATTATTGTTTTCATTATCTTTATGTTTATAGTGTTCTTTTTCTAGTTTCTCAATTTGATTGATAGCTATTTTATTTTTTGTCTTGTTTAAGTTTTCATAGCTTAGTAATATATTCTAAAATAAGTTCAAATTCATAAACAGAAATAATAAATGTTAAAACAAGTTTTGTTCTAGAATAAATTTGCTATTCTCACAATTTTAATATGTTGTGTTATAATATGCAGTGCATTCGTTTCACAGATGTATTTGACATTTATTTATTCTTAGTATGCCATTATTAGGGGCCACAGCCAGTGTCGCTCAGGGGTTATTCCTGGCTCGGCACTCAGAAATCATTTTTGGAAGGCTCAGGGGACCTTATGGGATACTGGGATTGAACATGGGTCCGTCCTGTGTAGGCCACATGCAAGGCAAACACCCCACTGCAGTGCTATCACTCCGGCCCAGTATATCATTTTAAACTTAATTTTAATTCCTCTTTAATTATGTATCAGATTGGGGATATTTTTAATATTTAACAACAGTTAGACCATTTTCTTAAACCCTTGAATGCTTAGATATTATATAATAATTCAATAATTTTTTAAATTATGTGGCCACACACAGGCCTTATTCCTGGCTCTGAGCATTAAGAGACTAAATGGGAATCCAGGAATCAAACCTAGGTTGTCTGTGACCAAAACAAGCAGCTTACCTACTCTACTATTTCTCTGGATCCTGGTTGTATTAATTTTGGGAGGGTTGTATTAAATTTTTATTTAAAATTACTTTTAATTTAAATGCTATGGTTTACAAGGTTGTTCATAATACAGTTTATTTTTATTAATTGTTCATGATTTTCAGTCATATAGTGTACAAATCCTTCATCATTGTGCATTTTCTATCACCAGTGTCCCTATTTGTTTTCCACCTGCCCTCCTTCCTGCTCTCTTCCCTGCATGTCTCTGGGCATCTCTCTCTCTCTCTCTCTCTCTCTCTCTCTCTCTCTCTCTCTCTGTCTGTCACTCTTCCCCCGTATATATGTATATATATACATATATATATGTATATATAAATCAGTCTTCCCTATTTTTCCTTTTAAACACTGTGGTCTGCAATATTGTTACTGAAGGGGCATCATAGATATAACTTTGCCTCCTTTCAGTACGCAATTCTTGTCCAGAGTGATCATTACTGATTAGCATTGTCATAGTGGTCCCTTCTCTGTCCTAACTGCACTTCCCTGCTAATTTGTGGCAAGCTTCCCACCATAGACTGGTCCTCCTGGCCATCATCTCTGCTATGTTAATTTTTATCTTAGATTTTAATAAGCGCTCTTAACTGATATATGCAGCATAATAGCATTTGTAGATATGTTTATTTGCAAA
Source organism: Suncus etruscus (assembly GCF_024139225.1). Lineage (NCBI taxonomy): Eukaryota > Metazoa > Chordata > Mammalia > Eulipotyphla > Soricidae > Suncus > Suncus etruscus. The sequence goes on along the minus strand of NC_064851.1, from coordinate 39,215,542 downwards.
TATAATTACTCTTCTTTATGTATACAAAGTTTTTACATGTATATATAAACTATCAAACATAGTTTTTGTCATTGCTGTTGTTGTTTTTGGGCCACACCTGGTGACGCTCAGGGGTTACTACTGGCTATGTGCTCAGAAATCACTCCTGGCTTGGGGGACTATATGGGACACCGGGAGATCAAACTGAGCTCCATCCTGGGTCAGCCGCAAACGCATACCACTGCACTATCGCTCCGACCTCTATCTCACTTTTTTAAAGTCTCAAAATTTTATTTTATTTACATTTGTTTGAGTAATAGTTTTCTAAAAACTATTAGCAAAATATATTTGAACTTTATATGTTAAAGTTATTAATGAGAAATTCCTTATGTTATGGGGAGTATGAATATTCCAAGTTAAGCAGAATATGAAATGAATTTTATGTAATATTTTCTTCTTAACATCACATCTCAGATTTCTCCTCTTCTCTGGGAGTCTAGGAAAATGACACTAAATTCTTCAGAGATAGAGTCAGTCTTGACTATCTGATGACAGAGATGTCTCCTGTCATGAGACTTTAAGGTCATGAGTGATTCTTGTGCAATGACTAATCACCAGCTACTTCCTTATGAGATTTGATGCTGGAAAACAGCCAATGATTTTCCCATTGAGTTTTCTGGAAGGAATGAAATCTGCATTTCTGTTAAAAATAAAACGGAGCAAGTGAGATAGTACAGTGGATGATGTATTTTCCTTGAATGTAGCCAATCTAGGTTACTTTGGGTATCAAATATAGTCTCTTTTTTTTTTTTTTTTTGGTTTTTGGGCCACACCCGGTAACGCTCAGGGGTTACTCCTGGCTATGCACTCAGAAGTCGCTCCTGGCTTGGGGGACCATATGGGACGCCGGGGGATCGAACCGCGGTCCGTCTCCTAGGCTAGCGCAGGTAAGGCAGGCACCTTACCTCCAGCGCCACCGCCCGGCCCCAAATATAGTCTCTTGATACCCTCTAGGTGTAATCTCCAAGCATAGAGTGAAGAGTAACCTCTTAACACTACCATGTAGGGACCCAAAACCAAAACAAAAAGATTTACAAATTAAAGGGGCCAGATAGTACAGAAATTGGTGTGTATTCCTAGCAGGCAGTTAACCAGTTCAACTGCTAGATCTGCGTGTTGCCAAAGCATATCAGGGCACAGCATTGGAGACCCCAGCACTGCTGACATTACTTGATTAATTCCTACCAGCACAAAACCTGAGCATTGTGACATCCTCTGGTTATTGCATTAGTCAACCTGTGGCCCAGAGAAACAATACAGGGCTTAAATAAAACACTTGATTTAAATATGGTCTACCTATTTTATTTTATTTTATTAATATCTTTATTTAAACACCTTGATTACAAATATGATTGTACTTGGGTTTCAGTCATGTAAAGAATACCCCACTTCACTGGTGCAACATTCCTACCACCAATGTCCCAAATCTCCCACCTCCTCACCCAACCCCCACCTATACTTTATCTAAGTCTACCTATTTTCAATCCTCAACCCTGGATATGGTCCCACAGCACTACCAAGAATGATTCCTGAGCATAAAATTAGAAGAGGACCCTGAACACGGTTGAGGTTAACCTCAAACACGATACACAATCAACATGGAATTATCTGTGGGGATACCTTGATTTCCAGAACACCAGTTGGGATGCACTCAAAAATTATTTAAAAATTAAAAATAAAAACGTGTTCTTCCAGGGCTGGAGAGATAGCATGGAGGTAAGGCGCTTGCCTTTCATGCAGAAGGTCATTGGTTCAAATCCCGGCAACTCATATGGACACCCGAGCATGCCAGGAGCGATTTCTGAGCGTGGAGCCAGGAGTAACCTGAGTGCTGCCAGGTGTGACCCCCCCCCAAAAAACAAACAAACAAAAAAAGTTCTTCCTTTTTGAATCGTTGGAGTGTTAAATACTAATAGTTTTATACTTTTATAAATTTAGTTTCACTAAAATTTTATACTATTACTACTAGTTCACTATAAATATATGGGGTAAACCTTAGAATTCATCACAAAAGACCTTTTTTAAATTCTCTTTTAAATTTCCTTGTCTACTCTGTGCATGTTCTTGTTAAATTCCTTGTGCTGACCATACTTAAACCAAGCCACTCTTTCCTTCCACAAGTAAACAACATACTCAAAGGTGAGATCCCCTTTGTACCTAGTTAGGTTATTATCTTATCTGCAGACTATATTTTGGGGGAGATGAAGAAAGTACATTTCTCAGAAGGAGCACTAGAAACCTTAAATTTGCCTTTAGAGTAAGTTGTATTTATTAGTCCAACTTTATTATTCATGTACTGTATGGTCTACCCAACTTCTTTGCCAATTTACATGCAAGTTTCAAACTTTTTTGTGTGTGCAAGTTTCAAACTTTGAAAAAAATAAAGGCATTTTGAGGGTCCCTTTATACATTAAATAGAAGACAATGTTAAATCACATTTTTGGGGGATGTCACACCTGACAATGCTCAGGAGTTACTTCTGGCTCTACACTCAGAAATTGCTCCTGGCAGGCTCGGGAGACCATGTGGGATGCTGGGATTCGAACCACCGTCCTTCTGCATGCAAGGCAAGCGCATTACCTCCATGCTATCTCTCTGGCCCCAAATCACATATTTTTATAGTTCTTGGGACATTTCTGTTAAAGGATTCTTATTATTGACCTATCTTCCAACATAATGCGTGACTCTGCTTCCTGTCCTCACTTTATTTATGGCTTCTCTTGGGACTGTTTCATCATTGATGCTTCTAAAACATTTCGTTTCTCAAAGTTGGTACATCAGTTCTTTCCTGTTCCTGCTCCCAAGATTGTATAGTCAGAACCACCAAGCAGAACAAGTTATGTTTAGTAAGAGTGCTATAGCTTTCAGGAACAAAAATAAAGAAATCCTATCTTCCTGTAGGTTCTCTATGTGGAGATGGACAGGCTATAATTCCACTTTCTCTATTAAAGAGACTGTACTTTGTTTAACTTAACCTTTTACAATAGAAGACAAAGGGTAAAACACAAATTTCAAGGGTTTTTTTCACCTCATAAATATTTTGTATCTCATCATCTTGTTTTCTACCACAGGATCATTTTTATGACACCAGCTTTCCCTTCTCTAGTAATCTATCATTGCTTTTAATTTGGTACAATTAACATTTTTAATCAAAATACACTACAACCTGCGCATCCAATTTTGTATTTTAATACTATCTATAATATTCCTTCTCTCTAATGAAATCTCTTCAGATTTTCTGAAAAATTACTTTTACAATTCAGTTATGCACTTGACCTCATTAATTTTCCCAATTCCTGATTATTAAGTATTTACCTTAAAATCTCAATTAGTTGCCTTAAGTAGTTACCTTAAGTATGTTTTCTTGACCAGTTCTGTCATTGACCTCCTCTGAACATTTGTAACTCTTGTGCCATACAGATTTTAACCCAGAATATTTCCAGATTTTAGGACTTTAAGACTTATGTTTTTAAATATTCACATAATTTGAATGTTAGTGCTTCTGATTCCACTGTTGACAGATAAATAGGGACAATGATGTCCTAGAAAAATAAGTGAGTTAATTGTGAATACTTACCCAGATAAACTACTCAACAGAACTCTAGGTCTGCTTCATCTCTTCTCATGGTTGCCACTACTGAAAAGGCACCTCCTTGTTTTCCTGGGCATTGCTCCTATTTTTCACTAGTTAATACACTGGTCCTACTACCTCAGTCAATGGCAACTATTTAATTTAGCAGATGTTTGGAAATAATTTAATATATTACTCCCAAATTGATATAATTTTTCTGTAAATCAGAAGTAATTAAAGGTAGGAGGAAAAGAAAGTCATTCCAGAGAATGTTAATGCAAGAAAATACCTTCACATTCATCTATTTCAGTGATACCTATCAGCTAATTTTTTACACATAGAAAATTCTATAAGAATTAATAACTAATCTTTACTCAAAACCCATTCCATACTAGATACTCTTATTTTTAATTACTCATTTGGTCCTAATAACTTATTGAGGTAGTATGACATTCTTTTTCTCTGTGTGTGTGGCGGAGGATAGGGACACACTTGGAGGTTCTCAGAGGTTACACTTAGTTTTATTCTCAAGAAACATTACTGGTCATGCACAGGGAGCCATATTGGATTCAAGGGACCAGACCTGGGTCAATCACATACAAGACAAGCACCTTATCTACTGTACTATCTCTCCAGCCCCTCATTATATTTCCCCAGAAATGGTAAAGCAGACTATATATGTTAAATAAATTATCCAAAGTCATACAGCTGAGGGCATAAAAATTGAATACATGTCCCTCTCTACATAATGCAGGTGAAGCTATACTTTACCTGGCTGATTACACCTTGTTATGATACTGGACATTCTAGATATTCTTTCTCAACCACCTCAAATTCTTTTTACTATTCCTTTATGTTTTCTCCTCTCTAATCAAGACACTTTTGCTTCCAATAATCCAATAACCCAAGCAAGTAACTCTGTTTTTGTAGGATAACCCTTAAAAATGGCATTGTCTTTTTATACAGAGAGTTAAAAGTGACTTACAACCCGAGGTTGTCAAGAGTAATGTATATGGAATCTTAGTGTTAGTACAAATTCTGAAGTATAATTCTCATACTAACTTCCTACAGAGTCAATCCAGTACCATTTAATGTACCTTTGCCTAAAATTTACAACCTGCATTGATTCTAGTCTCACCCCATTTTATGTTCCCTTTTTCTAGCCATTGTTATGTTTTAGAAATTCCTTAATAACTTTCGTTGTAAGTCTTTGTATCAGGTTTTTCCCCAATGATCCTATTGTAACAAAAGGTATAATATTTCAGTATATCAAATAAAAATAATATTTATAACATAGTAAACTTTGCAATATGCCAACACTAACATTCATTTAATATATTATTCATATAATCTTCATAACCACCTCTTGAGTGTATACCATTCTCATTTTACAAATGAGCACATACTTATAAGCACTGTACTATAGTCCTTCAAGGCAAATAAATTTCCCTAGATGAGGTCAGCTCAGAGTCAAATCCTGCATCTATGGAAGAATATTTTAAAAATATAAAACTCCAGATGATTACATATTTTGTAATTTTTCTCCATATTTATTTATGTAACAAATCAGATAATAATGTCATTATAATTATCACTTAGGTATTTCTGAACTGTTGTATGGGTACAGAAGATAAAAATATGCTTACCTTTAAGCAATTCAACTTTTAACATAGACACAGACCTGATAAATGCTGTCATAAAATGTATGATTGTAAAAGATGATTGAACAAAACTTTCTAAGTCAATGCTAGAGATAGAATTGAGATAAATGTCATTTGAGTATTGGAGACTATTATAGGCTTTTAATGTTTTTTAAGATTTTAATTTTACTTGCCTTTTGTTTCTGCATATTATAAATATAATGGTAATAAAGGCCAAGTCACAGATAAAAAACCTACTATTTCTCTACTCATAAAACAAAAACCTATATTTTAATATACTTGCTCTACTAATCAGTACTTGCTTCTTTCTGGGATGAATAGATGAATCACATTTGTCTTTAACAATGGTCCAAATTTAATTGATAATTAGAATGTTCACTCTCATGCAATGTTTGCTTGAATTTATAAACTACCTGTAGTTAAATTGAGTTTTTTTATGTTTTTATTATGGGAAAAAGAACTTGGAGATATTAATGCAATACTAGGTAAAGAGCAGTGACTTTCTTAGCTTGTGAATTCAGATTTTCAAGTGGAGACAGATTATTGAGATGAATAGTCAAATTATTTTGAATGTACACATCTCCATTCTAGTCCCTATACATTGTAGCATAAGTTAGATTTAATTGGAAAATATAATCTTTCATTCAGCAACTTTCAGTGTTTCATTACTTGATTTGCCCAATATTTGATATTGCTAAACATTGCTGAATTTTTGAAATTGTCTTCTTTATGAACATCATTTACGTAACTACAACTTTCATTTTGGGGGGGGGGGTCACACCCGGCAGTGCTCAGGGATTACTCCTGGCTCTATGCTCTGAATTTGCTCCTGGCAGGCTCAGCGGACCATTTGGGATGCCGGGATTCAAACCACCATCTTTCTGCATGCAAGGCAAATGCCTCACCTCCATGCTATCTCTCCGGCCCCATAACTACACGCTTGATGCAAATAGCTGACTGTTCCTTCTCACTGTAGTTCACAATATTTCTTTTATATACTGACTTTTAAGGCTGACTCCTCTCAAGAGCTGATTCTTGGCTCCTCTATTTTTCTACCTCTCTGTTTCCATTGATGATCTCATTTCTTTTTTTTTTTTTTGTTTTTTTGTTTTTTGGGCCACACCCGGCAGTGCTCAGGGGTTACTCCTGACTGCTCAGAAATAGCTCCTGGCAGGCACGGGGGACCATATGGGACACCGGGATTTGAAACAACCACCTTTGGTCCTGGATCCGCTGCTTGCAAGGCAAACGCCGCTATGCTATCTCCAGGGGTGATCTCATTTCTACACATGGCTTCAGTTATTCTCTTGTACACAAATGACCAACTTTTCTGCTCAGACTTTTCAAATGTATACCAGAGTTCAAGAAGTCTGATTCTCAAATACTAAAATAAAACAACTAATATTTTATATGTAACTTAATTTCTGAAAGAAGCAAAGTAAAGATATCACCAGAAACCTTAGTTCTCAGATATTTTAAACATATACTCTAAGAGGAACTTAGAACTACCTCTCAGAGGAAGTTCTTCAAGAAAGAGCAAAAAGGAAGAAATAACTTGTAGAAACTAAGTATAGTAAATATACTGTTCCCTAGCAACACCAAAGTGTTCATTGAACTCAGAACCAAGAGCAAACCCTGATCACAGTGTGGCTTTCAACCCTCTAAAAGCAAACTGAAAAGAATTTATAAGATTTACTTTTTGGGGCCGGGCGGTGGCGCTAAAGGTAAGGTGCCTGCCTTGCCTGCGCTAACCTTGGACGGACCGCGGTTCGATCCCCCGGTGTCCCATATGGTCCCCCAAGCCAGGAGCAAACTTCTGAGCACATAGCCAGGGGTGTAAGATTTACTTTTTAATAATTTCACATGTGAAAATTAACATTTTAATTAAAGATATACTATACATTACATCTCACTTACAGTCTCTACCAAAAGACCTCTGGAATGAGCTTGGAAGATGATGTAGAGGTGATAAGATCTTAGTAATGGAATGGCTTACCAATTTCTCCCTAATAGGCATTGTTTTAACTATTCTCCTTGACTTACAACAATAATATTTATACAAGATTATTGCTGTCCCATTGCAGATGAATAATTTAGAGAACAGAAATAAGTAATATTTTAGTGTTTCATAATTAGAGGAAAGATATATTTCCTTTAATGATTTTCTCCTAAAAAGATAGTTTATTTGGGCAATATGGGGGATGAGAGTGAAAGAAAATTCAATAAAGTGAAAGAACAGATATTATATAACTCAAGTTAAGATACGGGTGACTTCTAGAATGGAGAACACCTAAAACATTTTCTTGCCAGTAATATTTTTCAGAAATCCTATTTTCACTGAGTGAATAGAATTTCATGATAGGAAATGTTCTAATTTACTGTGATAAATACTGACATTGTTTCTAATATGGACTCTTTTCAAATAACTATTGTAAATATCCTTGGTGGAAGTTTGAGTTATTTTTTTTATAATAGATATCTGGACATAAATGCCTGTGTCAAAGTATAAGCATTCTTTAGGCTGTTATTATTTCCAGTTGCTTTCTAAAATATGACATCTGTTTATGGTTCATAAGAAATCATATGAACATGCACACCTCACTGTGCTTTAGAAGTATAACCATTCCAAGCAAGTGAAAGCAGAAATTAACAGATGGGAATATATTAAGCTGAGAAGCTTCTGCACCTCAAAGGAAATAGTGCCCAGGATACAAGAGCCACCCACTGAGTGGGAGAAACTATTCACCCAATACCCATCAGATAAGGGGCTAATCTCCAAAATATACAAGGCACTGACAGAACTTTACAAGAAAAAAACATCTAATCCCATCAAAAAATGGGGAGAAGAAATGAACAGACACTTTGACAAAGAAGAAATACAGATGGCCAAAAGACACATGAAAAAGTGATCCACATCACTAATCATCAGGGAGATGCAAATCAAAACAACGATGAGATACCACCTCACACCCCAGAGAATGGCACACATCACAAAGAATGAGAATAAACAGTGTTGGCGGGGATGTGGGGAGAAAGGAACTCTTATCCACTGCTGGTGGGAATGCCGTCTAGTTCAACCTTTATGGAAAGCGATATGGAGATTCCTCCAAAAACTGGAAATCGAGCTCCCATACGATCCAGCTATACCACTCCTAGGAATATACCCTAGGAACACAAAAATACAATACAAAAACCCCTTCCTTACACCTATATTCATTGCAGCACTATTTACCATAGCAAGACTCTGGAAACAACCAAGATGCCCTTCAACAGACGAATGGCTAAAGAAACTGTGGTACATATACACAATGGAATATTATGCAGCTGTCAGGAGAGATGAAGTCATGAAATTTTCCTATACATGGATGTACACGGAATCTATTATGCTGAGTGAAATAAGTCAGAGAGAGAGAGAAAAACGCAGAATGGTCTCACACATTTATGGGTTTTAAGAAAAATGAAAGACATTCTTGCAATAATAACTTTCAGACACAAAAGAGAAAAGAGCTGGAAGTTCCAGCTCACCTCAGGAAGCTCATCACAAAGAGTGATGAGTTTAGTTGGATAAATAACTACATTTTGAACTGTCCTAATAATGAGAATGTATGAGGGAAATTGAGAACCTGTTTAGAGTACAGGCGGGGGTCGGGTGGGGAGGAGGGAGACTTGGGACATTGGTGATGGGAATGTTGCACTGGTGATGGGTGGTGTTAAAAAAAAAAAAGAAAAAGTATAAAAGATGCACTACAATTTAGGATTAACTGGAAAAAAAAAGAAAAAAAAGAAGTATAACCATTCAAATATTTTTTTTATTTTTAAAGTTAAAATAAAATAATGTACATATACTTTAAGTTTTGCATCGTGGATTTTCGTGTTGCCATTGCTTTCTTTAATGTTATTAAACAATTGAATTGCTTATAGAATCTTGAAAACTAAGACTGGAAAATATTCTCCATATAACATGGGGAAATTGGTGCAAAATGATAGTATACTTTTATAGGGTGATAGTCTTGGACAAAGCAATCCTACGTTCACTCACCCAGAAATCCATAGGGTCGGTCACCTGACTACTTCTGAGTGCATTCAGTAGTAAGACCTGAGCACCACTGGGTGTGACCTCTCCCTAACAAAAACAAATTACAACAATAAAAAGATAAGGAAATTGAATGAACCAAGATATCATAGTGTTCTCTTGAATCTTCTGTTTATCTTTAGTTACCTGTGTCATTGTGTGATTTTAAGGAACATTGATTTAGTACCAGGTTGCATACTTTATGCGTGAGTTTATGTGTACACTCATTCTTATCTAACAGTAAAACCAAACAGCAAAACAAGTGGCTTAGAAACAAGATTATGTAATACAGACAAGTTCAAACTATATGAAGGACTTTGTTAGAAACAAAAAAGCAAACCAGGCAGTAAACTCTGTTCAGGTACTTTAAGTTTGCAAGTTTGACATTCAAGTCTGAATTTAGTAGCTTGGCTGAGAATTGCTCCTTTTTAAGAATTCTCCATGTGGGGCTGGGGAGATAGCATGGAGGTAAGGCATTTACCTTTCATGCAGAAGGTCGGTGGTTTGAATCCCAGCATCCCATATGGTCCCCTGAGCCTGCCAGGAGCGATTTCTTAGCATAGAGCCAAGAGTAACCCTTGAGTGCTGCCGGGTGTGACCCAAAAACAAAACAAAACAAACAAACAAACAAAAGAATTGTCCATGTAACAGCTTTATGAATATCTGCCCTTTTTTTTCTAGTCCTGGATATACCTAAATGTAGATGAGGAAGGTACATAGAGCATTAAACTAATTAGGAAATGTTTTCTGCATATGAAACATTAGCTATGCAATTAAAATTATATTACAAAACTTTATAAATTTTTTATTTTTGGAAAACTAAAATGCAAGTAAAACTGGTCAATTTTGTGAAGATTTTATTTCTTATTTCACTAAAGTGCATTAAAATTAACCTTTACTATTACATTAAAATTATTAATTATCTTTATGGACTTTCGGGAATTTGGTTTTATTCACTTATATATATTCAAGTGTTGCCATCCCTAAAATAAAGAAAAAGAGCATTTATCATCTTGTCTGGTCCAGTTTGTTTAGTTCTACTTATCTGCAACAATGATGAATATCCTAATTAATCCTAATATAAGGATGGATCTATGTATAGAAAAGACTCAGGAAAGTAGATTTTCTTGTGTTCACGTGGACTTTGTCACTAACTAGATTTTTATCTTATTCAATTTGTCCAATTATTTTATGATGTGGATAATACTATTACTTGGAGGTAGAAAGATAGGACAGACAGGGCCAGAGCCTGCCGCTAGCCTAGGACGGATCCCGGTTCCATCTCCCAGCATCCCACATAGTCCTCCAAGCCAGGAGTGATTTCTGAGCACATAGCTAGGAGTAACCCTGTGCGTCACCGAGTGTGCCCCCCCAAAAAAAATCCCCAAAACCAAAAAATAGGACAGTGGGTCACACACTTGCCTTGCTAGGTTCAATCCCTAGCACACCTGAGCCTGCCAAAAGTGATTCTAACCCAGAGCACTGTCGGTATGGCTCCAAAACAAAGCAAAACAAGCTAAAGTAAAAGAGAATATTACCATCACAGAGTTTCTGCAAAGAAAATATTAGAGAAACTCTTTGAACAATACCTGGCACAAAATAACAAAAAAGTAAATATTGTCAATTTTAATATTACTGGCAAGTGATAATAGACACTTGTCATTATTTTAATTTAAAAATTAAAATGCCTTGGTTTTATTATATTGACGTTACCATGACTTGTCATTTTAATGATTACTATTAATAAAAATAATTTACTACCTTTAATGTTTTTAAAAGTAACGCTGTAATAATTTCAATCATTTCTGTAGTTAGTTTGCTTCGGATTCAACCTGAAAGTTCTTTTTATGATGGAAAACACCTAAAAATCTGAGCCTTCAAGCATTTGAGCTTCTATTTCCTATTTCAAGAAGGAATATAATATGGATTCAAGAGCTGTTCTCCAAATTTTAACTAATTTTCTGTAGATTCTACTCAGCACAGATATTCATAGCAACATGGCAACCTTGGGACAGTATTTTTATTTTTATTATAAAATATATTTTTATTGTTATAGATATACTATATTTAATAACTAATATATATTTTTTTCTGATGAAGGTTAGTATTAAAGAGGCAGCAAATCCAAGATGTGATAGTATTCCGTCAATTACACTCTTATTGTATGAAAGTCAGACAAAATAAAAAGCTACCTATTGTCAGTCTTTTTATCTAAGGCTTCAGATGGCATAAGGACTCTTGCTCAAAGAAAAAGTAAAAGAGACAGTTAAATCTTTTTTGCTGTTCTTCAAGATATTTAGAAAGATCAATTTTACTTTTACAATAGTCATTCAATTAACTAATATCTGATAACAGCATTAATGACCACCATACCTTGGAGGGTTAAAATAGATCTTATGACTAACATAGGAATGCAGAGGACTTTTCTACATGGTGTTTTTTGGGGGGATCTTAGGGTATATAGTTAGGAATGATATTGCTGAATCATATGGAAGCTCAATTTCTAGGGTTTTTTATTGGAATATTCATATGTTTTTAAAAAAGACTTAATCAATCTACATTCCTACTAGCAGTGAATAAGAACCCCTTTCTCTCTGCACCATGCCAGCTCTAGTTGTTCCTTTTCTTTGTGCTGTGTGTCAGTCTTTGTGGTGTGAGATGGTATCTTCTTGTTTGATTTGTATCTCCCTGATGATTAGTAACATGGAGCATTTTTTCATGTGCCCTTTGACCAACTGTATTTCTTCTTTGAGGAAAGGTCTGTTCATTTCTTTTCTCCATTTTGGATTGGGATAGATTTTTTTTTTCTTGTTAAGTTCTTTCAGTGCCTTATACATCTTATATATTAATCCCTTATTTGATATTAGTCCTGATGGGTATTGGGTGAATAGTTTCTCCCATTGTGTGTAGTCTTTGTATCCTAGTCATTGTTTCCTTTGAAGTACAGAAGCTTCTTAGTTTAATGTAGTCTCGTTTGAGTACCGTATCTTTGCTTCCTCTTGTTTTGACAATGGTGTTCAATCCTCAAAGATGCCTTTAGCTTCCTGTCATGAAGTGTTCTTTCTACATTTTCCTCTATGCACCTTACAATTTCAGGTCTAATATCAAGCCCTTTAATCCATTTTGATTTGATCTTTGTACATGGTGTTAAAGAGAGAGTTGAGTTCACTTTTCTGCAAGTAAACGACCACTTGTTGAGGAGGCTTTCCTTGCTCCACTTTGTATTTCTTGCCCCTTTATTAAACAACTCAAGTGCCTAAGAACAAGGGAGTGGTTAAAGAAACTGTGATACATCTACACAATGGAATACTCTGCAGCTTTAGAAAATTGAAGTAATGAAATTTGCTTATACATGATAGACATAGAGATTATTATGCTGAATGAAATAAGTCAATGAAGGGAATAGATGTAGAATAATATCACTCATTTGTGGGATACAAGGAAAACAAAAGATAGTATGGTAATAATATTCAGAGACAATAAAGATAAGGACCAGGAGGACCAGTCTATGGCAGGAAGCTTGTGGCAAAAGCCAGGATTGAATTTAGGGTAGACAAGGGTCCACTATAACAATAACAGTTGGAACTGATAACTCTGGACAAAAGAAAAAAGAGTGCTAAAAGGGAAAAAATACTATGCATATTACCCCTTCCTTAACAAAAATGCAAACCACAGTATAAAAAAGGGGGAAAAGGAAGAGACAGAGGAGAGAAAGACTGAGATATGAAATGTCTACCCAGAAACAGGATGATGAAAGAGAGATGATGGAAGGGAAACTAGGGACATTGGTGATGGTAAATGTGCACTGGTGAAGGGTGGTGTACATTGTTTGACTAAAACTCAATCATGAGCAATTTTGTAACCAAGGTGTTTAAATAAAGTAATTATTTAAAAATAGATCTTATGAAAATATACAAAAAATTCTATTCTCAAAAACTTCATTAAAAATCTTAAATTTGTTGGGGGCCGGAGAGATAGCATGGAGGTAGGCGTTTGCCTTGCATGCAGAAGGACGGTGGTTTGAATCTCAGCATCCCATATGGTCCCCCGAGCCTGCCAGGAACGATTTCTGAGCATAGAGCCAGGAGTAACCTGAACGCTGCCAGGAGTGACCCCAAAACCAAAAAAAAAAAATCTTGAATTTGCAATCTCTTTTTAAAAATTAAATGGAAAACATGAAATACATAAAGAGGACATAAATATGTATATTAAATTCATTGCAGTGCTGTAAATAAAAATTTAAGAAAATTAAATATAAATACCATTTAGTTTTTTAAAATTGTAGGCAACTTATTTAACTTTGAGTTTTATTTGTCCATCTGTAGTCTTTTGATATGGAAACCTTTCCTAGTACAGGGTCTGTTTAGTTCTTACTGTGCTGCTGTTGTCTTCCTGGGCATGAGAACTTTGCAATCTATATGGTCTTGTGCACAAAATTAGCATGTGTTAGGATTAATGTTCTGTTGTAGTTCTCTTGAAAGAAAATGGAAAAAAGTTATAGTTTTTAGTTTTTCCTGATGCTTAAAGATCCTGAATTTTATTTGGCACTGGGTACTTCATATTATTTCTTTTCTCGTTCTATGGGATTAGGAATCCATAGAGACAAAAAGTTATGCCCATCTCTCCTACTGTCCCCTCTGAAATCCAGAACATGTCTGAAAATTTAAATTTCCTCATATATTTTTGATCCTTACTCATGGTCTATACAGGCTGGAGCTAATGAGTTGGGTACAATTTGTTTACTCAAGAGAAGACTTGAGTTATCTCAAGTTGTATTAGAAGATTTATTTAAGTTATATAAATATTCAGGCTTTAAAAATTAAAGGGTAGCTTTTCTTTTTTAAATTAAAATATTTATTTAAGCACCATGATTACAAACATGTTTGAAGTTGGGTTTCAGTAATAAAAAAAAGTATACTCCCCTTCACCAGTGCAAACTTCCCACCATCAACCATCACCCTCCTGCCTATCTTCGAGACCAGCATTCTATTTCTCTCACTCACTACCATTATGATGATAGTCACTGGTGTAGTTATTTCTCTAACTGTGCTCACCAATCTTTGTGGTAAGCTATGTAACATGGGCTGATTCTTTCAAACCTCATCTCTATTGTCTCTGGCTATTATTATCATACTATATTTTATTTTTCTTAAATCCCACAGATGAGTGAGGCTATTTTGTGTCTATATCTCTCCCTCTGACTTATTTCACTCAGCATAATAGTTTCCATGTCCATTCATGTATAGGAAAATTTCATGATTTCATTTACCCTGACAGTTGCAAAGTATTTCATTGTGTATATGTACCACAGTTTCTTTATCCACATATCTGTTGTTGGGCATTTGGTTTGTTTCTAGATTCTTGCTATTGTAAATAGTGCTGCAATGAACATAGGCATGCAGAGGGCATTTTGGTATTGTGTATTTGTGTTCCTAGGATATATCTCTAGAAGTAGTATTGCTGGAACATATGGGAGCTCAATTTTCAGTTTTTTGAGGAATCTGCATATTGTTTTCCCTAATGGCTGGACTAGACAGCATTCCCACCAGCAGTGACTGAGAATTCCTTTCTCTCCACATCCCCTCCAGCAACTGACTGTTCTTGTTCTCTGAGATGTGTGCCAGTCTCTCTGATATGTAAAGGTACCTCAGTGTTCTTTTAATTTGTGTCTCAAAGGGCAGCTTTTCATTTCATTTTGTCCTCTCTAAAGGAAGTCTAAAATACATTTTAGAAAATTTTACAATCAAAAGGAGTAGGAATTATTTATTATTCATTTTTTATAAAGTCAGTGCAAGCCTACTGACAACTGTAATTCTCCTAACCACTTCCACATAATTTTTAAAATGTGAATGCCAGGAATGGTGCTATTGATATGAATATCAGGACAAGGAAGTGGAGCAGATGTTTCTGGAGGAACCTCTGGGGGAATATACACAGATACTTGTGCAATGTTGGATATTTCTGATGTCAGGTTAACCTTGTCAAAAGCCTGAACAGCAATGAAAAGATCAGTGCCATTTTCAAAAATGATGTTTTCTGGTTTAAACACAAAGACTTCCTTGGAGTTGGCATCTTGTGGAATGAGATCTGTAGTGTTCACTTGAAGTGATTCATTGAACTTATCTCTGAGGTCAAGGATATTTGTACTTATTCCAATGACATACTTGGAAGCTACAAAAATAAAAAAAGACAAATGTGATTTGACCATTTTAAATTAAATTCTCAAAAAGTTCTAACAATCTACTAGAATCTAAATCACTCTCTTAAAGCTTTTAAGAATAAATGCAACTGATAATCCATATTTATAAGAATTATATACCTTTACATTTGTTTTGTGTATCTTGACACAGTAAGAAAGGAAAGGCTGAACCAGAGTAACTTAAGGCTTTGGTCATTACTTCTGACCTTTAAAAGCTTGGCCAGGAGAGGAGTTTGTATAATTACTGTTTGTTTTATTATTTATAGTGAAATGTTTAGTATAGGTGTTTTTCAAACTTTATTATGAATATGAATCACCCAGAAATATTCAAATAAAGATTATTGTCACACTTTGAGAAGAAAAACTTGATTGCAAATACATTTCTTCCAAAGAATACTCTGTTTTATAGATATTTGTGTTGGCTGTTTATTTATCTCCAGCGGTCATTACTAAAAAGGGCCGAATTAAAAGAACATTTGGCAAGATTTCAGAAAAAAAATAACAAAAATAAAAAATAAGGAGTGCCTTTTCCTGATTGAAAGATTTCACACCAAAAATTGATCCTATTTCAAATTCAAAATCTCTCTTATTTAAAAATCTTTACCTTCCCTTTCAGAGTTCATTCGAGTTGGACCCTGATCTTTGCCCTCTGTGTACATCACAATACATCTGCCTTCCTCAACTCCTTATCTGCTTTTGGTGGTAGTGAGGACTCTACATATTCATTTTACCTCTTCCATAATCATAGTCATCTCCAGGTGCCGTCCAAGTCAGGTTAATGAGATTTCCTCCTTGGATTTTTGCCTTTAGGTCAGTGATTTGACAAGGTGGGAACAGATCAGGTATGGGATTCTTTGGGACATTAGAAGCCACAAATGAACCTCCTGAGGATGTTCTGCTGAAACACACTTGCTTGCCTTGAAGATCATTAATTTCAGGTTTTGGTGGATTCCATTTCACTTCACCTGCATTAGAATGCATTATAATACATGGTAAGAACATCACAGCACCATAAATCAATGGCTATATTTCCTTCTATCTTGTTCTTAGAATTCCTCCATCATACCCTTCTTTCCTTACATACACAAAATTTATTTTAACTGATTAACATAAAGATTCCAGGGACTGGGGCCTGAGAGATAGCATAGAGATAGAGCGTTTGCCTTGCATGCAGAAGGACAGTGGTTCGAATCCTGGCTAGGTGCAATTTCTGAGAGTAGAGCCAGGAGTAACCCCTGAGTGCTGCTGGGTGTGACCCAAAAACCAAAAAAAAAAAAAAAAAAAAAAAAAAGATTCCAGGGCCAGAGAGATAGCACAGCGGTAGGGCGTTGCACCCAGCCTATTGATGGTGGTTCAAATCCCAGCATCCCATATGGTTCCCCATGTCTGCCAGGAGTGATTTCTGAGCAGAGCCAGGTATAACCCCCGAACACCACCAGGTGTGACCCCAAAACCAAAATCAAAACAAAAACAAAAACCATAAAGATTCCAAATTAGTTTTCATTGGAGGTAAAAAAAAAATTAAAAAAAAAAGCAAAGACAGAATCATTGTATTTATTTTTGAAGATTTTTTTTTTATTACATTTATTCTGGAATTGTTTTTCTCCCAATGATCTTAATGAGTTCTTGGTGAGGTCAACTTACATGCTCCCTGTTTTAAATGTCCGATTACTCAAGAAAGTTCTTCCACCTAGATAGATCTTTTGGTTTTGAATACTTCCTATTTGTTTGCCAATAAATCATCTGAGCCTTCAGAATTTGCCTTGATTATGGTTTTTGTTCTTGCAGAAATTCCAGTTTTCCTTATATTTTATTGAGAAGTTACAAAATGTAATTCTGAAATTTAAAGAATACCTTACTATGCTCAAATCATTCAAATTCTCTGATTTCTATAAAAATATTTCATAATGCCATGTATTATGGAATTTCTTTCTCAAAAATTATTTTCTATAGCTATTAAATATTTTGTCTATATAGAAAGATTGATCTTCATATTAATTCATCTAATATTAAGAAAAGAAAATTATACCTTAGTAGGTTCAAAATTACTATTTGAATCTTTATAGAGATGATCTTTCTTTTTATTTTTTGTTTGTGGGACCTGGGTCACACCTAGGGACTCTCCTGGCTTCATGCTCAGGAGTCATTTCTGAAAAAGGAAACAAAAAATGTGGTCCACAGGATAGATACTGGGCCTCCTGCATGTGCTCCTATCCATTGGATTATCATTTGGTTCTGAGATTATTTTACTTAGTATTAAGATCCAGAAAAAAATAAAGTGAAGAAAATGACTTGGTGCCAATCCAAGTACTGTCACAATTACTTATGAAGAGTTAAGGATCTTTGAAACCTATTTCCCACATGAATAATGAGAGGTATGAAATATACTTACGTAAGTAGACTAAGAGTAAGGTGAAACTAAAGTTACCTGAAATATTGAAGGAGCTTTGAAAGGTGTTTTACTCTTTTGTTTGTTTTTGGATTACATCTAGCAGTGTTCAGGGGCAACACCTGACTCAAAACTTGGGGATTTCTTCTGTTATTAGGCATAGAAATGGGGCTGCTTGCATAAAAAACAGGTGCTGCAGCCCTTTGAGCTACCTCTTCTAACATGACTTTTAAAGTTTTTTTTCTCCCTATGATCACCTTCACACTTGTGCTAGAAATAGACCTGCCAAGGGCAGAGTAGATATTAGCGACTAGAGAGGAATGGAACCTTGAATCCTGGGAGTGAGCCAGTGCCTCTAGCTTGAGGGCATTACACTTAAACAAGAGAGATGTGGAATGGTATTTCATGTAACATAATTTTTCACTTGTTTATGTGAGGCCTTCAAGTGCTTGCTGATACTAGATTGTCTGCTATTCTGTCTAGTCTGAGCAGAAGGAAAGAAGAAGAAAAAAGAAATAGTGAGCTTATCATGATGTACACAAAAGATCTCAGTTCTTTTTTAATTTTATGGAAATGTTCATATTGATGAACATTACAAGATATTTGAAGATTTATATAAAAATAATTAGAAATATTTATAAAATTATTATTACCTGCTATTATCAGATTACTAAATTTATTGCCTTTTTAAAAATTCTTGAGTAGATAGATATCTTATTATTTCCATTTTACAACTGAAGAAAGTAAAGTAGAGATGACCAAAAACACTTTAAGTGGTAGAAAGCTTCTTGGATTTGAATTGAGGCAGAGAAAATTTAAATTTAACCTAGATGGGGATTATTGTTTCCATAGGAGACATCACTGAAGCTGGAAACACATTTCTTTCTTTGTAGGCTACACCCAACTGTGTTTAGGGTTTATTTTTATATCTGTGCCCAGGAGTGGCCCCTGATGGTGCTTGGGGACCATTTGTAAGTATCAGGGATAGAAACTGGGTTGGCTTTAAGAAAGGCAGAATCTTTACTCCTATACTATCTCTACTGCCCTGGAGACATTTTGTTTGTTTGATTTTGGCCAAACCCAGATGTGCTTAGGAGTTATTCCTGGTCTGTGCTCAGAAATTACTCCTAGAAGACTCTGGGGACCATATGGATGCCAGGAATAGAACCCAGTTCCGCTGTGTGCAAGGCAAATTTTACACAATGTTTTAACGCCCTGGCCCCAACATTTATTTATTTTTTGGAATTAATCATCTACTACTACTACTTTTATTCATGTTATTAATAATTTAAATACACTTTAAGAGACATAACTTTGTACAGTTAGTCTAATTAATAGAAAAGAGAGCTTCCGCAAAACCAACTTTAATTATCTTTGTTCATTTACTAAACCAACCTTTAAAATTTTTATTTTGAATCATTGTGAGATACATTTACAAAATTGTTTATGATTAAGTTTCAGCTATACAATGTCTAACATCCATTCCTTCACTAGTCCACATTTTCTACCACCAATGTCCCCAGTTTGCTTCCTGTCTATCTGATCTGATTCCCCTTCTCATGGCAGGCATTTGTGTGTGTGTGTGTGTGAATGTGTCTGTCTGTCTGTCTGTCTGTCTCTCTCACTTGATCTCTCTCTCTCTGTCTCTCTCTTTCTCTTCTCTTTCTGGAGACATTTTTGTTGTCAGGCTTATAGGCTTGCTTTTACTAGATGATGGGTAGGATTTATGGTTTCTGTTAAATTCTGTACAGTGAACAGAATGGGCTTCCACAACAGACAAATATTGGAACCAAATGCCAAGATTGAACACTGATATCCACCCTCTACCATAGTATATACATTTTCTCTAGCTTCTACATCTTTCACTCATGATTTGTGTGCTAAAAATTTACTTACCATTCTCAATCCAGCCAGGAATATACATGGCTCCATTCTGCTGAGATATCAACTTTTGTCTAGCTGAGTTTATTCCTCCCAAAGCTCGTATTTTTACACTGTATCTACCATTTTCATTATAAGCTGTAAAATACCTTGAATAAATGCCATCATTTTTGGTAGCATCAGCACCTAAATAGAGATATGAGAAAAAAACCCGAATGATTTTATTTTCAATTCATTAGTGCTTTAAAATTTTTTGAAACATAAATAATATATTATCTCTAAAAGACTCTAAGATTTAGCTATATTTACAACGAGGTCAACTGCATTTCTTAGAGTGCATATTTTTGTGTATGTTTAGTTTTAACTCTATCTATTGTCATCCTGAATATTTGTCCCCCCCCCTTTTTTTTATCAAATCAGGAAGTGTCTCTGCAATACATAACATAGTATGTTAACTATAACTCACTATTTCAATTATACAAAGTTAAACTGTTGTTTGCAGCTGGGAGAAAATTTGTTACATGACTTTTAAAATTCTCTATTTCTCTCCAGAATTGCCTTTGGTAGGAAATTTATCCAAAGAATTAATTCTAATGTGGTGAGGAAGGACCTATGTTTCTTATAAAAAGAAAAATAGAATTTTCATTCTTTCTGTTAGATCTCTTAAATGTAAACAGTAGATGATGTGTGTGTGTGTCTGTGTGTGTGTGTGTCTGTGTGTGTGTGTCTGTGTGTGTGTGAATAATAGATTCTGCAAAGACATTGAGAAGCCACATAGGACTTTGCTTGAATTCATTCTTGCTACTTCATAAATTTAGAAATCTATGTTTCTTAAATTGCAATGTAAGGTTAACAATATCTCAAAAGTGCATGTCAAAGACAAAAATTATAGGACTATAAATACATGTCTATTAAATATTCACACATAAAATAATAATTTTCTTATATGCCTTTTGGGAAATATTACTCTCTGAGTTATTCACCTTGAGTTTAAAAATGAGTTTTAGGCTTTACAGAAGTTAAAAGTAGGTTCTTATTTAAGTTTTCCAACATTTTAAAATCTAGGAATTGAGGAGAAAATGAGACCTTTTTCAGACTCCCAGAGTTGAATTTCCTACTTCCAACCCTCTCATAGACCATGCTCTACTACTGTTCCCTAGTTACTTCTTGGAAAAGAGAGATGTGAATTTTTCGGTTTCTAGGGTAGTTACCTGCTCCATTATCCAGTAATTCCAAGGAAGTTGTTTGACCAGTAGCTGATTCTATCAGAGCTGTGACACTGGCCCTGAGAATTGGCTTGGCTCCTTGATGAATCTTTGCATAGACTACCATAGGACTAGGGAATTTACCCGTGTCCTTGTTCATTTTCGAGGTGACTGTTATCGGAGGCAAAGTAGCACTTGATGCACGGGAGGTAACAGTCAAAGTCAGGGTTTGTGAGCTTGCTTGCAGGCTATAACTCCAAGTACCAACCTTCTCAGAAATAAAGTGGGGAGACAATTCAATTGATAAGTTAATTTAGACACTGACTTGATTTCAAAATCACTTGTAGGAAGAGCCTTGTGATACATATATGTTTTAGGCATAGCTAAAAAGATATATGGTGCAATAATGGCCATGAAAACTTTTGATATTTTTGGTCTATACTTCTTATTTTCAAGAGAATCATATTTGAGGAAAATGAAACCTAGAGGCAATGTCCTTATCGTTTTATTTTCTACTAAAACAAAGTCAAATTGATGGTATCCTAAAGTAGAAGAAAATATTTTATTACTTTGAAACTTTAAAAAATAAATTTTATCTTGACTGCTATAAATTATTATGGGGTTTCCTTTAATATCTGGAGAAATTATCACCAATTTTATTTTCTTGATTTGCTATCATCCAAGTGATCTCAATTGGATGGGCATAGTGTCCTTGTTCTTTCTCTTTCATTCAACATTTTCTCTCCTTTAAGCAGCTACTTATTGTAAATTATAGTGCCTAAAGTAATATTTAAAAAAATTTTAACAATATTAAACTTTTAAAAAATGGTGCAATGATGGGAAGTTTAGTATGTATATAGATACTATGAACTTAGCACTTTGGTAGCCATATTACCTAAACTATAATTTAAAATATTTTAGCAGTTATTTTGTAAGAACTTTTTTAAAAATGTGTCAAATTCTGAGGTGGAAATAGATTGATTCCCTACCGTGGCATTGTCTGGAATCTGGAGGTAAGCCATTTTGTTTTGTATGTCCACTACAAAACCTTCTTGTTTATTTCCACTGGGATCCCAGAGAAGGATTTGGGGAGTTTGTGTTGTCCAGGTGATGAGAAACAGTGTGTCCTTTCCCACAGTGCTGTCAATAGTCACTGTGCCATTCATCCATTGACTATTCTGGAGGGTTAGTCCCTTACTCTCAAGCTGTTAAGAAAAAACAACTCTTTACTTTCTATAAAATATCACTTTTACAACATAGTATCTTTGTTTTTTCAGTAAGACTTCTTTTGGTACTTTGGTATGAGCTTTAGTACTATTGTGGAACAATTAATAAATAACTTTTTACAGACAACTGGTGAACTTCTGTTTGCATTTCCAACCTAGGAAAAATACATAGTATGATAGAATCATACATAGTATATACTATCATACTATGATGCATAGTATCTTTTATTCTGCCTTCATTAAATAGGATTCTGGAGCTATTGTGATCTAAATATAAATTATCTATTTAAAGTTGGCATTCAAATATTTCTTCTTATATACAAGAAGAGTCCTCATTAATCCTCTATGACTTTATCATACTATTTTTCCTTTAAGTCTCTACATTCATCTATATTTGTTTAAATCTCACCTATCCATATATGTTTAAATATCACTCTATCCATGAATCTTTGTATGTATTCCATGACACACCACCTAGAAATGATTTCTCTTTTCTAAATGTTGTTCTTGTTCTTACTGTCTACCTACAGTATATACAGATAATATCATCTACAAAACAGTAAACTAAAAGTACTGGATAGAATTTACTTTTATTTATGGGCAGATTGCTTGATTGAAATCATATAATTTTTATGTCAAAAACTATCACAATTTCTCTGAAGGTAAATATATCAATGCCAATGTTCTTCAATGTTTGAAGAAGAATGAATGAAGATAGAGCATGGATTGAGGTGGAAAAGAATTAAGAGGATTTTTTTAAGCAAGTGTAGTTTTGAAGATGATTTCCTAATTAATATTATTGAATTGATAGCTTTTAGAAGATTAGGAGGCCTGTTCATAGAGCTAGACTTCATTTTTTTTTTTTTTTTGGTTTTTGGGCCACACCCGGTAACGCTCAGGGGTTACTCCTGGCTATGTGCTCAGAAGTTGCTCCTGGCTTGGGGGACCATATGGGACACCGGGGGATCGAACCGCGGTCCGTCCAAGGCTAGCGCAGGCAAGGCAGGCACCTTACCTTTAGCGCCACCGCCCGGCCCCTAGACTTCATATTTTTATAGGTAGATTATAATATTAAATATGGAGAATGTAAAAAACTCTAAAATCTGATTCTCCTGGAATGTGGGTAAATGAGTCCTGCTCATTTTTCAACCTCTTTCCCTATTATGTGATTTCTTTCTTTCTTTCTTTCATTTGGGGGTGGGTGGGTCACATCCGGCAGCGCTCAGGGGTTATTCCTGGCTTGCACTCAGAAATCACCCCTGGCAGGCTTGGGGGATCATATGAGATATCGGGATTTGAACCACCATCTTCTGCATGCAAGGCAAATGCCCCACCTCCATACTATCTCTCTAGACCACATATTTGGTTTCTTAAAACAAAACAAAACAAATTGAGCAGAAACATCTATAAACTTGTATTATTTTTTTTTCAAATATACAAACCTCCCTTTTCTAAAACTGGCTGTTGTAACTTGTTTTTCACTGAACTAGGTTCAGCCAAAGAAATATAAGTTTTCATTTCTTTGATTGAATAAACACTACATTGATAAACAGAAAGTCTCTTGTTCTAAAAAATGGTGTAATATACTTTTACTTTCAAACGTTTAGAGTAAAAGTCCTAATTCAATAGATATATACTTGTTGCTTTTCACTCTAGTTAAAGAATTTATTGTATAATATTCACTTTTATCATCAAAATGTATTTTAATATTCTTCTTCTTTTAAAATTGTCCCAAGACTTTTAAAATACACTTTAGGTTTCTTTACATTTCAGAATCAAAAAGGTCTTTAGAAGTTTTCTTGTTCATATCTGGCAAATAAGAAGTGTTTTGCCAATGGTCTGAAAATTAATGACATATCCACAAGATCCAGTTATCTGGATGTATATCTTGGGCTTTAACAGAACAAGTTAGTTTAAATATACAACAAGAAAATATTGGCAAACATCAGGGATCTGAGGTAATAGAGAACAGGACAAGTAATTCCCAAAGACATTTCCCCAAAATTGTACTAATATAATCTATTCTAAAGACAATTCTGAGCCAATTTCATTGCTATGAGTGCTTATTACCAGATGTTAAAAACAAATTCTTGGATTATTTATACTTTGTGTTGTTGATTTCCATGAGGATATTACTGTCATTTCTATACAAGTTAACACAAATTGCCTTGTTTAAATTAGTTACATCGCATTTTAGGAATAATGCCTAATATCAAACTAAAACTTTTAATTCTCTACTAGAAGAGTGTAGAAACATTTTCGTCATTAAACTCTCCAATTTAGCTATATTATTTACCAACATAAAAACATAAAAAGCAACTGACCTGAATAGAACGCTGGGAGGCAGCTCCATTTCCTGAAGTAAAGGCCCCAAAAGCATCAATAAGACCATTGTTCTGAGCCTGATCTGAAGCAAATGTCTGTATACCACCTACATGCAATTACATAAAGATTATTCTTTAGAAAACAAAAGCAAGCATTTGCAACATTTTAGCCAATGTTAAGATAATAGAATACATGAAACAAATGTTCTGTTGTGTTATTAAATTGATATAGTAAATATATATTTAGATTAACTAAAAACTTGGGACATTTTTCTTTCTTTCTTTTTTTCTACCGGGCAATTCTTAGTGATGTGCTCAGCTGGCAAACCTGATGGTTAGGGACTCAATCCCAATGATGAGGCACTGCTTTGACCTGGCAGTGCTTGAGGGCATCAGGACTGCTCCCAGTGCTGCTATGGGCTGGTGGCAGTGGTAGGATGGTGGATAACAGAGGATATAATGTCAAAAACCAAACTTAAAGCTTCATAAACGCAAGCTACACGCTCTACTGCTTTGCATTATCTCTCCAGACTAAAACTCTTTTAAAGCCTGCTAAGTAAAAAACTTCACCCATATCTGTCAGTCAATTGACTTCTTCAACTATTATGTTACAAAAGTTATTCATTTGCATGTGAGAAAATTAATTTAGTCTTACTTCAAGGGCTAGGGACTTATTATTATTTTAGGAACAATTCTAACAAATTGAAAATTTAAGTTTAGTCCTACATCAGAAAAATGATGTATATATAACATTAGGAAACATTTCTGACAAGGGACATTTACATGAAATTAACATATAGTAAAATAAATATAGCACACCTAAAATGTTAAGGGTAAGTAGAACAGATGAAACTAATATAGGTGATGTGAAGGCACATTTATACTATTAATATCACCCACATCTAAGACAAGTTTTGCCTTAATTCAGTGGTGCAACCACTGACTTAACAGACATGATGGCACAAAAGCCTTGTCCTCTATATATTCCCTGCGGGGTCATGCTTCAGCTAGAATTTTGCCAAGTTTAAACTTATGTTTGGTTCCTTTCCTGTCCTTTGGTACCTCCCTCTTCCTCCTCTGCTCGAGAGTTTTTTCTCTGTAAATCCCATGCACTCAAATCCTATTTTCATGCTTTGATTTTAAGAAACTCAGCCTAAAATAAGTTGTATTAGCAGCAAACAATTTAAATGCCCCAGGAAGGACCTCAGCTTAAAAATATGTATAAAACTGTCTCTGTCTATTTACGAAGTGTTTATATATTAAGCAATTAAAAAACTTATGAAATTTGTTTAAATTATCTATTCACATATTAGAATTAGAACCATGATATAATTTTTGGGGTTTGTTTGTTTGGGGACCACATGTGATATTACTCAGAGGCTACTATCATTGTGTTGCTTGGGTTTTACCCTGTCACTACTCAGGTAACTATTTGGTACCCAGAATCAAACCCAGCGCTCCAGCTTGCGAAGCATGCACTTTACCTCACCCTGATATCATTATTAGCAGTGATATCTATTGTACAGAGCAAACTTCTGTGTGATTCTGCAGGCTAATCACCCTAATGCAGCTCCTTTTTAGTCTCAATTAAGATGTCATAATTCTGGATATTTCCTCCCAAAATAGAATTAAAAACTCCATTTTTTTGTCCCTCATTGTACTTTCTATTGTTAACAGAGTTTGTGTATCATGGTATTATGTAGGTAGTGGAAATGAATGGCTCCTAAGTAGAAGTCCAATTGGATGTTGTGCTATCCATTGCGCAACAGAACCACCTGGTTCTTAAGTAATCTATTAGACTCCTCCCAGTGTCTCTGGAAAAACAATTCAAAGTTATCACTAGGTGCTATGTTTATTCCATCTTCTTCACAATGTCCTAATCCTAGAACCAATGTATTCAACTAAATAGGTAGAGTCAAGTCTATTGGTGATTTAGAAATAAGAGAACTCCTTGGTTAGAAAGTCTATCTTTAACCATATATCTGTCCACCATTCCCCAGATTACTAGAGTTCCCAATACAGTGCAAGAGAGAAAACAGAGGAACTCAGCATATCATCCTTCACCTGTCATTTTAGAAAGCTCTTCTAATTCTTTGGCTGCGGACGGCCCCAAGGCAACGGTGTGGATAATGGCTCCACTACTTTTCACTTCATTGAAGCACCCACTTATAGTGTTGTCTTCACCATCAGTTAGTAGCACAATTTCAGACCCATCTGTTGGGAATTTCTTCTTAATCACCTAATGGCATAATATATGGCATGATTTAGACTCAGTGTGTAGGAATAAAAGAGCACTTAGGAAATGATAAAAGAAATTGCAAAGGATATAAATGAAGATATCTTGGAAAAGTCAAACATCTCTTTAAATGACAGATTTTAAGTCAGCAATGTTCATGGAACTTGACAATGTTCTTTACTCTCCCCTGCTGCAGACAGTAGAATGCTGGACAGTAGGATTGAGCCCTGAGGGAGCGATTAGAAAATATCTATGGTTCTTTTATACAATCAGATGCCCAGATATCTTGTAAGCTAATGGCATCTTGATACAAAATAAATTCTTTAAAAAGAATTAGGTGGTGTAGGTCTATGGTAGGTCTTAGCAGAATGAGTGTGATTTAATGTATAAAAGAAGAAAAAGCAGCAGAAGAAGAAAGTTCTTTGAGAAGCTAGCACAGAAGTGCTGGAGGACAGGCATAGTTAAATATGGGGAGGGGGGGGTCTTAAAGAGAGCCCTGAAGACTGGAAAAGTAAGAATGACTACATTATGCAATAATCTAAATATAAAATAATTTTATTCTTAATTTTGTTGGTTATGCTGAGATATTAATATGTAAATTAAAGGATGACATTATTATGGATATACACTCAATGAAATCATAATTATGATTTTAAGAAATTCTCTAATTTAGTAATAATAATTTTAATAATTTAATAAATAATATATTAGGTTTAGAAAGATTTTGAAAGGATGTCCTTTCTCCTCAGAAATTGGGATATTTTAACTACCTCAAAACTTAGCCATGTGTTAGAACTCTTGTCTCTTTACAGAAGATACTTTTGTATATTCCTATTTGCCTTTCTTTTATCTCATTTCATTTTATGGTCATGTACTTATTTGTATAACTATGTGATTAAAGTATTTTCCTATTCAGTAAAATTACAAGTTCCATGACAAGAGACATAAAGTCCATTTGACCTTAATGATATATTTTTTTTAAAGTTCTTTTTTTGTTTGTTTGTTTTGGTTTTTGGTTTTTGGGCCACACCCGCGGTGCTCAGGGGTTACTACTGGCTGTCTGCTCAGAAATAGCTCCTGGCAGGCACGGGGGACCATATGGGACACCGGGATTCGAACCAACCACCTTTGGTCCTGGATCGGCTGTTTGCAAGGCAAACGCCGCTGTGCTATCTCTCCGGGCCTCCTTAATGATATTTTTATTGTCTGACACAGAGTCTGGCTGGTAGAAAGCATGCCATGAATAATAATTTGAATACAAGCAACCTTGAAGGAAAGAATTAATGCAAAGATGCAGAGAAGCACAAAAGAGTGAGTGAATTAGTAAGAAGAGCTTGATGAATCCTTGTTTTTGTATCATTTGAACCATTATTCTGCATTTGATTTTAATTCAACTAGACAGTAAGCATTCATGGAAATACTTAAGGGGAATTTTGGGGAAAACCAACTATAATATAGATCAACATGTTAGTGGAAATTGTCTCACAGTAAATGCTGATCGAAGTCCACTGCAGATGGAAGTTCCTCCTGCCGCGGCTGTGGGTAAGCTTTTGATGAGTGCATCCCTTTCAGCGCCACTGTTTATTTGGATGAGTTCACTTCTCACAGAGGCAACACTGTCAAATATCACCATCCCAACCCAGGACCCTTGTTCAATAGTCTGCAGCAGGAAAAGTTTGCCTGCTTGGGTCAGTCGTTGAAGGCGTTTATCAGTCTAAATGGAGAAGCAAAAGAATAATGGCAATCAGGTGTGGTTTATGTGGGCATATAAACACAGATCAGGTTAGAGAAATTCTGAAAGTAATCTTAATAATAATCTACCCAAACCACATCCTTGTGAGCAGGTAAATTTCCCTTCTATGTTGAGTTGAATATTTGGACAGAATTCTAGAAGCCCTAAGAAATAAAGCCAAATTCAGAAATCATTAGTGTAATATATTAGTAATAATTCTAATTATGCCAGTGAACATAATGTTAATGAAACAAAAATTGTTAGGACTGTAATTCTTTAGGTACTTATTCAGAAATTGAAAGCAAATTTCATCTGGTAAATAAGAGATGTGATAGAACGTTTATTGAAAAATTGAGATAAGCAGTTTTGATGACAATGATATTGTCACTGTTCTGACCTTTGAGGTGTGTGTGTGTGTGTGTGTGTGTGTGTGTGTGTGTGTGTGTGTGTGTGTGTGTGTGTGTGTGTGTGTGGTATTATTCCCAGCCAGTTCTAAGTTGTCTCCAGATCTTAGGTACACAGATAAGCAGTTTTGATGACAATGATATTGTCACCGTTCTGACCTTTGAGCAGTGTGTGTGTGTGTGTGTGTGTGTGTGTGTGTGTGTGTGTGTGTGTGTGTATGTGTGGTATTATTCCCAGCCAGTTCTAAGGTGTCCCCAGATCTTAGGTACACAGTTGTCAGAATTACACAACTTAAGCAGTTTTGATGACAATGATATTGTCACTGTTCTGACCTTTGAGCATTGTGTGTGTGTGTGTGGTATTATTCCCAGCCAATTCTAAGGTGTCCCCAGATATTAGGTACAGAGTTGTCAGAATTACACAACTTAGAGACAGCTAAGACACTTAGGCCTATTGAACGTACCGACATACTTCCAGACTTATCAAGAACCAAGCACACAATTCTTTGCCCAATTTGCAGCAATGAAAAGGTGGGCTTGGGTGGCTGTGTTGTCATAGGAGTGGCTTTCTTAAAGTCCTCAGAATCACGAATCACTTCCCATGTGCTTCGGAGATTGCATTTTTGGTTTTGCTGGTTTGGGGCTTCTTTATTGTGGTTTTTTTCTGTACAAAATTCCACCACCTGAAAATTCAAGTAAATTACAAAAATGACAGGCTACTTGATAAAAAAAAATCTTGACTAAGTTGATAAAAATATAGGTATATTTTTAAATACACATTATATTAAATTGGTTAATTAAAAAACATCATTTTGGCCTCTTCTTGAAAGATTCTGAATATAACTACAAAGTTGAGAAACCAAGGATCAGTTAGGTGAAACATGAACCTAATATTTAATTCATACCACATTGGTATTCCCAAACTCTTGCAAACTACCTTTCTCTATTTCAGAAAATGAAACATGATTTTATATAAGAACCTGGAAGATCAGACCAAAAAGATCTCTGAAAGTTCAGCTAAGTTGAATGTGTTCTTATTAACTAATAATAACCTATATGAATTTACAGTTTACTTTTTGTGCTTATACAACTTTAAGAATTTTTAAAATAAGTCTAAACTTACCAGACTTAAGTGTGTGGCATCAAAAGTTTAGAATTATCACTTAGCTAAAAATTATTACTAAGCTAACAATAGTAGCAATAGAAGAGCATAGAAAGCAAGAACAAACCTTAGAAAGGATTAAGAGAATATCTGACATTATCCCAATTTTGAGCTGCCAGAGCATGGCTTATCCTACAGAAAATTAACATTGATAATTTCCTAAAACATGTTTCTCTCATAGCATAACTTCCCTAAATACATGACAAGAAAGAAGAAAAGAACAGGAACAGGGTACTTACAGACTTAAGGCTTTGTAGAAACATTATGGAAGCTTTCTCAGTCTGGTCAGCACGAGGTATAAAATGACAGTCCTTGCTGTACAGTCCTGTGTTTTTGTCAGGCCTGCATGGTCTGTCAAAACAGCTCCCTCCTGAACATTTTTTTTCCTTATTTTCACCCCTAATATTTGCTGAACATCTGAAAATATAATAAGGTTATATTAATATATTAAGGTTAGGTGATTTTACCATTTCAAAGGATTAGACTTCATAGTTAGCCTGTCTCTGATATCCTTTCTAGGAACAAAAACATGCAAAACCCCAAAACATCTCTTAAATAAAAAATATATTATTAATAATAATACTTATTAAAGTTATTTCTGTTCACCTGAAGGTACATAAGACACTTCCAAAATTTTATCAGAATGTCTTTATGTATCAGAAAAGCTAAATTTAGCTTATGCTGGTATGAAAATTAACATTAAGTTCTCAAAACACCATCTAATCTAGTCCCCTCAGTTCTTTATCAGGAACTAGGAGTCTCTTTATCATAAACACATGAAGTTTTTGCTAAGTTCTTGAGTTTTCAGAGTATTTTATATTTCTCTTTATGTTATATGCTTACAAATTCCAATGTTCATTTTGGGGATGTGTGGGGGGTTAAGCAATATTTGGCAGCATACAAGTTCAGGGTTTAGTATTGGTGGTGCTCAAGGGACCATATGAGCTACCAGAGATCAAATCCAGATAGGCTGCATGCAAAAGAAAGTTCCTTATCTATTATACTATCTCTCTAGCCCTTGGTTTTATTTTTTACCATTAATGGATTTATCCAATTGGAAAAGAGTCTATTAGTTTTTCTCAAAGAGTTTAAAATATCCAAGACATTTTAAAATGTTTTGCCTCTCCCCGAGTTTAATTATATTAAAATATGTTATTTTACTATATTATTATATTTTTATAAAAGTAAAAATTAATGACTTTCAATAGATACATAAGGAGCATTTGATCTTTTGAAATGCTATATAAAGAATTTGATCATTTTTAACACATATTTTGAGGTTAAAATGCAACTTTTAGAACAGAAATTTGGCACAACAAACTTTTTTATTTTATTAACAATGAAAATATTTTATTAATAAAATACATTTTATTGTACTTATTATATTATAATAACATAAACCATGTTCTTTAATTATATCAAATGGCAAATTATTCATTGGCTGAGATTTAAGAGGCCAATCTAACATAACATTAGGGTAGTGACATCATGTGTCGTCTGTGCTATACAGAGAGAACAAGCTAAATGATTGTGTGAGCTATGTGTGGCTAAAGGAAGTTCTTGGGGCCTATTTATTCCTGGCATGAAGCTGCAATGAGAAAAATATAGTGAAAAATGACCAAGCTAACAGTTTGAGTGGACGCTATGAAAGTAGTGTTTCTCCTATGAGATAAAGCGATCTTGTACTTGTACCCAATATAACTCCCCTCAAAAACAATTGCACCAATATAGACAGAGATAGAACCAAAGCTCAGGGTATCTCTTTTAAGAGCCATCACCTAAGTAGAACTATAAGCATTAAAAGTAGAGAAGTTTGTGTGCCAAATTCCTGTTCTAGATGTTGCATTTTCACCTCAAAATATAAGTGTTTAAAATGATCAAATTCTTTATGATACATTGCAAAAGATCAAATTCTCCTTATGGATCTATTGTAAGTCATTTTTTCTTTACTTAATAAACTTATTTACTTAGTTTCTGCTTAGTTGTTTACTAAGTTAATTTCTAATTTACTAAGTTTAGTAACTTTTACTAAGTTTAGTACATTTACTAAGTTAAAACTCAATTATTTACTACTTATTTTCACAGCATTTTCAGGTTTCTGAAAGAATCCTACTTGGCCATCCAAGTGCTGAGCTTCTCATATCCACAGAAGCGTGGCCACCTGGTGCTAGCTTGCTTTCTCTCGCATTCCTAAAGCACATCTTTATCAAGTGCCTGGAAATTTCCACTAAGCATAAATTATTTTGATATTTGGATTATAAAAAAGAAAGAATCCTACTTGGCCACAGTATGTCTGTTATTTCCTTAATTCTGCCAGATGTAAATTACTAACTATCCTTTAGCATAAAATTCTTTTTAGAAAGTTAGTATTTATAGTATAGAACTCTCTTTACATGGCATCTATCTAGTTTGAGTATATAGTACCCTAAAATAAATGGCAAAGTTTTACAACTTTTATATTTATATAAAAATAGTGGGCCGGAGAGATAGCATGGAGGTAAGGCATTTGCCTTTCATGAAGAAGGTCATTGGTTCAAATCCCGGCATCCCATATGGTCCCCCGAGTATGCCAGGAGTGATTTCTGAGCCTGGAGCCAGGAGTAACCCCTGAGCACTGCTGGATGTGACCCAAAAACAAAAACAAAACAAAAAAAAAACAGGAAACAAAGAAAATAGTTTAAATTCACTAAAATTATTGGTTGAAAGAACTTTCTCATAATCTAATGGTAACCAAAAGCAGGGTCTATGTGCTCAGCTTACTTTCTGATGACATCATTTAAAGTTTATTATAAATTGGTAGAGTATTCTGTTTATTTTAATATTCAGGTTGTCTTTGTAGCAAGTTCATAATCCCTCACAGATACACTCCCTAATAAAGTTTATAAAGATATCATCTGCCTTCAAAGCATAAAAAATTTCACTAGTTTATGTCACTAAATCTTATTCTGGATTTGAACATAACAAGTTGTATTTCTTATGGTTGTCTGTTGTATATGCAAATATTTTAGGGGATTATTATGTTAGTGACCCTACCCTGATCCGTGATTGTGCCCTACCCTAGGGTGTGACCTGGCATTCTGCCCCACCCTAGGGTAGTACCTGATTCTGATTCCACCATTGGTGGAAATTCATTTTGCTGGCATGTGAAATAAAATACTAAGGAAGAATTAAATAATAAGGTAAAAGTTAACTGAGTTAAAAATAATCAAGAATAAAGAGTTTAAACTTAAAATAGTTTGGGAAAAGTTAAATGAAAATATACATACGTAACTGGTCTGATTTTTCCTTTAGATAAGTAGAATCTTTGGTCATTATTATACTCATTAAAGACTCCCCATCTTAGATGAGCCCATTCATGGACAAATGCTCTTCCTGTGAGAAAATATTTAAACACCTAATTACTATCTCACACTAGAACAAAGCAATTCTTTTGATTGTTCTTATGCTTTATTATGAGTTTGCTATGTTTAATGCATGCTACGATAATTTTGATTGTTTGCTTTCCATAGTAAGAAAGAATCTAATAGGACAATGGCAATTTTTGAAAACATATAGCCAAGAAAATAACATGCACAACCAAATATGTAAAATCCCTGTCATCCCAGTGCAATGCTAATCTATTCAACCTGCAGTTAGAGCCCGAGCTGTTCACAGGCTTGCCAACAGCATCTTTGAAGGATTCTTCTTCCTTGTGACTCATAACTGACCCAACCTCAGAGTCTGCCTATTTCACCTTTGCCTTTTGACTTTGACCTTGCTCTCATATTTCTAGTAAGTTTTAATAGCCACTTACTCAGAAATTGCTGCATAACTCACTGACTTTTATATCTTTAGACTTCAGTGGTTCCCGTTTGGACTCATGGTTTGGTCCAAATTTCCAACCTAGCATCACAGACTCCTCTGTAATCTAAATTCTTGCTATTCTCAATCTACTTGAAAAACTGTAAAATAAATTTCTGAACTTCTTTGACTTTCTAGTGACTCTTGATTATTTCTGTTTCTTTTTCTTTTTGTTTTTGGGGCCACACCCGATGCTGCTCAGGGGTTACTCCTAGCTTGAGGGACCATATGGGACACTGGGGATCAACTCAGGTCCTTCCTGGGTCAGCTGCGTGCAAGGCAAACACCCTATCGCTGTGCTATCACTCCAGCCCCTATTTTGTTCCTTTTTATATGTTTTTTCTCAACTTATAATATTCTCTATTGCTGCCTGGAAAACTCTCAAAGACAAGCCTATATCCACTAGACATAATTTTTTGACATTCCCAAACAAGTCCAAGTATCCTTTTCATTTCATTCATTTCATTATGACACTGATTACATTCTATTGTCAGCTCTGCTTACTTGCTAGTCACCTTCACAAGATTCATCTTCATTGTTATGTCTTGGAACTTAGTGTCCTGAACATTAATAGGCATTCAGTGAGTTAAATATAAATGGATTTTAATGACTTATGCATAGTTCCGTTTTTATTAAATGTATATTAGTAGGAATATTAGTATATTAGTAGATATATGGCTACATAAGGGGATATATGCCACAGAATCCCTACTATTTTAGTTTTAGGATTCCAACTATTCTTTAGGTACTGAGGTCAGGAAAGAGTGTGAGGTATCTGTCTTGAAGATACAGTACAGAATGGAGAGTTTATAAAGAAATTACATATATGATGATGATCATGGCTGGAGAAAGCAGAGGAATGGGAAGGGGCAGTGAGGTAAATCAATGCAGTATTATTTACTGAATCACATATTGTAAATTTTTTATTCCATTATGGAGGTGGGATGGAGGGTTATAAAAGGACAAAGAAGGAGTATATTTCTTTGCCACTCCTTTCTGATGAGGTCTGAATGTGCTCTCGTGTATTTGGGAATGAAACATGAGGGTTCTTGGTCTTTTTTTTAAATCAGTTTGTTTTCTCTGTCTTGTCTATTTAAATGGAAAAAAATTAAGCTGTTATAATTATCACGACAGTAAAGAAACCTAATGCTTAAAACAGCTAATAATATCTTAGTATTCTTTTAAAGTATGTATAATATATACTCCAATGCTTATTTTTGTATTTTCTCCAAAGATTATTCAGTGCAGCTCATGTAAGAATGATAAAAAAAACTGGGGAAATTGCTCAGTGGTAGAGAATTTGTCTCGCAAGTGTGAGGCAGTAAGTTCAATTCCTGATAACACACATTCATGTTCATGCACACACACAAAGAGCTTATTTTGTGAAGGAAAATTGTATTTTAATCGCAGGATCTAGAGAACTAATTTTGAGAATAGTTTCTCGAGTACTCAAAATATGATTCATAGCCAGGCACTATCAATACTAAAGGAGAACTAGTTAAAAATGGAGACTTAATTAGTCCCACCTGTCAGTCACCTCCTGTATTTTAATGATCTGCTCATATTTAAAACAAACAAAAAAGTGTGATATCACTGTGAGTCCCTGCCCTCTGGTGACTAGTGCCTCAATTGCAGGCATGAGTTTTAATAATGTGTTTAATAATAATGTGTAATTAGGGTGTAGAAACCTAATACTTCATTTTAAACTTATTTTACAATTATTGTTGTATTAACAACAGATAACTAACAGTATCTGTCAATACTTCCTAAAGTTCAAAATACTATATTAACATATACAATACTAGGAATACATTTTATTTTAAAATGAGTAAAATACTGTTTTGCTCGGTAATATGATTTGTGTATGCTTTCTCTATGATAATGCTCTACCTTAGCAGGAAACGATAAAATTACTAATGTAGCAGAGTATTTACTTTTTATCCATACCTTGTGGTCCATGTTCATTCAACTTTTTCCCTGCTATAAAGTCAGGGGTGAAATAAATCCGTTCGCCTTTTTCTCCACAGTTTCCCATCTGCTCGGTATAGGGCTCATCATCACCTGGAGTATTAGGTTCAGTAACAAGAACATCAGCCTGAAATTTGAAAAAAATTCTCATCATTCTAATATTTTCAGCAGATGAACTAAGTTTATCTACAGTGATGCTTCTTAAAGCAGTTTTATTTGATTTTCAATCATTTAGGTGAAAAGTCTGAATTACAAAAGAAAATTGAACTTGAAACATGACTTGATATTCTCACATTTTTGTAGGTCTCAAGCTTAGGTCTCTTATATTCAGGTTTTGTCTTCCATTTTTCGGGAATCAAAATGGCAACGTTTTTGAAGTAAAATCTTTTTTCTGTAGCTTCAAATAGATATGGAGATGCCTGAGTCACCATATCCTAGGAAAAATAAAACATATATAACATATATATAAAACATATATAACTTATATATAAGGATAATCATGATACAATCATCAATCATTTATATTTATTTATTTTTGGTATTATTTCAGCAGTTGAGAAAATGACCATCTACAAATTGACAAATGTTTTTGTTAGAGAGGGTCAGGGATTATAATAATTTATAGAATGGGTCATCAATTCCCAAAGGACAAGGGTAGAATACTGTTTGTAACTGTACTATAGAAACAAGTATTTAGGAGCTAACTTAGAAGCTTCAGTCTCCACAAGGGCTTGAGAGGGTGTCTTCCCTGAAAAAGATTATAGTAAGGAAGTCAGGAAAGGCACTGCAGTCACTCAACAGTGCATGTGCTGAACTCTGCACATCTGAAACATCAAGTCAATATGAACTAACTTTTATTACTATTCATGGACTCTGATTTTACACTATTGCCTTTCAAAGAGTCGCTAGGATGCAGAGGGAATCAAGGTAAACAATTCATCACATAGTAATGTGTCAAGGAACATACCGTTAATTTAATAACTTTGGTAAGAAGTAAATTTCTCAGAAGAAAAACACCCAAAGATAGTGAGGATCAAAGTACATTGAAAATAGCATCAATCAATTGAAATATTCATCTATGTTCTTCTATCATGTTTCTGAGTCTCATTGACTCATGCTAGTCATTTTCCTTCCACTATTTCCTTGTTACTACAAGTGGTAACTTCAGTTTTGCTGATAGCATTCAAGTTGAGAGGCAATAAAAAAATTCACCTGATTTTTGAGCAATTACAAATAGTATGAATTTTCCTTTCATGAGTAGCAGTAATACCTAACAGTCTTCCCACTAACAACCAACTGCTGTCTTTCTCCAAACCAAACTTCTTTAAATGGCATTTTTTAAACTATGTCTTTCTGTGTTTGCTTCTATTCAGAATATGGAGCCACTGTGGTAGGTCCCCTGCAATATATTACTTGAGCTCACATACCGCTAGAAAATTTGCCCAGAAAAATATTCAGTTAATTGCTGTGGTTTGGTTAAGCGAATGAACATTTTTTTTCCTAACTGGACAAAATTAGGCACTTGTTGGTAACTAATGGTTATTTATACCTATTTTGTGTTCTTATTATGTACCAGGAACTAGGCATTTATTCTTCATTTTTTAATTTTGAGAAAAAATTGTAAAATTTGATAAAACATAAAAATGTTTGCTGTCTCTAGACTATATACCTTTCATGCAGTTTCCCTTTTATGAATATATTGTTGAATTTAATCTTGTGATGAGAGAACTTATAATTATTCTCATTTTACAAATTAGTACATTTGTTCATTGTGCAATATTTATTCTAGATATGTAACAATTAGATTCTAAGGTGGTCTTTCATAAGGCACTTCCCTTTTATTTTAGTTGTTTGCTTTTGTTCATAACCACTCCAATTTCTGAACATTAGTAACACTTAAGTGTCTCTGCTCTGAGCCTGAACAGTTTTCTTTCTCTAGCTTTTCTAATTGCTTCCATAAGAAGTAACAAGTGAGGTGAGGCTGCTCAGCAGTCCTAGAAAGATCCATTGCCTTGGGAATGAAAAATTCAGGACTTTCTCCTAGAAGAGAAAGAGGGCTGTATCTATGTCACAGAATAATGTCCTGAATTATTCCAATAATATCTCAGAGAAGAGTATAAAAGAAAGAAAAAAAAACAAAAAAAATATTTTCTGAATCAATAGGCAAAATAACTACCTGCTGAACATCTCACAATATCCATCAAATCTATCTGTCTTTGATTTGGTACAGGATTATAAAACTCTCAATGAAATTACCTCCAGTTCATAAATATTCACGTTACCTATTAAGATGAATGAAGTATCGAGCTTTGAGTAATGTACATTATATTTATTTTTTGTCCCTCTCAAGAATCTTAATGGTTGCGTTATTTCCATTTTATAAATGTAACCGACACATTTAAACATAACTTCAGTGAAATACAGTTGAACTTTTGAATTCTTCTATGAAATATTAAACTTAATATTTCTTTAGAAGCATGGGTAATTACCACTTTGAACTTACCTGTATCTGTTGAATGAGTGCTTCATCTTCTGGGACATTAGAGTCAATGGCAATAACAATGCCTTGATAGCCATTATTATTCAACTCAATGAGTGAATTACTCAGGACTCCTTCCAGAAAATGAAGGAGCAAAATTAAAATTGAACTCTTAAACAACTCCATTACTGCACATTTCCCTTTGATTTCGTTCCTCGAAAATGTTGGTTTAGAAGGAACCTTTCTTTCCCATATATATATGAATACAGAATACACATTTTCTATGTTAACATAAGTAGTTTATCTTTAACCTTTTGACCCAAAATTACTTCATTATTGACTTTGTCTCCAACATGAGGAATGAGAGTTATATCTTATACTAAATTTCTGTGTACCTTTAGTTATATTTTATTTTGTAAGGGTCATTAAGCTGCTTTCACCTGTGCCAGATGCTGGTAATGAGGGTGGGGAGACCACATCCGGTTCCTTGCAA
Organism: Suncus etruscus; assembly: GCF_024139225.1. NCBI lineage: Eukaryota > Metazoa > Chordata > Mammalia > Eulipotyphla > Soricidae > Suncus > Suncus etruscus. Next base: position 39,176,661 of record NC_064851.1, on the reverse strand, counting down.
GTATTCACAGCTGACAAGCATCTTGGTCATTTGAAAGACTTGCTCACTTCTTATAAATGTTTGCAGATCCAAGGGTACAAACTCACAATGCCACCCTCCAGTACCCCCTATCCTAGTATCCCTTGTTATTTGTTTTTATACTCTTCAACCTTAAGATAACCACAACACCTCTTGGGTTACTAATGATTAGGGTGATATATAATTCATATCTTATAAAGCAAAGAAAACTCTCCAAATTACTCTGTTAGATCTCAAGTTCTGACAATTTCTGACTTTTATAACATCTATAGACCATCAGTAGAACTCAAATGAGCAACATGAAATTATTTTACTAAAATTATCTTTCAAAACATGAATTGTGAACTTTGATAGACTGCATAGATTCTTTTAAGTTTGCTGGATTTCAGATGAAACTCATTTTGGTCTACCACTTTCTTGTATTTTTGAATAAAATGTACCTTTATGTATGACATTGTTGGATTTTTTCAAGGTGGTGGGCACCAGCATTATCTTTTCTATCAAATGTAGTCTATACTAGCTCATAAAATTTAAAAAATTGTGCTTTGGCAGCACATATACTAAAATTGAAATGATACAGAGAAGATTAGGATGGCCCCAGCACAAGGATGACATGCAAATTCGTGAAGCATTCCATATTGTGCTTATTCACAATTTTTTTTCTGTTTTTTTTTTTAATTTTTATTTTGTGCTTGTGATTATTGTTTGGTTGTTGTCTTTATTGATGTGGTGCTTTTATGTAGTCACTGGTTTCAGGTTTTTTGTTTGATATTTTTTGGGGTTTTTTTTGTTTGTTTGCTTGTTTCTATTTTTATATATTTTTTGTCTTTTTATGTTTTTCTTCTTTTCCCCCTTTTTTCTTTTAAATTGGTATATATAAAATCTGTAGATGGACTCCTCTTTTTTTCTTCAAGCAGAACCACATAACTTGAATCATCTTGTTCTGCCTCATAAGTTGAGGGAAAAAAGAATGGATGGTACCAAGACCAAACAGTCATATGAACATTGAGTAGAAATAAAAAAAAAGTGGTCAGACTTAAACACCAAATTCAAAGTCAATGACAAAAGAATCAATACCCATTCTACAACTAGCTATACACAGAGGGGACCACTTAGACTAGTAGCCTGGAGGTACAAGAGGATATGGAATGCATGTTGGGAACAGGGGTGGAGGGAGGACACCACTGGTGGTGGGAATCCCCCTGATTTAATGTCACTATGTACCTGAAATATTACTGTGAAAGATTTGTAATTCACTTTGGTCACAATAAAAATTATTAAAAAATTGTGCTTATTGCTAATGTTTGGCACTAATTATTTTTATAATCTTTCAGAATCAACAATGAAGCATCAAAATTGAGTAGAGGTATATTCAATTATACCTTGTAGTATAATTGATTCCAATATACATTTACATAGTGTTAAACAGATATATACATTTATTTATTTTTTTTTTGGTATTTGGGTCACACCCGGCAGTGCTCAGGGGTTTTTCCTGGATCCGTGCTCAGAAATTGCTCCTGGCATGCACGGGGGGACCATAGGGGACGCCGGGATTCGAACCGATGACCTTCTGCATGAAAGGTAAATGCCTTACCTCCATGCTATCTCTCCGGCCCCATGATATATACATTTATTGTACCTATTTATTATATTTTATTTTATTTGTTATATTATATATATTTATTTATTATAGTATCTGTTTATTATTTGTACATATAAAATAAAATTTATATTCTTAAATATACCAGACACCTAAATATATGGAGAGAGAGCTTATGCTTTGGGTATATCAGTATCTCATTTCCAAGTAATACCTGGTTGACCTCAAGTAGTAGAAACACTTAGCCCTGCAGTGGGTGGGTAGTAATAGAAGTAAATGTGAGGAAAACTGTGATATAGAAAAAATAAACAAAAAAGGTGAGAAAATGAACAAAAGTGCATTAGACATATGGGACTTAAAAACCTGAGAGTAAGTAAAATAAGTCCAGTACAATTCATACTTAACTTGCATAGATCCACTCACATTTTTTTCATCAAATTTTGTCTAATATTATAAAATTGACTGTATTTTTTCTGAATACAAGCTATATGCTATGACTTGTCTCAAGGACCTGATAGCTTTGTGTTATTTCTCCTTCATCACCAGTTTTCCCCAATTTTACCTAATATTTTGACTTATCTATTACATACTTATTGATGAAACCCAGTCCTTCTCCTGAGATATTTCAGCTCAAATGACCCACCTAGATCACTTGAGTTAGCTCCAGTTACCTATAAAGGGGATTTCCTGATGTGACTGACTATTTTAGATAAGTCCCCTAAATTTTTTTATTTTGTTTTGTTGTTGTTTTTTGCCTACACCTCTGTCTATTTTGCTTTCTCAATGGAGAGTCCAGGATGCTACCATGGCTGCTTCATTTCCTAACACCTTGGGCTTTTCTATTCTTAGTCTGAAAGAAGTTCTGTTTTGTTTAGAATAAGACTTTCACTGAGCAGGCCATGCTAACAATATTCTTTTAGTACAGCTAAAACAGATACACCAAATTGGCTTAAATAAAGAGCACCTTAGCTGCTGGGATCTGGCTTTGGGGAAGGCAATCCAGATTGGTCAGATAATACAAACCAGAGATTCAAGGAGTTAACATGCTGAGAAACAAACTTTCCCCAAAGATGTAGTATATGTTAAACTTTTCAGAGAACTCTTCTATCATTCTGTTTAATAAAAAAAGTACCTTGAATGATACACAGAATTCTGAATTTGTTTGCTGCACAGATTAATTTTTTTTGTTTTTGAATTTATTTAAACAAGTGATTCCTCTCATATTTTGCTACTTTTACATAACATTTTCTGTATAAAATTCTGACATGTACATAGCAGTAGTGTTATTTTTCCAATGTACAAATATTCTATGATTTATTATCAGTTGTTGGTGAGTAGTTGGATGATTTTCTTTGAGGGTTGTTATAAATAGCAATAAATGATTATAAATGTTATAAAGTGTCATAGATTAAAAACTTTGATTACAATTTATTATACAAGGTTGGGTCACAGTCTGTATATATAGGGTAAATTACAAAAATGCAAAAGATAATTATAATTACATGATTATTTGTTTTTATTTTGTTTTTACACCACATGCTTTAGTTCTCAGGGCGTGGTGGACCACATGTGATTCTGGGGAATGAATTAGTAAATACTGAGCATAGATAATGCTGCCTGCCCCCCCAAAGATATGTCTTAGATTTGATGCTTTTTTTATAAAAAACTTAATAACGGCTATATGTACAAAATAATTTAAGTATAACTTAATTTGTAATATCTAGAAACCAATGTTCCAAGAGTCCATACTAAGGGCATAAATATGACAGGAAATCAATAAGTTTATTTATTGAATAAACATTTTATTTATAGCATCCTGCATTTTTATTTGAAATAAACTTATACAGAATAATTACATTAATGAACTGAAAACCAAATTCTTGCTAGTCTAATGAGTAGTTGTCCTGCCTTATTCTACTCTTGATTTCTAGTGTTTTCACTTTTCCATTGCATTCTTTTTCATTTATCTTTTTTTTTTCTTTTAAAAAGGTTTTCATTATATAAAGTCAAGGTACTTTGACAAAAGTTCCTTTTGAAATGTTTGTTTAACCTACAGTACCAAGGAGATAGAAAACAAATGCCCACTGTACTGATAGCTTCCTTCTTTTGCTTTGGAGACAACTGTTATCATAGAGTAGATATTTGATAAGACTTATCAGCCCATAGCTGAGGGGAATAGGAATCAATTGGGCACCATCTGGATTATTTTTTATCAAGGGAATCATCTTACTGATAAATCTAAATTAAATATAGATTTACAGAGGAAAATGTTCCTTTAGAGATTTGGGTACAAACTCTTAATTTCCTTAATGCATTTGAGATGTGTACTTGCATTGAGACAAATGTCCTATAATGCTTCCTTAATTTTTTTTACCATTTTTCTTTTTTGGTTTGGGGCCACGTCTGTCAATGCTCAGGGCTTATTCCTTGTCCTTCTCGGCATTATATAGGATTATAGGAAATTGAATCTTGGTCTGTCATGCATAAAGTAAGAGCTATACCCTCTGTATTATCATTACAGCTCATTTTGCATTTTATTAAACATTATTTAAACACTGTTGTTCATAAAGTTGTTCACAATGCAATTATTTCAGGCATTCATTCTTCTAACACCAATCCCACCACCAGTATAATTTTCCCTTCACCTTTGTCCCCAATTTCCTATCCATCCCCAAGCCTGGACACCAAATAAATTGATTTTATATTACATGTTACAACAAACTGGTAAGCAGAACAATAAAACATAGTTCAGTAAAATAAAATTTGTGAAAATTGTATCTTATAATGGTGTTATTAAAGTCAGAATACACTGAGCTGTTTGATGCTAGTTGAGCCTTCTGTGTTGTTTTCACTCACTGAACTTAGTGCCATTCTATTTTATCTGTTCTATTTTGATTATTCTATGTTATTCTTTTCTATTTTGACTGATATGTGCCTTTTTTAAATTTTCCATTACACCAGTAAGGGGTTCCTTCCCTCATAGAGCACACATTTATCTCATTTTCCTTCTATTTGTACTTCCCTACATTTTATTCACAAATATAAGATTCACAGATTTTGGCAACTTTATGTGTATTCCTCTTTATTTTTTCAGAATTAGATATTCTACCATCATTATGAATTTAACTCTTTAACATAACCATCTTTATATCATTTAAAATAGTTTCTTTTCATTCTTGTCTTCTCAAACTATGCCACCTAATGGTATTCAGGATCCTCTAAGACTACACTCCATAATACTTGGGGAACTCTTTTTTTGGTTTTTGGGCCACGCCTGATGACGCTCAGGGATTACTCCTCTTGGATATGTGTTCAGAAATTGCTCCTGGCTTGGGGGACCATAAGGGACGCTGGGATTTGAACCACCATCCATTCTGGATCAGTTGTGTGAAAGGCAAACGTCCTACTGCTGTGCTATCACTCCCAGCCCCTACTTAGGGAACTCTTAAGAGATTAAGCCTAGGTCACATAGGTGTCTAGCATGTGCCTTAATCATTACATTATACTATTTTCATATTTGCAAATATATTTTTTATTTTATTGAGTTATTTATTTTATAATTTATTTACAGTATTTTATATATATTGAGTATTATTTCTTTGCGGATGTCACTTATAAATATTTTCCTCTACTCTGTAGTTGCCTTTTTTTTTTTATTAATCATGCCCTTTGATGAGCAAAAATATTTAGGTTTGGTGCAGTCCAGATGATTTTTATTTAAATCCTTAGTTTTTATCTATTTACAGAAATCTAGCTACACTATAGTTGTGAATATATCACATATGTTTATGCTTTAAGTTATATCTATGATATTCTACTAATTCAATTTTTATAAGGTAAAATAAAAATTTCTCCCATCTATGTCTTTTATTTCAATATTTATTGAAAATAAATCTTTTACTCAGTAGTCACTTTTCTTCACTGATTTATTTGCACATGCCTTTGTTGAAAACCTAATGGTCATATTGTGCAATCCTACTTCCATGCTCTACATTATGAGATGTAATTTACAACCTAACACATTGTCTAATTTAGTGAATATAACCTGAGCACTTTAAAATGGGATTTTAGAATGGACTGATATATCTATTCATTTTTTAACCTTCAAGTTCTTATTTTCCACTGGATTCTTTTTCATTTGAAGACTCACACAAAGATTAAATGCTACATATTTAGGACTTCCCCCTGTGGCTGCTTCCTTTTGGATTTTATTCCTTAGTTTCTCACTGCTTTAGTAATGTCTAGCATCTGTCTTGTCTATGCAATTAAATTGCTATGTTATGCAATGATGCAATGTTATGCTATGTTATGCCTGAATTCTTATTAACTACCTTGAGAAAACTAGGAATGTTTTCCAGGGGAAAAACTAAAATGTAGATGACAATTAGATTACTTCCCTTTTAAATGTATTATTTCTCTTAGTTTATGCCTGCTTTTGTTGTTGACCAGTGCTTTTAAGTAATTGCATTTAAGGGCCAGATAGATAGAACAAGATAGGGAACTTATCTTGCACACAATTGACTCAGGTTCCGTACTTGGCACCACATGTTTCTCCAGGTATCTGCAGGAGTGATCTCTGAGTTTATAGCCAATAATAAGCCCAGAGCACTGTTTATTCCAGGGTTCTCAAACTCAAATTACCTGGAGGCCGCAGGAGGCAAAGTCGGAGTGAGGCAGAGCCGCATAAGGAATTTCGTTTACCGAATATTCAAAATAAAAAATCGCATTAGTAAGAAAAATATCGCAAAAAATCGCATTAAACATTTGCATACCCCGAATGGAACTGCTCGGGGTATGCGAATGTTTAATGCGATTTTTTTCTTACTAATGCGATTTTTATTGCGATTATTCGATAAGCGAATAATCGCGAATACTGCGAGATTTGAAGGCCTGCTGCGGGCCACAAAATGTTGTACGGAGGGCCACAAACGGCCCGCGGGCCACGAGTTTGAGACCCCTGGTTTATTCAGTTCCCCCAAATAATATATTTTTCTTATTTACAGTTATTTTGGGTGTATTGTATTTTTACAATTACTTTATTTAAGCACTGTAGTTACAAAATTGTTCGTGATTGAATTTGTCATAGAATGTATATGACCCTTCACCAATGTAATTTTCCTACCACCAATGTCCTATTTCCCTCACACACTCCCACCCCCCCTCCCCCATCTCTAGGGCAGGCATTTACTCCCCTGCTTTTGACACTGTGGTCTCCGCTATTGTTAATGAAGGAGTACTATGCGTATCACTTTATCCCCTTTCAGCACCTAGTTCTTGTTAGGAATGATCGGTTCCAACTATCATTGTCATAGTTGACCCTTCTCTATCCTAACAGCACTCACAGCTCTTTGTGGCAAGCTTCTTACCATACTATCCTTTATTTTTTATATCCCATAAATGAGTTAGATTATTATATGTCTACCCTTCTTTTTACTCATTTCACTCAGCAAAATACTCTCCATATGCATCTATGTATAAGAAAATTTTATGACTTCATTTTTCCTAACAGCTCCATATTATTCCATTGAAGCAGAAAACTCAAGGTCCAATCCCAAAGGATTGGGGAGATGTGGGCCTGGGAGCAAACGCCAACATAGAAAATAATCCACACAAGTTGAAGGGGATGGTAAGGGTCCAGGAAAATTCCACCACAACCTTCCCCCATTAACACTGAGACCAGTAGCAGATAGCTCATTTGTGGAAAAAAGAAACTGCAGTTTCTCCATGAGACCTGGGGTCTATATAGGGAAGGAAGAGACCACACCCTGCGTGGAGAATAGATAGGGTATAATGGACCAATCCAAAAGCTATTTCAGTCCAAAGGTGCTTCAATCCAATGAGCAAAAAACACTGGAGAAGGAGAATTATCCTGAATATAATGAAGACCTGTTATTTCAACATTCCAGTGTGTAGATGTACCACAGTTTCTTTAGCCTTGGGTTTGTGGGTTGTTTCTAGAGTCTGGCTATTGGTAAATAGTGTTGTGATGGATACAAGACTGCAGAGGGCTTTTCTGCATGGTATATGTGGGTTCTTAAGTTATATCTCTAGGAGTGGTATTACAATTCTTAATAGTAAAAGTATGGGTTCAATATAAACAATTCTGCCATTAATGTAATTGAACTAATCACATTGGGTTTTGCTTTGTTTTGTTTTGTTTTGGGGCCACACACAAGCAGTGCTCAGGGGGTATTCTTGGTTCTGTACTGGGATCAAATCCTGGTCAGCCACATGCAAGTGAAATGCCTTACCTGCTGTGCTATCGCTCTGGCCTTTTCAATTTGAGTTTTAAGTGAATCAATTTATTAAAGAATAATTTGCTATAGGAAAAAGAAAAACCTAATAATGAAATACTTTTTTTGTATATTTTCTCTTATTGTTATTCGTATGCAAAGTTATTTTTAGGGGAATGCATTAAGGCACATATAAGCATCAATAAGTGCATAAAGGATATAAAATTCATTCCCAGAAAATCTATTTCTTGCTTTTGTTTCTCATGGATATTTTATCATACCTCTAAAAGAATAAAATAAACATTGGAAAAACATTGCTGTTAGCTTATAGACCATAACCTAATTGCTGCATAAAAGCAACAAACCTGGCATTTTAAGTTAGTGATAATAATAGTAAGTCCAATAACAATAAGAATGTTCACCCTACATCACCTTCAGTCCCTGACATTTTCTTTAATTTTCTTGCAATATCAGAACAAATGAATAATTATGTAGCTATTCATGTTCTATTCTACCAAAAAGCAGTTTCTCATAGTTTCTCCTTCTCCCTGGCACAATGACTGTCTGCTTCTACTTGTTATTATTTGTCTAGGATACTTTATAATAATTCTATTATGATGATTGCTAGAATGTCTGTCTTATTATATTTTTCTATTTCCCAAATCTATTTTTCATTTTCTTTTTGCTTTCTTTCTTTCTTTCTTTCTTTCTTTCTTTCTTTCTTTCTTTCTTTCTTTCTTTCTTTCTTTCTTTCTTTCTTTCTTTCTTTCTTTCTTTCTTTCTTTCTTTCTTTCTTTCTTTCTTTCTTTCTTTCTTTCTCTCTCTCTTCCTTCCTTCCTTCTTCTTCTTCTTCTTCTTCCTCCTCCTCCTCTTCCTCCTCCTCCTTCTCCTCCTTCTCCTTCTCCTTCTCCTTCTCCTTCTCCTTCTCCTTCTCCTTCTTCTTCTTCTTCGCTTTGTGGGCTACACCTGGTGACTGATGCTAAGGTGTTACTCCTGGCTATGCACTCAGAAATCACTCCTGGCTTGGGGGATCATATGGGATGCCAGGGGATCGAATCACGATACATCGTAGGCTAGCACAGGCAAGGCAGATGCCTTACTATTTGTGCCATCGCTCTGGCCTCTTTCCAAATCTTTATGTCTTCTGAACCTATTCATAGCATGATGCTCATTAAGTGAGTCTTCACTTAAACCTCTATTGTATTGTCTGTAAAATGAGAAAAGTGTTGAAACCTTAAAATCCACACACTAATCTGAATATTTTATTAACCTCCTAAAACTATAGTGAAGCAACTTTCAGACATGATGACAGTACAAAGTGGAGGGACTGGTTGTTCTGGGGGATTTATTATTTCCTTCTGTGAAGATTTAGGTGCTATAGACTCAGACAGTAACAGACCAGACCTGGCATGTAGTCTGACCTGAAAGAAGGTAACTTTTAGGTAGAAATCAGTTAGTTGTTTCTCTCCTGAACACTGGCCAGATGCTCTTTCTGTCTGTTTTATTTTATTCATTTGTCCTCAATGCTCTCTTAAAAATTCCATCCAACTTTTATTCTAAATTGTTCTGATTCTAAGACTAGTCATTGATCTCCATTGTTTTTTTTATATTTTTCAATAAATTTTAGTTATTATATATAAAGAAAATGATTTTATATCTCAGTAATAGTTTTAAAATCAGATAAGTAGAATTAATAAATAAAAGTTGATAATAAAAAATTCATTATGGCCTCTGCTTTTTTCCTCTTTATTCACTCCTACCACGTTTACGTAAATAATTCTTGATAGAGAAAGGTTCCATAGGTATTTTTTAAAAATTAAAATAAAACAGTTCATCATTTCCAAAGGCTAGTCTCTTCTTCATTACCGTTTTCTTTGATTGAAATTGAATAAAATCCTATATAACTAGATATACTGCAAGTCCTATGAGAGTAAACTGAATTCATTGAATAATAGCAATAACTTGCAAAGAGTTGTAACTTACAAAAGAATAAATTCAATATACCTTTGTTACAAAGCCAGGCACCACAAGATAAGAATGAGCTGCATTTTAAATTTATCTCTTAACAATGAACCAGGATTTATTCGAGAATTAGCACTGGAATTTGACCTGCAATATGTGTAACTAAATGCAATAGTAAACGACTACAATAAAAGTTTCATATTTGAAGTTAAGTATGATCTTTAATCACAGGGAAGAGACTTCCTCTGAATAGACATGTGGAAATAAAAAATTATTCAAAATCATTAAAAATTACTCCATATAGATAGTTATACTATATCACCCAGGCCTAACTTTCTTTTTCCCTTGGAGCTATTTTTTTCCCTTGGATACAGAAGCCTTTAGTTTCTCTTTGATCATTTTTTTTATGAACCTTTGTCTCTGAAGTTACTATCATGGAGAATAATTTTTATTATTTTATTTAAAGTTCACAGTTTTAATAATTTCCCCAAAAGATTTTCCCATTTATCATGTAAAAAATTGAACTATATGATCAAAATCAAAGTATTTAATGGTTTTATGTTTACTCGACTTTATTAATATAATTTCAGAAAGTACAAATGTCATAAGTCCTACATTTAAGATTTTGTACCTTTGATCATAACAATTTTGTTCCATTTTCACTCTTGTCTGGTCTTTTATTCTTGTTTAAATTAAAGTGTATTACAACTATACTCAAACAAATGATTACTATTAAACCCATTGCTGTCAAAACTCCTTTCAATATAAGACTCTTTTTGAAAGATACAGTAGCAGAATTTTGGGGAGTAAAGAAAGATAATTGGACAATATTAGATACAGCAGACTTTAAAGAGTTCTTATCAATTGCTCTTATTGCCACATAAATTCTGTGCTCTTGAGTATCTTCATCAAGATGATTCTCAGGTTCATTTGTAAAAAGATATGGTGAAAACGTAAATTTCTCCTTGGTTCCAGCTTGCTGAGGATTTAGCTTTGATGTGTTCACTAAAATGCCACTGTTAAAGTCATCACGAATATTCTGTAGATCTTTACTCATTCTTATTTCATAGCTGTTAGCTGAAGTAAAAAATAATATATCAAAACCAGTGCAAGAGGATTCATCTATTAATAATAAGATTCAGCATAGCAGTTATCTTACAAATTTACATGATTCTAAATGCTCTCAGTATCTATTTTAGCAAACTTATTCTAAAGATTAACTAAAAAGAAATAATCAGTGTTGACCATACAAAGAAAATTGGCACTGTGAAGACTTTTCCCATAAGATATAAAAAATACTGTTATGTTTCAACTAAAAACTTCACATGCTAGTGCACGGGTAAATAAATGTCTTAAGTATAGGTCAAATAAAAATTTAGTTTTTAGTAGAAATAAATTTAAAATTAATGGAATAAATGTAAATAACATGAAAAATAGTGGTGTGACCATTCCATTTGGTGGATAAAAAATTGAAAAATAAAATTCTTTTTATATGGTAATATTTTTAGAATAAACTACAAAGCGATAAATATTTTACATAAATTTGTTTATTTAGTTGAAGAGATAACTAAATTCAAGTGTAGTCTTGAGGTAGTTTTAGAACTCAAAGTTCAGAGATCATTAAAATTTTTTAAGTTTGAGTTCACAAATCAGAAAGCTTAAGCATGAATTATATCTGACAAAAATGCTTGTAATTGAAACCAAAGATAAAGTTTACTTCTTCAGATAATAGGTAAGTGGTTCCACTAGACTAAACTTTTTTGCAAATAATAGGTATAAACTCTGAAGAAAGGGAAAAATATGCCATTGAATTATAGGATTCAGATAAAAATAGTCATATATTGAAGGATATAATCCTTAAAGGAAGAGGACAAGGTTAAGAATAATCATGCAAGCTTGTGTTTTCTCTTGAAATCACTCTCCTTTCTAGTTTAGATCACTGAGAATCCAAACCAGCAACCCTTAGTGCAAGAAAAATCAAAGGAATCAGTTTGAGAATTGTCAGAGTAGTTGAGAATTGAATAAAAGACCCAAGTTTTGTTTGTTAGCATCTTTCAATTCATTGAAACACCTTTAATTATGTATGTGTGCATTAAAAAAGAATTTCAGAGGGAAAAATAGCGAAGTTTTATACAAATGTGCATAATAAGAGAGATAGTTTGGAGTCTGACTCTTGCCAGGTTAGAAGAGTTAGTAAATATATAATATATAATGGATATTTTTCTTCACAATATTTGCAGAAGAATAAAGATTGGGTCTCAGAATTAAATAATTAAATATTTTATTTAATACTTTTGATTTAATTATTCATATTTGATCATCTGTACTAATCACAATTATTTAATTAGTTAAATAAATACTTCATTGTTACTATAAATATAATAGAAACATGTAACAATAATAATATAAATATAAAATATAATATACTATGAATATATGATAAATTGAATTATTTATACTAATTAATTTAATTAATTTATTTACCAAATTGTGACAAAGATTTAATGGAATTTTACTTTTAAAGATATTCTCATTGAAGGCGAAGCTATAGCATACTATTAATGCCAGAAGACTATGATAAATTAAGAAAAATTCATATTATAGACATAAATAAATATTATGGAATAGGGCAGGGATTTTATTTTTATAATTTTATTACATTATTTTGATTTTACAAATTATAATATAACAATATAGCAATATTCATCATCTAAACAACTATGTAAAGTGTATAGTTTGGGAGTAAATAATTCACCCCGTGCTTTTTGATTTTCAAACTATCTGAATAAGTTTTTTTTTGCCTTGCATGCAGCCAACCTAGGTTGGATTCCCAGCACCCCAATATGGTTCCTTGAACAGAACCAGAAGTAATTCCAGAGTGTAGGGCCAGGAGGAATACCTGAACACCACTGTATATGTCCTTCAAAACCAACAAATTGTTATTAATGACCTTTCATTAATAATTCTACATAAAATACTAGATTAAAAATAAGCTACTACTTGTAGAACTGAGACATTCTACTGGTATCACAATTTTTATTTTATTTTAGTTATTTAAATATTTTTATAATTATGCTTTTAAATGGCTAAAATACATTTGAAAATTAATATAAAACTTTCAAAGAAAAAATTTGTCCTGAGAAATGAAAATCATTGGATTTTATGTTTCCATTTGAAATATGAAAATATTCTGATGATCATTTGATGAACAATTTGAAAATCTATAATAATTTGTTAAAAATGAGACTATTTCTATGACTGAGTAATAATCACAAAAGCCTTATCAAGGCTGCAAAACAAAATAACCCTCATATTTATACTTATCAATCAGTCCATTTCCTTTGAATGTATTTCCTTGGAGCTGAGTTGTTTCCATTGTTTTTTAATACAGTGGGACAGATATAGGTGAGAAACTAAGCTGACCATCTACTCTATACACATTGTAGAACAAACCATTGTTCTAGATCCATTATTTTCTGTGAAGGAAACACTTCTGTGATGTCTCCCAGTCTTCTCACACATAATGTAAAAAGTATTTTTTCATAATTTAAAAGAATTACACATAGTTCTTTCTTCTGTGATGTTGGTTATCCCATTTTTTCAAAAAAAGGGGTTGAGATTCAAGAGTTAAATATAATGTTGCAGTCAACTGTGAGGAGTTACAAGTGCTAAAAATGAACTCTTTTTTTCTAGTCTAAGTCCCATATACTTTTTATTATGAGTAACTATTAAAAATTCAGCAGGACTGCTGTGCAACTGCAATGGCTAAACACTAAATTTATGCATTCCTAGATAGTCTCCTTCCATTGATCATATTTCTCTCTCCATTTACTCCATTGATCATATTTCCTTTTCCACTTACTTTCTTCTCTCTGTGATAAAAAGAGAGTGCAGCTAGGTTTTGTATTCTTGTGTTCCTATACTTCTCTAGGTTTAGTTTCTAATTCTTTTACAGTATAGTTTATCCTCTTAAAGTAATCCTATGACTATATTCAAGAAACTATGGAATGGCCAACTCTCACAGGAACATTCCATTTTAGTAAGCCAGGTAATTAGAATATAACATGTAAAAATCCAACTGTGTCCTTAGTGTTATAAATATTGATATTCACTGAGGGAAAATAAAATGGACTTGCCAGTATTTTAAACTCTCTCTCTGAACCTTGTCTTATTTGATTCTCTTCACAAACCCTCTGAGATGGGTATTCTCATTCTCTGCTCTTTCAAAAAGAAACTAAAGTTTAGAGAAGTAACTTGTCTGTTGTTACATAGAGAAAACATGAGCAGTATGATTCCAAATCTTAATTACTGTATTATATAACTTCCCCCTGAACTGTGATTTCACTTATGTTTTATTTCCTCCAAATTTCTACTTTTCCAGTTACTAAAGCTAACATTCTATTACTCTCTTTAACACATGCATCATTTGGAAAGTCCTGGGTTTGGACTGAGGACAGAAAAAGCAAGTTGAAGTCTTGGCCCCATCTTCAAGGAAAGCTCTCTACCAGTAGGAACATTTCCCATTTCCTCTTTTCACTGGAAACCCAAGATGTCCTCTAAAGATTATTTTAGGCTTTTCCTACATTGAGTGTTCTTCCAGCTTGAAGAATTACTGAGCGTTGGGTGAAGGGTAGGGGGAAGAAACATCACTGTTACTGAATAGCTTTATTCAGAAGCAACAAATTCTCAGCAATTTTTAAAGATAATATGGTTATGTAAGAACATAATTTTTAAAGTCAGAGGAAGCATTATCAAAGTCAGGCAGCTTGGCCTTAAGGGAGCTATCAGTGAAGTTTCAGAAGAAGGTGAAGAAATTCTTTCTTTGGAAATCAGAAGAATAAAATGTTTTTAATTTTATGACATTTAAGTTATAGCTGTTTCTATAATAAAGGGGGCATGACAAATACAGATTTCCAATTCTTTCAAAGCTTTGAACTTCAAAAGAATACTTAAAATTTAGTAAAGAGAGTATTTTCCTGCCCTATCTGGTAAGTAAAGCTAGATTCAGAGAAAAAAGTATTTGAAGACAGAACTGGAGAGATAGTACAGTGCATAAGGTGCTTGCTTTGTATGTAACTGACCCAGGTTCTATCCCCAATTCTGCATATAACCTTCAAGCATCACTTAGGTATGATCTCTGAGCTTTCCAGTAGTGATCTCTGAGCACAGAGCCAGGGGAAAGTTCTGAGTACTTCTGGCTGTGGAACTTAAAGAAACTGAGTGGAAGAGGAGAAATACAAGTACAAAAAAGGATGGGGGCTAGAGGCCAAGAGGTTTCAGGTACATTGGTAGTGTTAAAAAAAGACAGCACTAAATATTCAATCTAAAGGCAACAACAATGGAATCAAGAAACCTAAACATTAACAATCTAAACTTAAAATGGGCCTGTTATACTGGCAGGCTGTGCGACGGGGTGTGGTATGGGATGCACTTGGGAAATATTTGTGGAGGAAGGTCGACTCTGGTGGTGGGATTGACACTGACTGATTCATTATATTTCTGAAATCTAGCTATGACAGACTCTCTAAATCACAACGGTTTCAATAAACTATTTCTGGTAATACTTTATATTAAAATATTTTTATTTAAGCACCATAGTCACAAACATGTTTGTAGTTGGGTTACAGTCATAAACTACACCCCCGTTCACCAGTGCAAAAAGACCTAAATTAGAAGTAAGAAAAGCAAAATTCTAAGACACTAAATTCTAAATAGAGAAGTTGTTGTATATGAAAACATTTCCATAAGATTATTCTTTGCCTGTGGTCCCACCTTGATCTTCGAGGTGGGGGCGCTGTTGAGAGTGGAATAAATAGTTTGGGAGCGAGGCTTTGGGGGTCTTTTGGCAGAGTTTGCTGGGTGGCTCCAGGTGTTTTTTTGGAGCTGGCAGTAGGCTGACAAAGGACTCTTTGCGCTCAACCTTTTACCCCTTTACCCTCCTGTCTGTGTGGATTATTTGCTGCAGATAAATATTACCGAGATTTCCACCCAAAAGGAGATAAGGGGATGGGAATCAATTTCTCATTCTGGAGCTCTTTGAGATTACACAAATAACAAATAAAGGAGTAAACGGGACCCCACAAGAAGTTATCTACAAGAATCTTAACCAGAGGCAATGGGTATAAACTATTTTATCTATGGTAAACACGTTTTCATGATATTGATATGTGTATCAAGAGATAGTGGTGAAAGACTATTTGTGGCATAGAAAAGAAAATGAAGGCAGCATCATTAATGTTTATCAAAACAAAGGTAAAATTTTCTACTCAGGGAATTCATTTCAGTGTCCAAAAAATGTGGCCATAAGTGGGATTGGAAAATGCACCAACTTCTCATTATTTGTAGAAATTATTTACCCCACCATTACGTGTAAATCTTTGAATAAATAGTTACTATTCAATAAGCAGGAAAAAAAATCACCTACAGTATTTGGAAATCGATGCTCTGTAACACAAAACAAATCTCATTTCTGCAACTAAGACCACTGTTTTAGTATTTATGTTTCCAGTCATTTTTCTAGATGATTAATGTTAGCTAGTTTACTAGGGCCTCTTCAATTCTGGAGAGCTGACACAACATACTCATTTCCAGACTCCAGGATATAAGGCTATTTAACAATAATTCAAGAATTTCTTGGCAGTCCACTGCAGTTCTGTTAGTTCTAAGAAACTAGAAATTATTAGAAATGCCACCATTTAGCAAATAGATAATGAAACTAACAAACTTACCCCTCCCCTGATCAACGTCTTCTCCAGGTGCTGTCCAAGATAAAGTCACTTCGCCTTCCACTCTTGCGGCTTCCAGGTCAATAATTTTGCATGGAGGAAACACATCAGGATGGGGGTCATTTGGAACCCCCTTCACAGCAAATGAGCCCCCAGAGCTTACTCGACTAATGTCCCACTTTTGATCCTCTTCATTCATGCCCACTGATTTTTGTGGGGCATTCATCTGGATATTTCCTGGCACAACAAAGAAAAGAGTAACCAAATAAATTATAATTGTTTAATAGCTTGCTTTTCGCAGATTATTGAGAGATTCTTAAAAATATATTTTGATGTTAGAATGATATGCTGTATTAAGAATTACAGGTAAGGTCTGGTGGAATAATAAATAAGGCACTTGCCTTGTATGTGGCTAACCCAATTTTGATCCCCAGAATTCAATATGGTGCTCCAAGCACAGCCAGGAGTAATCCCTGAGAGCAGAGCCATAACTGAGCTCTGAACCTTGTCGGGTGTGATCAAAACAACAACAAAAGAATCACAAGCTAAACAATATGAAGCTTATAGTTATATTAATGAATATATATTATAAATATAGAAAGGAAAAGAAGTTAGGGTGCTATTATTCAGAGATATTATAGTAGGTCAAGGAGTTTACATTGTATGCGGCAACCCAGGTTTGATTTCCAGAACCATATATGGTATCCTGAGCCCCATCTGGAGTGGTCCCTGAGCTCAGACCCCGCAGTAAGTCCTGAGCAACTTCAAGTATGCCCGCACAAAGTAGTTAGGTGTTGTGAAAGGAAAATAATATAGGTACTTAAATTAGAATGATGTTAGTAAAGTATATAAGGGTCAGGGAGATAGCTCAAGTGACTAGAATGCATGCTTTGCATGAGGAAGTTGCAGGTTCAATCCTGGCACCACATAGGCACTTTAGGACCAGTAAATATACCCGTGGTAAGAGAATAACCGGGATTGGCCCTCAGGCCCCACTGGTTGATTTTCTCGAATAAAAAAAATGTTTATAATTTTTTAGATTGTTTTAAATATTGTACCATCATTTTGTCTGTTATACTTTAATCATTGCTTCCCATTAGCAACTATAGCAATGGTGATGTTGAACAAAGATGCCTATTTTGTTATCTCTTTTTGTCACTTTTATCAGAAAGAAGAGAGATATATTCAGGAAATAGTCAGTGTCAGTAATATCAATACTCAGACATTTTCTTTATGGTCTACTTAGTCTATTTCATCTTTTTATTTCTAACTCTTTGCCTTTTATCTTACCTATCCCCCTTTGGAGGAAACACAGTTTTAACTAAGAAAATTCAATATCTTTATCTGTTAGTATTTGTGATCATTCACAAATCAAATAGTCAAAATAATAAGTTAAATAAAGGTTAATAATATCTGTAAGTTCTGTCTATGGTCCTTCTGTCATTCAGAGCCATGAATAATTAGAAATGAAGAAATAAATTGTAATCAACATACGTATAAAGTTTTTAAATTATATTTCTCTCACCTGTCTCATACACATGCATGCATACAGGAGCTTATCAGAGACATATACATTAAATTGTGTAATTCAAATGATATTGCAAATGATTCTTACCATTTTCTATGTAACCTGGTATGTACATGGCATGACTCCCTGGAACAGAGTTGGCTAGAGTGCTTATGCCAAATGAATGACTGACATGCACTTTCAAGCTGTATCTACCATTCTCAGTGAAGGAGAAAAAATACCTTGAATAAATTCCATCATTTTTTATAACATCAGCACCTGTGTAGATTTATTAAAAAGTTAAATGTCAACATAGTAATCATAGTTGATATCCACTTAAGTCATTGAATAAAACATTTGATTCCCATCTTCTTATTTTAACAAGCTGCCAGAAAAAAAAATACTTTTGATATTACCAAGTGACTGAAAATCCAGTGGCTCTATAATTTATCCCTATGATTCCTGAACCATGGAAAAAATAATTTTCTAGAGTTAAATGAGTTGTGTTTATTTTAATGTTAAAAATAATTTAATAATCTCCTTAAAGTTCTCATACAACTTCTCAAACACTAATATGTATAGAGACCCAATGCAACCTAAATTTATGGTCAAAAATTAAGAGATACTGTTACTAGTATAAATAAACTCACTTATGCTATTTAGTGATTTAATGATTAGTAAGGTTCTTTGTTTATAAATAACGACAAAATATCTCCACACACCAGTGACCTCTTCCCAATACAAAGTCAGAAAAATAAAATCCAAGAAAAAATATTGAGTTGGGAAGGTCTTAGGGAATTTGATTTTTTAAGATTTAAATCTGCTTAATTTCCTCATCAATAAAAACAGGATATGGTCTCACACAAACTTTTTGTGGAGATTAAGAGAGCATGAGAAAATAGGATTCATTAGGAAGATTTTTATACCTGTGCATTTTTTTTAATACCTTACTATTTTTTTCTTAGCAGAAACACATTCCCACGATAGAAATTAGTACCCAACAACTATTTGTGTATGTGAAACCACTGGAATAAAAGTCAAATTTGCACTTTAATGTCTATCCAATCTTTTCCATGTTTTCTTTTAGAAAGTTACACTAAGATAATGAACAAAAGAAATGGTTAAAAGAAAAATTGATGGGAAAAGTATTGAGTTGACTCAGATACATCTTTCCTATGGCATCACAAGCTCTTCTTCAGTTCAGCTCTTAGGAGGGAGCAAAGGAGCAACATTCTATGAAGTGCCTATTTAGATAATACACAAAGAATAATGATTGGTATGGCCATGGACAGATAAACAGCATGAGAACAATTGGATACATTCCAACTGGCCCAACAAGAGGGCTTCTCTGGAATAACTCTGAGATGAATTTCAACTAAGAACACTTAAATGGATTTTATTTCATAAATATCATATAAAATTGCCTTGACAAGGTACTAATGAGTTGCCAAGCACAAAAATCATAAAAAAATTCTTTAACAATAGACTATAGGAATGTTATTTTGGTTGGGGGATTACATATAGTGGTACTGGGAGGTGAATTGTTACTCCTAGCACAGTACTAGGGGCAATTCCTATAAATGCTCAATGAACCATGTGATACTAGAAATGGAACGAAGAGCACCTAGTTGGAAAGCATGTGCTCCATCCTCTTTAAACCCTGATCCCTGTCACTGTGACATTATTTTAGGTTTTGGGGCCATACCTGGAATCACTCAGGGGTTACTCTTAGCTCTGCACTCCAAAATCACTCCTGAAAGGGCTCAGGGGACCATATGGGATGCCAAGGATTGCAAGTATGCAAGGCAAATATCCTTCCCACTGTGCTATTTTATTTCTCCAGCCCCTGATTTTTTTTAGTTCAATATATACTTTAAGATCTATAGTTACTCTTAAATTTGTTAGGAAAGAGTAGATTAAGAATGATAAAAAATAGAAATTGTGAAGATAATTTTTTATAAAAATAATCAGGGGACCTATGTATGGCTCAATGGCAAAAGTGTTGCCATATTTTTGGTGAGATATAGAGTTTCATCCACAGTGTCACTCCTATGTACAAATACTCCTATGTATCTAGTCTTAGAAGTTTTATTATTTTGAATCCCAACTCCACCCTTGCCAATGCTGCTACAGAATGTGTACTTTCTGGAGTGCTACATATAGCCAGCTCTGAAAAAAAAAAACGGAGTGAGACCTCTCTGGTAAGCACTAATCGAGATATGTGAGCACCACAACAAAAATGACAATCCCCAGAAAGCACCACAACCAAGCATGTGTGCAATTCCTATCATGGAAATGACAACAAATGAAGGGAAGGATCATGGAAAGATAAAGGCCTAGTTCTGTTGTTTACTTTATATGATGCTGTGTTATCTGAGATGTGTAATAAAGAATGAGCACTTTGAAGTAACACTGTACTTCACTTTGTTTTTCTACTGGTCAGAATATCTAATCTAATTCCACTAAGGTGGCTGGTTTGGTCTTCCTAAGACCAAAATACAGTCTTTACCATCTTTCTAATCAGCTAGTTGACTAAAGAAGAGTCTAGAACTATTGCCTGTGTTTCAGGTTCTTTTGCCAATTTTTTTTTCTTTACAAGCAAGTACAGCCAAAGACATTATCTCTCTGTATCACCTCTTGGGTTTTCATTCTCTAATGTAGGGAGCTTCTTAGAACAGGCAGACTACTTAGTTAAAATGAAGGACCTTGTGACTTTGCTCAAAGCAGGTAACCTCAGGAATTAAATGTAAAACATTTGTCACCTTATATCCCACTTGCAGGCAGCCTTGAGAAATTGAATGTTAACCATCAAAGACTTAAGGGCACCAAACAGAGGTTAACCATCAAAGACTTAAGGGCACCAAACAGAGAGCCATAATCAAAATAGGTAGCCTCAAGGATTAAACATTTAAAGTCACCTTACTTTTATACCCCACCTGCTGGAGATAGGTTCCATTATCAGTTTATCCTGACCTAGTAGAGACAGATCTCATTATCTGCATATTATCTCATTTGCTAATGGATCCTGTTATGCCTGTTCTATAGGTACAAGCAGAACTATGCCTACAAAAATATATAAGCCAGGCCTTGAGTTTCAATAAATTAGAATTGGGTTCAGTCTTGGCTGAAATCCTTTTCCCACTTTTCTGTCTGTCTGTCTGTCTTCGTGTCTTTGTGTTTGCATCTCCCTCCAAGAAAGGATAGCCACGTCTTAACTGGGGTGTCCCTGCAGGAAGGGCACCCACACTCTAATTCTACATTTTATTCTCCAATACTATAATTGAATGAGAGAACCGGTGAACCTTAGAGGAATGTAGACTTTGTTAGAAGAACATATAAACCATTTCTGTTAGAACTTATTCTGGTCAGTGCCATAGAAAAGTTAAAGCCAAAATATAGAAATCAAGTACATCTTTCCCACTATTTTGATCAAACCACTACCCCAAGAAACCTCATGGAGAAGTTTCTAAAGTTCACATTCATCTTCCCATATACTTGCACCAGAAGCTACTTGGTCTGTCAATGATTCTCTCTGAGAATCATTTCTCTGAGAATGTGGGAATCTTCATAAAAATGGATGAAAAAAAGTGATAGATGGACTTAATACTGATATTGTAGTGTCAAAACACAACAGCCCTTGATCCTTGGAGATAGGTCAGAGGACTAGAGTGTAGAGTACATGCTTTGCATGCTGCAGACCAGGATTCAATCCTAGGAACACATGACTCCCCCTTTGCATAATGCCAAGATCAAGCCCTGAACACGACCGGTGTGGCCTCAAATCAGTGAAACAAACATTCACAAATCAAAAAGTACAAAATGAAATCAGATTTCCTTGTTACCTGCACCATCATCGAAAAGTCTCAGCGTAATAGGATCTGCAGTCTGTGGCTGAATTATAGCAGTCACAGTGGCATGGAGAAGGGGGTAAAAGCCCTTTCTCACAGTTGCATAGATTCTCACAGGATGGGGGAAATGGGTGCTGTCTCTTTCCACAAAGGCTTCCACAGTGGTAGGAGAGGTGGTTGAATGAGAGGAACGAGAAGACACTGTCACTGTCAGAGCTTGGCTAGAAAAGTGGGTATTGTTCAGTGTGTAAGTCCAGAGTCCTGGCTGCAAGACAAATACCTTTTGTTTTGTCAAATGCAAAGGGAAAAAAACACCCCACAATCCTAAATTTTAAGCATCAGTCTAAGCTCTTGGGTCTTTTCATTGTTTGTATGGTGTTATTTTTCTGGAGTGGCTGGGGGGATGAAAAGCATCAAGTTCAAGGCCTCATCCAGGCAAGCCGTGCCTCTCCCACTGAGCCACATCCTTTGGCCTGTGCTACACTTCCGAAAATAACTAAAAGAAATGCTACAAAGAATAATACTGGTTAAGAGTTAAATATATTCAGTATTTTCCAAGGTTTTCACAACACCACCTGCTTTTATTGCTAGATAAACCTGTAGGGAATTATAGTTTGAATTTATTTCACTTCCAGGACCAGGAATTTTAGTGATTCCTTTTATAAATATTGAGGACTCAAGTTCCTCTCTTTAGTTCTTCAATACAAATGGAACCCTGGCAGACAATACTTTTTTTTCTGACTTCATCATTAACTCTTCATTTTTTCCACATACTGATGTGCTACTGTACAGTTAAACCATATTGAAATGAATGTAGACCTGTGAAGAATTTTATTAGTTTTCTCTGTACCGTCCTATAAATTATACTCTCTACATGGAATATCACTCCAACTTTCATTCTCCTGATTTCCATTCTGCTGTCTTGACTTTCAGGAAAGCTTTCTCCTGCATTCATAGCCTTCCTGCACACTCTGAGAGCCTCATTCTTCTTCCAGTCATGGTAGTTTACTGTAAAACTCCTAAAATAAAATCTAGTGCATAGTAGAGCCTCCCCCCAAACCAAACTATATACAATGTATGTGTTTCTATTATATATTCTAAGTGCATTTTTCCTAAAACATAACAGAAAACTAAATCAGTGTAGATTTTATGAAGAAGGAAATAAGCAAAAAACACTCATATTATGTCAATACTAATTAAAGTGAGAAGCCTTTATTACCAAGGCACTTTGATGGTGGTGGATGCAGTAATTTTATTTATCAAAACCATAAGGGTAACACTATTGTAATCATCTTACCTAATTATTAAAATAAAAATAAAATCATCTAGTAAAGTTTTTAATGTCTTAGTTAATCCTTAATTTTAATACTCATACAAATTTATTTTGTAAATTAAAAATAAATTTCATTATATTAAAATAAGATTCCCTTACACATTGTGTTTAATCAATGAGATTCAATTGAAAGTCATGTTCTGGACCAAAGCCATTATGAACAAGCTCACAGTACCCACCGTAGTAATTCCTGGAATCAAGAGGCAAGCAGTTTGAAAAGGTAGATTGGTTATAAAATCACGTGTGTAGTATCTTCTTCCATGAGGATCAGAAAGCACAATATCAGGGGGACCACCTGTCTGCCATGTAATAAGGAAGGTAGTGTGGTTTCCCACACTACTATCCACACTCACGGTTTTCTTCAGTTGATGGTGAGGTTTAACACTTTCACCTGTACTTTCAAGCTGCTTAAGAGAATATAAGTAAAAAGATAAAAGAAACAAAAAAATAAATAAATAAGAGAACATAAGTACATAAAAACTTCTAGTGTATGCATTATTGCTTTTCTTTTTCTTTTCAAGACAATAAATGGAGAGAAATAAAGATCATGTAATTCTAATTTGTTCTAAATACTTTATCAAAGCAAAATATGCTATATTATAGCAGAGGAATAGAAAGAAAATATTTTGTTATAATCAATACAAATGTCAATTTATTGCTTTTTATCAGGATATTTTACCAGCTATAATACTTCTCTCTCATCTAAATCAACATTAGCTTCAAATAAGCAAATAATAACAGGAATTAAAATAGTTTTTCTGAATATGCTTAAGTAATTTGATTTGTGAATGATCAGTTCAGATACTTTTTTAAATAGGAAATAAAAATCTGGGCTTCAGGGGAAATTTGTTTTAAAAACAATATATATAGGAAGTGTGGGATTTTGGGTCACATCTATCAGTTCCTAGAGGTTCAGGGGTGAATGCTGGTAGTGATCAGGCTACCTTATACAATGCTGGGGATTGCACTATAGTTAGCTATATGCAGCATGCAAATGAAGTTCTTTGTGTCCTTTACTTTCTCTCCTTTCTTGGTTGGTATAATATAAAAAAAAGTTTAGCCACTCTGAATAAGCTGTGCACATTTGTCTATGTCTTTATGTTGTATATAAATCACAGAATACATAAAATGCCTAGCACTGTGTTGTGTTTTAACTATATTATTTAACTAATTCTTATAAAATTTTCAGGATAAAAATACTCTTGCTCTTCATATTTCACAGATTAAATTATTGAAAAATGGAGAATTAATTTATCACAGCAAGAAGATCAAACCAGACTTAAATGCAAGTAGGCTGACACCATAACACCTGCTTACCATTATTGTGTCTTTACAATGGATGCAAGTCTGTAAATAATTTTAATGATTTATACTTATTAATCTTACTAGTCTCACTTTGCAAAATTGCTGAAACCTTGAAAGCATTTGTATCAAAATTATTGATATTAATGACAAACATGGTTTGTTCATGTTCATGTTTACATAAAAATATTTATAGACTATTGATTTGTGTGACACATTCTCTGTTTGATTTTGAGCTATCAGAAGGGATTTAGACATAGCTTCTGCTATTGGTCTTATAGGACTAATTATATATACACTAATTGGAAGATGTAATTTGAGCCTTATAAATAATACTTGGTTAACTTTAAAACATTTGTTTCTATTTTATATAATTAAAAAGTACATTACAGAATGGAAAGTCTATGCCAGAAAGGCTATTGTTTAATCTGTAATATATATTTATAATTCACATTCTAATGTCGTTACTGCCTTAGCTGTGTATATATAATCTTCATGTTAAATATTTTCTAAGAACTTCATTGTTTACATCAAGCTATTAACTTGGCAGGTTCATTTACCATCTGTGAGGAAACAGAAAATGAAATTTTGCTCAACACTTTACTTGGGAGGGGAGGTCTAAAAGTGACATAAGGGTAGTGGTGGAGAGTCTTGGATACTTTGATGATGGGGTGGAGTGTCTATACATCAAGCTCATAATTGTTAACACTACTGTAACCATGTTACTACACTATAATAATTACTAAAAGATATTTGAACTTTTTAGTAATATTCAAAACACATTTGAAGTGTTTATAAAAGAAGATGGATTGAATAGGTTTGAATTGGCTTGGCTTGGGAGTTTGTAAGCAAATTTAAGTATAAGATGGTAGTTGAAAAAAATGTTTAGAATATAATAAAATAGTATGTACCTTTCATACAGAAGGGGACTTCCAAAGAAATTCTTAAATAAGTAAAAACAAAAGGATTCTCTTGATGGAAAACTATTTTGAAACTAAAATCAGATGCATAATTATTATAAATAACAATATAGCAGTTATAAAATATGACTACAAGGACTAAGAATCAGACACACCAGATAAGTGTGTCCTGGTTCTGATGTCAACTTGAAGCTCATTAAATATATTTATGCCCATCTCCAGCTACTAGTTAGAGTTGGGACAGTCCTCCCAACTCCCATTACTAGTATCTCTCTACTTTAGATATAAAGTAAAAGTCTTCACAGTCATACTTGTGAACAATAGCTGTGTTGTCCATATGAGCTCATCAGCCCATCTCCACAGATCCTCAAAGTCCTGGACCATGTGGCCATTTATGCAGCCTCACAATAACACCCCCATAATTTTGTTGCTGATTTTCCCAGTAGGAATACACCAAATTTGATGTGAAATTATCATCGTAATTGATTGTAAGCTCAACAAACAAAATGAACAATAGCAAGCTCAAATGGCAATAACAGCTTAATAAACATTCAGCAATAAATGACATTGGACCCATTTTAAGATATGACAATTTTCACTAATTTTCCCTTAATCAAGACTTTTCAGTTATTTTATTGCCATGTAGTTGTACCAGGAAGTATTAAATAAATTATTTGTACCTACCAAGACACAGGCTTTGGTGAGGTTAGGAAACTGGTGACAATATTGAGGGAATGTTAAAATGGTGATGGGATTAATGCTGAAACATTAAATGCCAATAATAACTGTATTGTGAGCACCTCTGTATACCATGGTATTTAAAATAAAGAAATTTAATTAAAATATATATATATATAAAATACAAAGACTATTACATATTCAAATAAAGTTAATGAAGTACAATTGTACTGAATACAATTCATTTTTTTTTCTGTGTTTTCTTCCTCCACACCCAGGCAAACATCTGCAAATATAATATAGATGAAATTCTGACCTGGATCCATTGTTGAAAAATGTCTCCAGTTACAGACGAAATCCTACTAAAAACATCAATCATGTTATTAGAGTTTGATTTATCTGGAACAAAGAAATTGTAGCCTCCTGAAATAAAAAAAATGCATTTTAAATACATTAAACATATATAAATAAAATAAAAATGTATTTTAGACCTTTTCAAATAACTTTTCTTTTTTAAGAGGCCTAATCTGGTGAAGCAGAAGTTATTTTAGCTTTTCATAGCATTCTACGCACCCCACATAAAAGGTGTGATGGATTAGGGGTAGGGGAAATTCTTTTCACAGTTGTAATGTCTAGGTCCCTATCAATTATCTGACAAAAACTCAGCGAATATTTATTAAACAATTTTTAATTCACATTTATTTGACAATTTGAGTTAATTGCTATTTGTCCATATTCCTATATTTTTCCATTTGCATTCTTAAAACATTGTTTTCAAAAATAATTCAATTTAACACTTAGTTTTAATTTTTCAATCAGCATGTCCTTTTTATTAATGATAGAGATTATAATATAAAAGATCATACTGTACTTCATTTAGTATAAAAATGATGTTTGTACTTTACCACTCAGTGTATTTCTTTATCATGGAAGTGAGTGCATTTGATATTAAACATATTTCTAGTTACACCATTATATAGCCTAAAGTGATATAACAAAGACATTATAAAAGTTTATATTTTATTGGCTATAAGTTGCTACCTTCTAAGGAAAATGCTCAGTAAAAAATCTGACAGTTCTCTATAATGACATTTGTAATTTTTTTCTTTAGGTGTTTTTTTTTTCTATTAAGTAAACCATTTGCTGAAATCTGAGTTCTTGTTTGTGCTTTTTAACATTCAAGTTATAAATAAAATGCTCTAAAACAAAAATTTTTAGAAACTTATTTACCTGTTAGTTGTGCTAATTTCTCCAAGTTTTCTAATACAGATGAACCCAGGGCAATGGAATGAATGGTTGATCCACTACTGATAACAGTGTGTAGACAATCACCAATATACTCATCATCCCCACTGGTAATTAATATCATCACAGAGCCATAGGCATTTCGATTTAGTTTTTCAACCACCTTAACATGGTCAGTCATTTGGAAAAAACATATAATTAATTCAAGATGTCCTACTGAGCCAGTCTCATTCCAAATTCCCCATCAGTAAGACATATTTCTCTTCATAATCTTTTGTTGCCTATTCTCCATGTCCACCCCCATTCTTCAGTCCTCATTGAACTCCATTATATCCCTCAACTCCCTGCATATCAGCATGCTTATTTATGGAAAGATCCTTAATAATCCAATCACATGGAAGCCCATACTTTATGATATTGGCCATCATAGATGCTATGAAGAAGCATTATTGTTTCCTTGGCTCTGAAATTTAGTGAGGAATGAACAAAGGCCAACCCATGTCTACACATTAGAATTAGATAAGTCTTTAAAAAATTTAACATCAGGCTAAACCCTAGATCAATTACTCTGAGGATATGTTCAAGGCACCACAATTTTTTTTTTTTTTTGGGTTTTTGGGCCACACCCTGCGGTGCTCAGGGATTACTCCTGGCTGTCTGCTCAGAAATAGCTCCTGACAGGCACTGGGGACCATGTGGAACACCGGGATTCGAACCAACCACCTTTGGTCCTGGATCGGCTGCTTGCAAGGCAAACGCCGCTGTGCTATCTCTCCGGGCCTACCAGTTTTTAATCGTAACATTATTTCAATGAGTTTTCAAGGTTGACTGACATTTCTGTGCAGCAGCAACCATAGTTGAAATATCTTACTTGATCCCACAATTGATAAATGGCTGCATCTTTAACTTAGGCTATTCTAGAAGAACACTGTCAGTTTAAAAATACCTATATCTGGTCTCAACTGACTGTATTATTGACATGTATTTTCAATAACAGACAGAATCCAGACATGCAGAATTTGATGAGAAACCAACAATTAGAATGCCATAACTGGGAAGATCCCAGATGATGAGACCTGGGTCCTAACCATAAAAGTCCTTTATTTCTCTCCTAAAACTGAGCCTCTTACATCCCTACTGCTACAGATTGCCAAAATTAGAAGCAATCTCAGAAACAAAGAGAAAGGAAACTAAGATTGATTCAAAAGTTTGGGCTCTATTGTACCTCGAATCCCTTCTTAAGTCCTGAGCAGATGCTGGTTTCTGCTTCAGTTGATACAGTGGTAGGTAAATATGAAACCAATTGCTTTCGGTCATCATCGCTGTTGATTTGGTGTAACTGTGCTCTGATTTCTCCTCTGCTACTGAAAGTTACAATTCCCAGAAAAGTATAAATTTCAACAATATGCATCAAGTAAAATTCTGTTGCTTGTTGTATTCGAAGAAGTCTGTCAGCCTATGTCCCAAAAAAGAAGAGGGGGAATAACATTTGGTGAGCAGGAAAAAAGTATGACTAAGAAACTCAATAGAACATATCTCTGTTATCTCTTCAAAGAAGTCAGATTGTTATATTTTTAAATAGTAAAAGTGACACAACGTTAAGATACTGTTTGATTTACTGCAGTCTCAAAAATAATGCTTTTATAATGAGTTAAAAGGGAGATATAATTGAGTTCAACAATAAGTATGACTTATAAAGGGTGTCACCCAAATATTTTTCTCCAATTGATAATTAAAGAACTTTGGCCAGAGAGATGACACAGCGGTAGGGGGTTTGCCTTGTATGTGACTGACCTGGGACAGACCCGGGTTTGATCCCTGGCATCCCATATAGTCCCCTGAGCCTGCCAGGAGTGATTTTTGAGCACCACCAGGTGTGCTACCTCCCCCCCCCCAGAAAAAAACAGAAAACAACAGCAACAACAAAAGAATTAAAGAACTTTAGAACCAATTGTGATTATCTGAGTACCGCCTGGTGTGCCCCCTCCCAAACAAAACAAAAGAAAACAAAAGATTTAAAGAACTTTAGAACCAATTGTGACTATCTTATATCTGTTTAGTAAAACAGACTAAATTTTAGTCTGAGTAAAAGAAAAGACACCTTACTGTTGAGAGAAGCAGTAATAAGGAGATATCCTTTCACTATTCTCAGTCACAATGGTCATCTCACACTGTATATTTGACCTGATATGGAATAATATCATTCTTCATTTAATAGAGTTGCTTTGAAAATCAAGTAAAATAAGAATATAATAGAACAGTTATACTTTGAAATGATAAGCAAAGCAATATTATACATCCAGGCATGTGATTCAACTAATGAATTGAGGTGGATCATTTATTTTATTTTTTTCTCTTGGGACCACAGTCAGTCACTTCTCAGAGATGTGGTGCTTTGTTTGATAATACTTGGAAGTCACCTGGGGGTTGGAGTGGACTCCGAAATATTACGAGACCACCTAAACTACATCCAGTGGCCCTAGTCATGCAGTTATGAGGTTCAAACTCAGGACTTGCAAATGTGAGGCTTCTCATCTACATTTAAGCTACTAGTCTAGTGCTCTGTATTCAAGTCTATGAAATTACTAAACTGAGGATGTGACCAGAATAATTTTTTTGAGATTTGAGGCTCTCAGATCCTAGTCAATTGCAGGTAATCAAGATTACAAAATTATCCAAATACTGGATGTATTAGTTTCTAATATTTCACAGGCATGCCAAGGAAAACGCCAATTTTCCAGTATTACTGATTCAGACGATTCAAATGAATAAGCTCTCATTGATTGTCCAAGTATACAATAATAAAGTATTAGCTAAAATATACGAACCATAAATTCACATACAATGTCTCTCAACAAAATAAAGAAGTGGCTAGGCAGCTAGTGGTATGTTGGGAAATGTTTTAAAATGGGATTTCTGAAATGAGGAAAGGTAAGACCCAAGGAAAGGAGATATAGAAACCTCTGACTTGTTGCAGTTGAGTATTTCTGTTGGGTAAATACTCCCACCTTGATTGATCTCCAACTGTCAATGTGACATCAGTGAAAGCAGAGCTGAAAAGAGGTGTAGCAGTGGCCCCATACAGGTGTACTAGATAACAGTTCATCACAAAAGGTCAGATTATGGAACATCAAACATTTTCTGTAAAGGGCCACATAGTACATGTAAGTATTTCAGGCTTGGTGAGCATGTTCTATTTTGCAACTACTGATCTTTATTCTTACCACAAATAGAGTAATCATAGATAATATAAGAAATGATTATTGCTGTATTTCAACAAAACTTATTTAAGGTCACTGACAATTAAATTTCATGTCTTCATGTGTGTGAAGTTTTATTAGTCAGTTTATTTTATTTCTGATTATTAAAAAAATATGAGCCCAATTCTTATGGGCTATGAGAGAACAGGTAGAGAATCAGATTTGGTATATGAGCTCTAATGTACTGATTCAGGGCAAGAAAATAATAAATAATAGAAAAATGATTAGAAAATGAAGTATTTTGGGGCCGGAGAGATAGCATGGAGGTAAGGCGTTTGCCTTTCATGCAGAAGGATGGTGGTTCGAATCCCGGTATCCCATATGGTCCCCGTGCCTGCCAGGGGTGATTTCTGAGCATAGAGCCAGGAGTAACCCCTGAGCACTGCCGGGTGTGACCCAAAAACCAAAAAAAAAAAAAAAGTATTTTTGTTTCTTTTTTTAGGCTACACTCAGGGGTTACTCCTGGCTATGTTCTCAGAAATTCCCACTGGCTTTCTTTGGGGTACTAGATGGGATACCAGAGATCAAACTGAGGTCTGTCCTAGGTCAGCTGCGTGCAAGACAAACACCCTACCACTGTGCTATCGATGGCTCCCAAAATAAAGTATATTAAGCATTTATTTTATTTGTTCTATTCTTGTTTATATCATGAATTTAATTGTATTGTATTTAATGGTTAAATACTTAAACTTTGTTTAACTTCGAATAATGACTCTAAAATAATTTCTAATAAAGTATGTTTAATTTCTAATCATAACAACTTATTTGAACATTTTCTAAAATTTATTTTTAATTATGTTTGTTTGGGGCCACACCTGGTTATGTTCAAATCTTTTTCCTGGTTTTATCCCTACTCCCTTCCACCAATGTCCTAAAATGTCAACAATTAACTTCTATAAGCTGCTACAAAATTATCCTGTCACAATACTGCAAGTATGTTACTATTATTCTGGTCTTATAAATGAAGAAAATTAAATTCAGAGAAATTACTTTGTTTTTGATTACTTAGATAGTAAACAAAAAGTTTAATATACATTGGTTGGATTCCAGAGATCAAGCCTTTATATAAAAATTGTGTAGTCTTCAAGATGGTTTTCTTAGAGACTAGATTGCCAGATAAATGAGATATAGTTTTCTGTACACAATGATATAGAAATGTATAGATTATGATTATGCACACCCCTTCAATCTTGGTCTCTTCTTGTCTCAGCCAGACATGTTTGCACGTTAGCACATTTACCAATAAGTAGAACTTGGCCAAGCAGGAGTTTTTCCTTATATGTTAGAATTTTTTAAAAAAGAGTTTTGGTTAGAAAAAGGCATAATTAAGGGGAGGATAAAAAAAAAGATATAATTAGTAGCAAAAATTAGAGTTGACATTTAAAGGTATGCTATGATAATTACAAACTTTTGGCACCTCCCTTTTCTGCCCTTATCCCCTAAAATTAAAAATAACTAAAAACTGATTTTAAAAATGATGATCTATACCCATTTGGGCTCTTAAGATGGCTTACCTTTGCCATCTTGCTGGACACATCCAGCACTAAACAGACCACCTTGTCACCATCTTGTACAAAAAAGAATGTGGGAGGAGGTGGAAGCTCTGTCCCATTCATGGGAAAGCTGTCACTGAAGTCAGAAGAATCTGTGATGACATCCCATGTACTTCTGAGGCTACACATTTGGTTCTGTAGGTTTGGAGCTTCTTGGTTGTGGATACTTGCATTACAGAATTCAACTACCTAGAAGGAGAACAAAACCCATCAAAAAACAAAGACACACCTCTCTGAGAAAACATTCTTCTCATTTACAGCCAACAAGTGTACAAAAAAGTGGATCAAAACATAAAGGTGAAGGAAATAATAAGTGGAATTGTAATACCCTTCTCTCCTCTGAGAATGGTATTGAATTTATTAAGAAATCCTGGAAGCTTGGCTTGAAATACTGGTACCTTTACTAGGTTGCCAAGATCAACCTCTATTAAGGTTTATTTATACTTAGATAACAAGAGGAGATGATATGTATGTATATATATCAATATATGTATATATATCTATATATCTTAGTATTGATCAAGTAAAATAATCTCCCACTTCTCTTGGCACAATACTGTGCAAAATAAAACACTCAAGGAGAAGTTATCTTGGTAATTTTATTTCTTGACTATATTTAATAACTGCTACTTATTTACTTATTAAACAGTCAACGCATCTAGTTCAAATATTAATCTCTGTAAGAACAAGTTAACAAGAAAGCCAACTCAAATATACTTATTCCTCACTTGGAAATATAGATATAGCTCATTTGGTGTGAGATAGTGAGAATATGTGCTCAGCACAACTCAACTCAGGGTTTTTATTTCTGCCTCGGTGTTCAGGAGAGACACATGGCAGTGGTCTAGGAACCTTAAAAGGAGCAGGGATGAGGCAGCAGATAGAACTGGGGGATAGATCACATGCAAGACCAGCATTTAATCTTTTTACTCTCTCTTTGGTCCCAGATAGAACTCATTTGGTAGAAGTAAATCTATTCACCTAAGCAATATTTCAGCACCCCCTTTCAAGGTATGGTTTATATGGCTAAGAAATACGTTACTATCAATTCCCAGTGGCTATATTGAAACAAATAGTAAATCCATTCTGCTAACACTAAAAAGAAACCTTAGACCTAATTTCAAAGAAGAGAAAATGAAGGTTTAACAGTTAATAATTTCTCAAAGGCATGGTTTTCTTAGCAACATAAGGAAACAGGAGAAGTAAAATGTTGACATTTGTATTTAGCTCTTTCTTTCATATCTTATGACTAATGAATAGTCTTTCTAAGCATCACAACGATGCACCTGGAAATAAACAATGTAGATGAATGGGGCTGGAGAAATAGTACAGCAGTAGGGTGTTTGCCATGCATGCAGCCAACCCAGGATGGATGGTGGTTTGAGTCCCAGCATCCCATATGGTCCCCTGAGCCTGCCAGCAGTGATTTCTGAGCGCAGAGCCAGGAGTAACCCTTGAGCACCACTGAGAGTTACCCAAAAAACAAACAAACAAACAAACAAACACAATAACAAAAACCAAAACAAATAAAACAATATAGACAAAATATAAATTGAATTAGGTCTCTTCAGATATTAAATATATATAAATAAAAACAGTACATTAGGCAAAAATATGAAAAAATCACCATAAAATTACAAAGTGACTCAGCCTTAGTGAAAGATTGGAAGAAACAATGCTATAAAAAATCTGTAACTTCTGGAGGAATTGATTAACTGTAAAAAAAAAAAAAAGACAACTTAAACTTGCCCCAAATATTCCCAACTCCATGGAAATATGACTATAAAGATGACTTGAATTTTATTAATCTACACAGGCTGATATAATTCATTCTTTCTACCATTAAACTTTCTTTTCTGATTATAAGTTCACAAAACAAGATTCTAATAAGACTAGGCTGCTTCTTGCTTTTTTACATTGGAGAGAATGTTTCTTTTTTTTTTTTTTTTTTTTTTTTGGTTTTTGGGCCACACCCGGTAACGCTCAGGGGTTACTCCTGGCTATGCGCTCAGAAGTCACTCCTAGCTTGGGGGACCATATGGGACGCCGGGGGGATCGAACCGAGGTCCGTCCTTGGCTAGCGCAGGCAAGGCAGGCACCTTACCTCCAGCGCCACCGCCCGGCCCCGGAGAGAATGTTTCTTGACCAAATATTAGATCCTCATGAGAGTATAGTCATTCTAAATAAAAATTTTTAAATGATTTTTTTTTACATACTTGTTAGACTCTTATTAGTGAATACTAACAAAGTTTAGAGTTGGAACCTGCAAAGCTAAGCCTAGTTTATCTCCCTTGGTAACACCTGGTTTTTATCTTTATCTTTTTTTTTCTTGTTTGTTTTGGGAGCAGTCACAGCAGACAGTGCTTTTGGGTGTTTCCAGCAATTCTCAGGGACCATATGGTTCTGAAAATTGAACCTGGACCTCCCAGATGAAAGCATGTGTCAATCCTTTGAGTTATCTCCCCATTCTAAATTATTTTAAGATTTACACTACAGTCAGTTTAAGTATGCTATTAAAATAAGAGTGGCTTTTTACTTCAAATAAAAGGAATATAGTTGAGTTATATAATTCACATTAATTCACATATGCCTATGAAAGGATGCAGAAATACTAGCACATGATCAATTTATTTTGAGGTCTCCAAAAAACTCACTTGTTAAATCACCCTCTCTGGAAAACAAATAATCACTTTTCCAAAGTAATGATCATTTCAGGGTACATAGTTGTTTTCTGTTTTTTTTTGTTTGTTTGTTTGTTTTGTTTTGTTTTTTTGAAAATAAAAACTATATGAACACTGAGGTTCCCAGAACTAAAAACAGTGAATCTTACTGTATTTTTATTTAAGTATTTATATCAATCTATTTCAGATGAGATGGGATCCTACATTAATTTGTCATTCCAAAGCTTTGCATACTTACAGAAGATAAACTTTGCATGAACATAATAGATGCTGTTGCATTTTGGGTCCTGTTGTATATAAACATGCATCCTTCTTTGAAAAGCTTACTAATGCAGTTTTCTTGGAGACAAGGGCCTTCTTCACACACAAAAACACCTGTGATGTCAGATGAACACCTAAAATGAGGTGAAATTTTGCCTATTTTATACTTATGCTTTTTTTATTGATTCATATAATAATTTGTTGCAAGGTTTATAAGTTGCTAGAGGTATTCTAAACATTTTTAAATGACTATTATGCTGAGCAAAATGAATGATAGAAGGATAGATATAGAATAATTGCACTCATAATATATACAAAAAGAAAGAAGATAGTATGGTAATAATACTGAAAAATAATAAGGATGAGGACTAAGAAGATTGGTCCACAGTCAAAAACTTGTCACAAAGATCAGGGGAGTAGAGTTAGTACAGAGAATAGACCATCAAAACAATGATTATTAGAAACAATCCCTCTGGACAAGAATTGGCTGCTGAAAAGAGATAAAGTGATATATATATATACATATATATATGTATATAATAATAATACCCTTTCAGAAACAATTTGCAGACCATTGCATCTAAAAAATATCTGAAGACTTGAAGACTGAGAGGGAGGGGAGAGAGAGAGAGAGAGAGAGAGAGAGAGAGAGAGAGAGAGAGAGAGAGAGAGAGAGAGAGAGAGAGAGAGAGAGATTTGCCATAGATAGAGAGTTGGAAAGGTAGGGGAGAGAAGGAGAAAGGGTGTCAGGAAATGCACACTGGTGAAGGAATGTTGTCAAACATTATTGTATGACTGAAACTCAAATATGAACAATTTTGTAACTTGATCTCACTGTAATTCAATGAAAAGTCTTATTATCAAAAAATTAGAGGATACAAAATAAAAAGAAATACAAATGACCCTAAAGAACACATTAATTTTACAATATGCTCCATTTTATTTTAAAGAATTTGATTCTGCAATGAGGTTTTGTATTGCTAAGGGTTTCCCCAGCTAATAAAATGGCAAAGAAAAATATGCTAGTAAATCATCATGAATTTTTCAGAAATCTAGGAAAGAGTATGAAAAGTATTCATAACAGAGGAAGAAAATAATACACACATAATAAAAAATATAGAAAGGAATCTTTTGAAATAAAAATATCAAATTTGGTCATTTGGGAGTGAAAATAATATAACTTAGGAAAATAGTAAGTACCAAAATTATGGCTGAAGATGGCTGCACTATCACCCAATAATTCATTATAAAATATTTTGTTTTGTCTTGGGGTCACACCTTGCTGCATATGGCTTACTCTTTTTTTATTGTTTTGTTTTTGTTTTTGTTTTTGGGCCACACCCGTTGACACTCAGGAGTTACTCTTGGCTATGTGCTCAGAAATCATTCCTGGCTTGGGACCATATGGGACACAGTTGGCATCGAATGGCGGTCTGTCCTAGGCTAGTGCTTGCAAGGCAGATGCTTTACCTCTAGCACCATCACTCCAGCCCATACGGCTTACTCTTGACTCTGTGCTCAGTAGTCATTCCTGATGGAGATCATATGAAGTATGGGAATTGAACTTGGGTTGACAGTATACAAGGTAAGCACTTTATCCATTGTACTATCTCTTCAACCTCATCTATAGTTAATTTTAAAGTAAAACAAAAATCAGTCATAAATTTTAAAGTTACTAACCTTGTTGCTTTAATTTTGTTTTTTCCATTTATATAGAAAGGTTTTTCATTGTTATATTCATCGAACACACCCCATCGGAGATGGGCCCATTCATGGACAAACACTCTGCCTGTGGAAGAAAGATCATCTCTTCTCAGTTCCTTAAACTTCAGCAATGGGCCTTGTTCATTTTTGAAGAATAAAACTCTACTGATGATAGAGGTAGCTTGACAATGAGGTATGTTCTTAGAATTGGGTCTAAGTTGTTAGGCAATTTTGTCATTGTAGGAAGGGCATCAGTGTAATTACTCAAAACTAGATGGTATTACCTACTGTTTTCTTAAATATCTGACATAGCCCATTGGGACCACGATCACCATCACTCCACCATTGACAGAAACCTTGTAACTGTTATTCTGAAGGGTAGAAGTGAAATGCTTTCCTACTTTTCTTTTACTCATCCTTTCCCATCTGCCTACTCCCATCAAAGAGGCATTGTTAAAACCTGCTTAGTCTTTTAAATGCAAGTCAATGACTCATTTATTGCACATCTTTGTGAAACCAGTAAGGCATCCCACAGTCTCTCATTTCTCCAGTGAAGCTGCCTAACTGGTTTCCACTTAGCTTCACAAAGGCCTATAATTTTAGGATTCATAGAAAGGGAAAGGAGAAAATCTAAGGAAAGGAGAAAATCTAAGTGTAGTGAGCTGACATTGTATGCACACCCTTATCCCATTTTATATTGAAATTTTAATTCATGTGATAGTATTAGGAAGTGGGGCCATGAACAATAGGACTAGTCCCTAAGATCTTCTTTTCTCTTCCTATTAAGTTGAGGACACAGTGTCAGTGTAACAGGAAATGGCTCCCTCTAGACATGGAATCTGTCATTGCTTTGATCTTAGCCTTTTTGAGTTTCTAAACTCATAACTGTTAGAAAAAAATGTCTATATATACTATAGACTATATAGTATAGTATATATGTCTATATATACTATATACTATATGTCTATATATACTATATATACTATATACTATATATATGTCTATATATACTATTATAAATCAGCCAGTCTATATATAATAACCACACAAGGAAATGAAACTCCTATCCTTTAGTCTGTGTGATATAAACATGTGCTTTGTTTTGTTTTGTTTGTTGTAATTTTTCTCAACTAGAGCAATAAAATGACTGAAATCCTTTTCCTGTGGAAGGAACAAAAACAATCATCTCTTATTCTGCTCTCATGATTCTTGCCTATTTATTTTATACCTATTTTTATGTCAAAAGTTATCTCCAACTTAATGTATATCCCTATATACATTACTCAAGATCAAATTCTTCTCTCTGCCTTCATAAATCTGGCATTTCTTTCAATGCTTAAACTTCAGACAGAATTTCTTTTTCCTTAATTCTTCATTCTCTCTTGATTCTCCAGGAAGTATTTGCTGCATTGAGTCATGCTTCAGTGAATTGTGCAATTTTTGAAACTTGGCACCAAAGAAGGGAGGGGAACAGTCAAGTCTGAAGGTATTATGGAAAAATTTGTGCTTAGTCATGGAATTTAACAGTGTTGGTAAAAATCCCAACTCCTCTTTAATGTGTGTGTGTGTGTGTGTGTGTGTGTGTGTGTGTGTGTGTGTGTGTGTGTGTAATTTGGTTTGGGGTAAGGCAACATCCAGAAGTGTTCAAGTCTACTCCTAGCTTTGCATTCAAGAATCACTCCTAGTGGACTTTGGGGACCATATAGGGGTGCCAGATATCAAAGCAAACTCCCTACCTGCTGTGCTATTGCTCTGGATCCAAGTCCTATGTTTGCTCAAACATTACAAGCTTCTCATATTTTAGAAGGACTAAAATATTTCTGTATTTTTATTCTATATTTCTATAACATTTCTAATTTTTATAATGTATCTGGAGTCGGAGAGATAGCACAGTGGTAGGGCATTTGCTTTGCATGCAGCCAATCCAGGACAGACTGTAGTTTGAATCCCAGCATCCCATATCATCCCCCAGGTCTGCCAGGAATGATTTCTGAGTGCAGAGCTCTGAATGCTGCTGGGTGTGACCCCACCAAAAATAACCCCTCCCCAAATTTTTATAAGGTGTTTATAAAGTGTGTTTTATAGAGTATGTTGCTCGCTTTTTGGTAGCTGTATAGGAAATAACAAGAATTATTTAGAGTCAAGAGAGAATGAAAGTAATAACATCATTTCAAATCCACTTTAAATTCTTTTTAAAACTAGCAATGTGATATACAGCCTTTGATGTGTGTGTTTTTCTCAACAGATTCTGCCTCTGAGCTCTCCACTAAATCCTTGTCATCAATCCTAAAAGCCTATGACCCTTCTAGAAAATCCCAATCTTCTCTAGTCAAAGACACCTGGGCCTTTCCACCAGCATAGCCCTGTGTCTTGTAATTAATGTGAAGAAATACAAGTTTGTGGATTTTTCCTTCAAATGAATCCCTTCCACTTGTAACTTCTAAAATAATCAATTCCTTATTGTTTCCTTTCATTTAAAAATATTTACACACACACAGTAAGTTAAATTTTTTTACTTTTTTGGCTGTTTCTTTGAAATCTCTCCACTTAAACTGTTAAGATTAAATAAGTCACCATTTGAAGAGTTAATAGCAGAATTCCACAGAATTGCTCACTGGTTCTTACTACTATCTTTCCTGTCCTTTACTTCTCACTATCAACATTTTAAGGCTTCACACTTGAAACTCTAGTTTTTCTGATATCCAGTTTCTCTTTCATTGATCTGAAAGAAACAAATTATACATATAGCTAGATTCATCTCATTAAACTACTGCTTTGATGGAGCTGAAATCAATCCCCCAAGTTTTGAATTCAAAATTTAAAAGCAAGCAAGCATAAAAGCTAGCAAGATATTCTGAATAGAAGCAGTTGTCCTTTCCTTGTTCTTTCTCACCCCCACCCCAAAATCTAAGATAAGGACAGGTTGCATGTTTGAGATCCTTTACTCAAAAACTTTTGGTTTAGGTGTGCAGATAAGATGAAATGTGCCTCACATTGAGGAAAATTACTAACTACTCTGGCACCTACCAATCTGTAACCCAACTTTCCCCCATGCCTGGGAGCTTTTCATGTTCATGATTGGGGCACTGCATGACCCCTGCAACATCATATCCTCTGGCCGCCAAATTGAACAAGGTTGACTGAGTCCTATTAAGACTTGTTCTCAGATCTCCTAAGCACAGAGAGGAGCCTTGCATACCACACATAAGATGTCTTTACAAATTTAAAAAAAAATCCTTTTTCGGTCTGTGCAGATGAGAAGGGTATTAAGGGCAATAAATCCACTATCTTCTCCAATTGCTCACAACCTAAACAAACCTGTTTTTTTTTTTTTATCAACCAGTTCTTGTCTCTTATTGATCTTCAGAAAGCAGTGAGCACCTGGACTATCACAGAACTTTGATTCTATAATTGTGCTTCCCTGTACTTATAAATAATCAGTGGCGATTAACCTATTTCTAATATGCATAAATAGTTTCTCCCTCTATTTCACTACCCACATTGCACATTTATGGGGTCTACAGCTCCTACTTTCAGTTTTGCTGGCTTCTGCTGATGGCCAAAGTTTCACACTATGTTCCCCCGATGTTCTTTTCATTGACCAATTAGATATTCAACCTTGAAGATAATCACTTTTATGAGGCCTTTTCTGGTCATCATTAGCTTAAACTATTCTTTCCTTTCATTGAAATCTTATAAAACTTAGTGTTTGGGTCACTAGTTTTGTTTTTTTTTTCTTTTGTTTTTTTTTTTTTTGGGGGGGGCTACACCTGGTGACACTCAGGAGTTACTCCTTGCTATGTACTTAAAAATCATTCTTAGCTTAGGGGACCATATGGGATGCTGGGGGGACCTAATCGCAGTCTGTCATAGGTTAGCACGTGCAAGGCAGATGTCCTACTGCTTGCCCATTGGGCCACTAGTTTAATGATAAATTATTTCCAGCTTTTTCTGTCCCTCATCTTTTCTTGAACACCTGCCTCTCTCTCTATCTGTATGGTGAGACTCTGGTAGGTTTAGGTTTATTGAGTTTCATATAATCCCAATTATAAATAGTACTGCCCAATATTGATTTCTTGATTGGACACTTACCTCGTGGTCCATAACCAGCTATCAAGTCATCATTCAGTAGGAAGTTTGATGTGAAATGAATGTATTTTCCTTCTTTTCCACATCCTTGGTATTGTAAGGTGTATGGATCATCTTTATGAGCCCCATTCCAAGCAGTCACTCTGATATTTGCCTAAATTAACTCTTATACTTATTAGTCATTATCTCAATCATGATATGTTTATATACATTTCTTAATATAATTTGAATTCTACATTTAATAGCTATACATTTTAATGTATGAATTAGATTCTAATATAATATCTAAAAGAGACTTAGCATTTTAAATTATGGAGACTTGGGACATTGGTGATGGGAATGTTGCACTGGTGATGGGTGGTGTTCTTTACATGACTGAAACCCAAACACAATCATGTATGTAATCAAGGTGTTTAAATAAAATAAAAAAAGAATTTTAAATTATATTAAATTAAACCACAATTAAGTATTTTCAAAAACACTTTCAAAAACATCTATATTTTAAAATCTTTTTTTCTTTTTTCTTTCTTTTAATTTTTTTAAAATCTTAAAAAATTCTATAGAGCTTACTTTTGACCTTCTTATTTTCCAGATTAAGATTTTGACAATTGTAATGAGAGAAATAGAATGCCTGCTTCAAATACAGGCAAGGGGTAGGGGAAGAGGGAAATGGGGGGCATTGGTGGTGGGAATGTTGCACCGGTGAAGAAGGGGTGTTCTTTTTTATAACTAAAATCTAACTTAAACATGTTTGTAATCCTGGTGCTTAAATAATGATATAAAATGTTAGGCAACAGTATACTTAAATGTTAAGTAGGATGTACAAAAAATTTAATTAATTAAAAAATAAAACAGTTTCTCCTAACTATGGCATACATACACAATGGAATACTACTCAGTTATAAAAAAAGATGAAAATGTTGAAGCCAGAGCATTAGCACAGCAGAAAGAGAAAAAAATTACCACTGAACTTCTAAATTATAAAATCCCATATAATGTAATTTAAATGTGCAGAAGTGAGCATTTGCACAGCACTCATAACTATACTTATGCTTAATTCTGGGATGTACACCAGGTCTCACCCCACCTCCAGAGAAGCCTGAACTCTCTCTTGCATGTGTTAATCTCTCTCTCTCTTCTTTTTTCTTCCCATCCTGTTCTTCCAAATAAAATGTATTTTTAACTTCAAAAAAGTTAATTTTTTAAAAATAGATATCTAAAATAATACATATAATTACCAGTATATAGTAGATGTATAATGTTGTGTGTGATTGTGCATAATTCAACAAGGAATATAGTAAGTGAATATTTTTATTATTGTTGTTCATTTTTAACTTACTTCTACATATTTTAATTTTATTTTACAATGCACATGAATTACTTTTAAAATATTTATTTTTAGAAGATAAAATTTCAAGTTAAGAATTTTGCAAGGCTGATTTCCAAAAGGTCTACACACAACTTGTTCTTGGATAGTCTGCACTTGAACTAAACATTCGTCTTTTTGTTTGTTTTTGGGTCACAACTGGTGTTCTCAGCAAAATAGCCTGGAAATCACATGGGGTACTTGGGAATCAAGCCCTAGTTGGGTGCAGACAATGCATGTACCTTAATAACGGTACTCTATCCCACCCCTAAAATGTCAGTCTTAAGTCTTAAAACTTGTCCATAATCAAAATGAATAAAGTATGCATGGGACAGAAAGAGTGCTTGGACTGACAATATAATGACAATCGACAATACTATTTTCAGTTTCTGCCTCTTACACTTTCTCTTTCTTTTTTATCCCCCCCAAATATACACATTTCTTTAATTTCTATCTAAATAAAGCAGTACAAGAGCTACCTTGCTTACCTGTGAGTTCTTTTCTATGTCTAGCACTACCCTTGAACATAATGGTCATTGAACAAGTGCTTGCTCAATGAACAAACTTTAAGAGTTAAAGGGATATGTAAATAATTTGTGTAAAGAGCTCACAATCATTATTCTTTACTTTAATATGGAAAAATTTCTATTTTTGTTATAGTTATTTATTTCTCTCTTTCAAGTTCAGGAGTACCACACCATTTCGCTGTGGTTGTCTGTAATATGTGTTCCACTGAAGACCAAAATGATTAATTTAAATGTTAAGTATAGTTAGAACTTAGTAGTGAAAAGAGTATGGGTATTTTAATCAAATAGATAATAAAGTAAATTATGGCTCTGTGATTTACTAGCTGTTTGATTTAGCATAAAATTCTTACCTCATTTGTACCTGTTTCCTTATTTATTATAAATACATATAGAGTGCTCAGCATTTGGTGAAAACTGAATAAACTCTAGCTCACCTCCCAGTTTATTCCAGTTCCTCTCTTTCTTCTCTTCCTGCCCCCAAGCATTGTTAAATACTGTCTGATTGTCAAAAATCAAATGTTTTTAAGATGCTAAGGGCTTCTTTCAATTCTTCTGAACCCTAGAGTGAAGGGTGGGGTGCTATGGAGTTTGGTATACTGTTCTATTACTGAAAGAATGACAACTACAAAGAAGAACTAATTAAAACTATCTTAAGACATTTCGTAGCAAATGACAGAGTAAGAGGAAATTGAATGTCTAGCTCTTCATTTGAGCTTCACTTAGAAATTTATTTATTTATTTGTTGTTGTTTTTTGGGTCACACCTGGCAGCGCTCAGGGGTTACTCCTGGCTCTGTGCTCAGAATTCATTCCTGGCAGGCATGGGGGACCATATGGGATGCCAGGATTCGAACCACCATTCTTTTGCATGCAAGGCAAATGCTTTGCCTCCAGGCTATCTCTCTGGCCCTGAACACTTAGAAATCTTGAACACACTCCTTTGCTGAAAGCCTTGAGCTAATTTTTTAATGTGTCTGCTTTTTACTCTTCTGGTAGCTCTGAGAGCTCTTATTCACAGTAATTTTAAACAACCATTTGCCAAAAGTTATACATCTATTTTGAGTACTGCAGATCAGAATGGGCAAAAATATTATCATGGATGCATAGTTTAGATATAAAATTTTTATTAGAGACTCTTTAATGTAAATTCGTTTTTTGGTGTGAAAAGGGAAATTAATCATTCTACCCACCCTTCTTATAGTGTATTCCTCTGAAATAGTGTTTCTGACTTGGGTTCATGTTCAGTTCTGTTCATTTACATTCCGGCAGGAAAAAACAATCATTTCTGTATTTGCATTGGTGGCTTATGTTACTGTCTGTAGTTGCATGTGTATGGCCCCCAACAAGATGGGAAATGAAGATATACATAATTGAAATTGTTGCCGTCACATATCAAATTCAGGTAGGAGAAACCTCGCATAGCAAAAAATTTCAGAAAGGAAACAAAATCATTTCCAGAATTCATGGTATTTCAGGTTGTTCTATATAAGCTGATATTAGTAATTACCTTCTCATATGATTCTTGTTTTACCTTGCTGTAATTATTAGCTTTCCATGTAGTGGGGATTAATATCTTTATACTTCTGAAAAACACTCTTCTCTTGGTAGCATTGAATAGGTAAAAAGAAGCTTCAGTTATCATCTCCTATA
Organism: Suncus etruscus; assembly: GCF_024139225.1. Taxonomy (NCBI): domain Eukaryota; kingdom Metazoa; phylum Chordata; class Mammalia; order Eulipotyphla; family Soricidae; genus Suncus; species Suncus etruscus. Next base: position 39,132,197 of record NC_064851.1, on the reverse strand, counting down.
TCCAAATGAAAGACAAGTTTATTTTTATCACTTTTATATGCTTTTCTTGATTATAGTTAAATAAATCGTAATAAAATCAATTTTAAAATCTTTTAAAAGATGTCATTTCATAGAACAGCTTTAGACTTTGGATGAACTTAGAGCACTATGAGCCAGCTAAATAGTTCTTTCAGCAAAATAAAATTTAAAAGGCTGACTGGGAGAGATTTTAGAACATTGACTCTAGTGTCTGGATTGCCTCTCCAAATTTCCCAATTTTGTGAAAAGCTTTTAAGTTTCTATGGAACATCTATCTATGGGCATGCTCAATGCCACACTTATGATAGTACAGATGCCACTATGGTCACATAAAAGAAGGCTCAAAATAATGAAGCTATGAGCTCCCTGGGCATATTATAATGAAATATTCAATCACATCACAGAACATTTTAGTTAAAAGGATCTTTCTCTTTAGCATGCGATCCAGACTTTTTCTGTCTGTCTGAAAACCTCAACCTCAGAATGAAATTCAGCAACACAAATTGGACAAATACAATCATGTTTATCTACCAAATATCTGGTCCTTGTTGCTACAATTTCCCTGGTTGCTCACCCCTCCCCAATCAATGTAGTTAAATACAAAAGCTAAAACTAGTAGACAATTAGAAACACTTGAAACAATAGTAGGCCAAGGCTCTGTGAGTTGAGGCTAAACAGAGTTAAGAGTACAAACTAGCTTAGGTACAATTATAACCGTTAGTGCTATCTTGAAGAGATGCTGCTCTCTGAATCACTCAAATATAAATTAGGCAATGGTGTTACGTCTTTCAAGGCTGCAGTTTGGTCTAAGGGAATTAAGATTTTAACTGCCTACTTGCTACTTACCTTAATGTTTGGGATGAGGTTCTGGTCCTCTGGTACCTGAGGATTGATTGCAATAAGCAATCCTTCATATCCATTGTCTTGAAGCTGCACGTTGGTTCCCAGGGATAAAAATTCTGCATTTAAGACCACTAAGAGAGTCACAAACTTCAGGCTGCAAACAGACCCTGCAACGCATCTACAGGTCATCTTGTGGAGAAGCCTCTTATTTATTTATAGAGGTCCTGCTTGGAGCTTTGTACCAAGCTGTCAATGAGATGGTAGAGCATTTCTTTCTGAACTTGGAAAGTCTTAGATTTTTCGATCAAGAAGGAGCCTTATTAGCAAAATCTGGGTGGTTCTTTTTGAGACTTGCCTCTACAAGTCTTGTCTCTGTAGTCAGTGCTGTACTTGCCTATTCTATGGCTGAGCTTTCTCCTAAATCGTGGTTGAGCAAGAAATTTTCCTCCCTTTACATTTGCAATCCTCTCAGGAAGAAAAGATGAATAAGAAAAAGAATTGTAAATAAAGAAGGCCTGGCACAAGAAAATTTTGTCCTTTTACATTTTCAGACCTTCTCAGGAAGAAAAGATGAGTAAGACAAAAGGGGTGTGAATGAAGAAGACTGACAGGCTGAACTGGAAACCAGAGAAGTGGAATTATTCATCCACTTTCAACAAAAAATAGAGAATAGAGAAATCCATGATGGTGTTTTTCTCTATGTCCTTGATAGCCTTCTCCATAAATTGGCTCAGCTACTTGCATTCTGGTCATTTTCATTTGTTACAAGATTCCATTTCTTCTTTTAAAGATTTAGAAATTCATTATGTAACTCTATTCCCTAGGTCCTTGGGTCCAGCAATCTGGGTGAGCTCCCAGCTGAAACCTCAGGGAAAGTATCAGATATTCCCTTGGGACAGGCAAGTGCCAGGAACTTGGATGCCTGTGCAATCCACAGAGGCTCTTCCCTCTGCCCTCACTGACCCTTTTCCCAGGACCAGGGATAAGAGCACATTTCTCTTTAAGTGACTCTCTACAGAAAGCAGAACCATGTTTCAGTGAACCTCCCATTTTTCTGCACCTAAGTCAGCACGTGGTAGAGAGTAGATTTCATGAATGTTATGACTGATAACAATTTAATTACAATGTACTCTAATTATAACATCTGAGAACAATAATTATGTAATTTTTTCAATTGTATTGAGATATCATTGACTACTGCATTGCTTAATTTTAAGGTAAAGATAAAAGGACAACCACAGTAACTTTAGTTAATATCTATTATGTCTTGTAGCTGTAAGGAATGATACTATAATGTTGCTACAACATGGATGGAAATGGAAGATTATGTTAAATAAAGTAAGCCAAAAGAAGTAGGATAAATACAGAATTATATAACATATATCATATATAAGTCATAACATATGTGTTATATAAAAGTTATAATATATGTTATTAAGCACTTATAATATAACTTAATACTTATAAGTATATATTATAATGCTTTTTATGTATAATATATACTTATATAATTTATATGTGGTATTTAGAATAATTGCATAAAGACTAATCGTTTCAACATGGATGGAACTGGAAGATGTTATGTTAAATGAAGTAAGCCAGAAGAAGGATAAATACAAAATGATACAACTTATATGTTACATATATGTTACATTGTAACATATATAAATGATATGTTATAAATGTCTTACATAACATATATTATACATCTTAAATGTGGTATTTAGAATAATTGCATGAAGAAATGCAATGGCTTAAATGGGGGTTGTCAAGAACATTCTAGGCCCCAGAGTATAGTGAAGAGAAGGGAAGAAATTGAGTAGAGGAGGAGAAACACAAATATGATAGGATGGAGGACAGTGGTTGGGGGTTTTAGGTGTTTTGGTGGTGACAGAACTAAATACCCAAGCCAGAGTCAACAACAATAAAATCATGAGACCCAAACCATAACAACCAAAATAAAAAACCAGGACTGTTAATTTGGCAGGCTCGAGGGTAGGTGGTGGTGGCAAGGGAGGCAGTCTGGGAATATTGGTAGAGGAAGGTTGACATTGGTGGTAGAATTGGTCCTGAAACATTGATCGTCTAAAACCCAACTATGAATAACTTTATAAATAAATCACAATGGTTTAAATAAAAGTTTTAAAAAATTTATTATATCTTATAGATTTAAAAGCTTATTTTTCCTGAACAAAGGAATGCAAAAGTGTATTCCCTTAACAGCATCTTGTATCCCACAAAGGAGGGTTCACTATAGTTTCACTCCTAGTAAATGTCCATGTTATATCTCTCATGCTTATTTCTCTTACCTTGTGCCTTTTCACCACATTAAATTCTCCTCCCCTTCCCACTCTGGTAATCATAAAGCTGATTTATTTCTCCTTTTTAAGGCTTGGGTTTTCTTCTAGACTGTTAAAAACATTACACTTAAAAGTTAGATTATGCAATACTTATCTTTGTATGGTTTACTACAACACTGCACTCAAAGTCTAGTCATATAATCCCAAATGGCAGGATTTCTTTATATTTTTTTAAACTTTCAAAAAATTAGACATGTAAAATTAATGTTTAAGTGAAGAGTTAGGATCAAATCATCTTATTCAAGAAAAAGCAGTAAGCAAAATTCGAAAGGGGGCAGAAATATCTTGCATGTCTCCAAAAGACCAGAGTTTTAGTGATTATGAGCCAGAAGAGAATAGAACAAGATATGGTATGGAAACTGAGTGAATAGGACTCTTGCCTTGCACTAAGCTTACACGAGTTCCTCCCTGACACCACATATGGTTCTCTGAGCATCCTTAGGAATGATCCCAAGTGCAGAGCCAGGAGTAAGCCAGGAGCATTGATAGGTGTGATGTATGATACTGTTAGGGAGGAGAATGACCAAGCAAAAAAGGCTTCATCTCTGCTCCAGCAAGAATCTCACCATTAAATTTCCTTCCTTCACTGATCATCTTCAAGAAAAGGCAATGCCATCTTTCTATCAAAATTCTGACTCTTGTGAAACAGATTCGGTACCTATCTACCCTGAAAAACAATCATAATAATAGTAAGTAGCCCTTACTGTGCTTATGTTCTATGATCTTCATTTTATAAAATAGGTATTGCTGCCACCTCTATTTTACAAATGAGAGATTTGGGTTTAAACAAGTTCAATAATCTATGATTCTTACAGATCAACTCAAAGAATTGTTAACTAGTATAGTAATGTGCTTAGAACCATCTTAGCATATGGTAAATGCCATCTAAATATTAGCTAATCCTATTATTATTATTATTACCATCTGATGGTAATAATTTTCTTCCTTCCATGCATATTTCCTTCTCTTTAACTGCTCTTTGGCAGACATTGGAGATAACAGTGAGCAAGGTTCACATCCTGCTACACAGAGCTTGCAACCTAACAAGGGGGACAAATAAGTGATAATTTGTTTAATAGTTAAGCCCTAGAGCCATTGTAACCCATTACTGTGCAAAAAGGACTTTTGGGAAGATTTCCCAAGTATTTATGTGGAGCGTTTAAGATGAGACCAATGGAATGAGCAGAAGTCAACCAAGAAAGAATGGATGAGGGGAGGAGGAGATTTTAACTGCATTACCCTGGAGCTCAAAGGTTGCACAGAATTCAAGAAAGGGGAAACAAAGAGATGTAACATGGAGTGAATTATTTTATTGCTATGTTTCTTGCTCCTTACTTGGTTTTGCTTCAAATTCCTCTTCTGGCCTGTAAACCTGGTGTGACCTTAATTAAAACAAAATTCTCTCATAATTTCACAGCATCAGATACCTCATCTCTGAGCGATGATTATGGAGACAATGTTAAAATCATATATCCTGCTTTATTATCTGCTTCCTGCTGGAGGATATAATTATAAGAAATATCTGTTTTGATCTATATGTAAGAAAGGAACTCTGTTTGTTTTTATCACTACCTCCTCAGCTCATAGTTTAGAGAGCTCTCAATAAGTAGTTGTTTGTGGAGGGCTGAGCAATAGTACATGGGTAGGGCACTTGCCTTGTATATATGATTGACCTGGGTTTAATTCCTAGCACTCGATCAGGTCCACCAAGACCTGCCAGGAGTAATCCCTGAGCACAGCCAGGTGTGGCCCTCTCAATAAAAAAGCTAAATATTTTGGACAAATGATGGACAGATGGAGTCAGGAGGAAAACTAATCACAAAGGAAGTGTCTATTAGAATATGGAGGTGCTCTTACTTGGTCTTTTTACTGTCTCACTTCAAGAAGGCTTGCTTCTACTGTAGAGTAGTTATTGACCTAGCACACTCATGACAGATAGAACTTGATACTATCACTCTCCTATGTCTGGAGAAGAATGGGAATGTCGCTGGTTGCAACTCAGAGCAACACTTGTGGATGCTGCATCTTGCCGGAGGAATTTCCCCACTCTTCCCTGTGCCTATAGAGTAGAAGCCCAGAGCAGTGGCAACTCCCAAGACTGACTCACCAAGCAGAGGAACAAAAACTTAATTTCAATGTTTCTCAGCAACTTCTTTTCATATGCCAATTATCTCTGATCTTAAAACAACATCATTTTTACCTGCAAAGCAGTTTGTTTAAATTTTTAATCCAACCACACTGCGAGAGTAGCTTTTCAACGAACTGAATACTTTTTTTTTTTTGCTTCTTTGCTTTGTTTTTTTTGGGCCACATCTGGCAGTGCTCAGGGCTAATTCCTGTCAGTGCACTCAGGAATCACTCCTAGTTGTGCTTCCTTGAGGAACCATTTTGGATGCTGGGGTTCCAATCCAGGTCAGCTGCCTGCAAGGCAAGCACCTTACTTGCTCCAGCCCCTGGCATAGCTAATTTGTGTTTCCATAAACCTGTATGTAATTTTTTTCCACTGGCTGGAAGGACTTGCTTTATCTCCACTTGTTCTTACTATCTGTTATAAGATTTTAGGGAAATGAATGTACCTTCATAAAAATAACCATATATTGAACACACTTGTCCAATCTCATTTGGGTTAAACCCAAATGAAATCAGACTGCTTGTCCTGAAGAACAGACTGTCTCCTTTTATTTCCTCAGACCTAAACTTAAATCTGAGATCTGATCATCCAAAGGGATTTTGCTTTTCTCTTTTGGACTTCCCAGAACTCTGTTACCCACCCTTTCTCTGATTTTGGGTTGGGAGTTAACTTCACCTATTTAAAGTTTTTTCCTAAGACTTCTATTCTAACACGCTTTAGAAGCTATTTTAACTTCAGCAACCAGTCCTAAAGCCAGGCTAGCTACAAATTGCACAATCTTCTATCTGACACAGATCACCCACCAGGAGACAAAACTACAAAGCAAGGAAAAAAACTGATGGACTAAAAAGTCATTCCCGAGCAGCTTTCACTTCTGATAAAGTGTGACATTTGCCACAAAAAAAGAATAATTTGTACTTTGATTAAAAAATACTTGCTTCTCCTATGTATAGATGATCTGATATCAGAGAAATAAAAGACTTGAAGTGAATAAAAAGTGCAAGTGAAATGTCCAAGCATTTCCTTCAGTGTTACAAACTCTAGGAATCTGAGGAATCTGTTCCACTTTTATCTACCTTCAAGAAAATAAGTGATTCAATTTCAGTAACTAAAGAATTAAAAACACATCTTTGTTTATTGTCTGCATCTGCAGTTTATATAGCCCCAGAAAACCTCTCTATTTCATTCCATTCATGCAAACTACAAGCAGAGTCATGACCAAAATGAGTAAGACATGAAACTAGAGAAGCCAGAAGATTTGAAAGATTTCTAGAAAGCCAGAGATATTTCTCGAGAAAAAAAGGAACATTGAATAGGGGTGCTCAGGAGATTCAGACACCCATCAGAGATTCTCAGATCAACCTGGCTGGGGGTTCATTGCAAAAACTTGAGGATGTGATGTGGCTCAATCCCTGTGGCACTGGGATTATCTGGGCCACCCTCGCATTGCTGAGGACCTCCAGGACCTGACCTGGTTAGGAGGACCTATATTGCAGAGAATTGAGACCAGATTGGATTTATTTACTGTTCTATCTCCCTTCCCCAAACCTGATATTTCTCTCAGCTCTTCAGTAATCCCATTTAGAAGAAAAATGTCTTATACACTGTATACAGCACAAGTGAACCACTTGAGTTTTGTAATGTTTATTATATAAATAAAAATAGAAGTAAACAATTATAAACACCAAGAATGTAAATAATCAAGTGCTTGTCAAGGACCCAGATGGAACAGTTGCATCTCTTTTATCACATTTTCTTCTAAATTACACTCTTTTTCAGAATTAAGAAACAAAAACAGTGTCTGAAAATCAATGAGTGTTTGGGGACCTAACCCCATGATGCATCAGAGAATTCAGACTCTGTTTCTGGTGCCTAAGCCTCCCCCCGCAATCTTTCAACTACAGGATTTTTGCCATTAATATTAAAACTTCTTTCATCTCACTATGGCAATAACTCTGCAGATGATTTGTGATCACAAAAATCCTTTAAAATTCTAAAATGAGTGGAAATTATGATCTACTTTAATAAAATCCAAATATAAAAATGGGAGAGTACAGAATATTTCTATTTATAAAAATATGCATAATACAGCCTCCTGTAAAATATTATTATATTCAGGTAGTATGTCGCTGAATAAAAGAAATTATCTTTATTAATACTTATTATTTTACAGAAAAAAACACTGGATAAAAATAAACTTTAGAGAATTCAGGTAAATGTCTAGGAGTATCACTAGTTAGTATGTAAGTTTCATTTCTATTTTGTTAAGGATTCTACACACTGAATTCTTTTTTTTGTATTTTATTTAAACACTTGGATTACATTCATGATTGTGTTTGGTTTTTAGTCATGTAAAGAACACCACCCATCACCAGTGCAACATTCCCATCACCAATGTCCCACTGACTTCTATACAGAAATTGGTCAAAAAGAGGGGCAAATTAAAAATTTAAAAGCCAGTGAGCCCTTCTTGAAAGGGACACATGTTTTTAGCTTGTTTTTAATCTCCTAAACCCAACTCTTATTCACAAACTCTTATTTTCTTTTCTTTGGCTTGCAGATAAGCTGGAGTGTGCCTTTTAACAATCCATGAGAGAATATATTGATTGCCTTAGTCCACATTACTCTGCAAACCATGCTTTCTAAAATTGTGCTTCCCTGTTATCTTTTCTCTCTGAATACTGCACATCTTTTGACTATGTAGACAGAGATGCACATAATGACACATGGTATGCTGCTACTGGAGATGGTTGGAATTATCTGTGAAAGGAGAAATTCTGAGGAATGTGGAAAAATGGTGTGGTTTCAGTGGTTTCAGTCATCCTTTTTGTAAGCCTCAATCTGGTTGTGTTTAAAACAGATAAAGGGCTTTGGAGGTCTTTACAGCTATTATGAATCATGTCATTTTTCGTTATTTCGTTATTTTCCTTTTTCCTTGTTCCTCAGAGTCTTAGCTTTGATTAATATCAGTCTTCTGGCCTGTGGAAATCCAATGCCCTTCCTGAGTTTCAGCAATTATTTGGTTACTTGACTCTCAGAACTCCCATTTTCCAGACTCATATTTGCTGCTTCTGTACTTTACTGTGTTTTCTCAAACGCAGTATTTGTAGCAATTTTATTTTTACAAAGAAATTTATACGCAATGCCTTTGCAATTAACTTAAACTTTAATTGTTTGTAAAGGTAACTAATAAGTCAGCTGGAGATACCATATAGAGAATAGAGTACTTTCTATGCATGCAGTTGACTTAGGTTGATTCCCAGCACCACATATAGTCTCTTGAGGGTAAGCCCAGGACAGAGCTGGATGTGACCCCAAAACATAAAAAATATTGAAGAACAATATTTAAGGGGTACAAAGGACATACCGAGTGATACTTGTCCAGCTGTGGCTTGCTCCGTTGCTGCAATGCCTGGAACTTGCCAGGCCACCTATGTGGTGGTCTAGAGGTTATGCAGTACTAGGAATTGAATGGGGTCAGATGCTCCTAATCCCTATGCTATCTCTCTGTTCTAAACAAAACAAAACAATCTAGAGATAGTGACATTCTTTAACAAATTTCCCGGGTTTTCCTGGGTCTCCACATTAAGCCAGACTTTGCTGTCTTGAGAAGTCATCATTTCTTTTCTCTATTTTCAAAAAACAAACCAACTGGTCAATTGTAACAAAATTCCTGCCTAATTTAGTACAGAGCCAGTGCTCCATTTCTGGCAACCTCTATAATACTCAGAAACCAGGCAGGGTGGGGAGATTCGAAGTGCTTCCCTTCAAGTGCATTTAAGAAGTATTGTTCATGAGAGGAATTCTGATCAAGAAGAGGTTTTGTTTGTTTGTTTTAATAATTTTATTCCATTTGTTTAATTTTATTTTTTATTTATTTTGGGGGGGGAGGGGCACACCCGGTGACACTCAGGGGTTACTCCTGGCTATGCACTCAGAAATCGCTCCTGGCTTGGGGGACCATATGGGACACCAGGGAATCAAACCGCCATCTGTTCTCAGCTAGCGCCAGAAAGGCAGACACCTTTCTACTCCGTGCCACCGTTCCAGCCTCTCAAGAAGAGTTTTTAAAGACAATTCTGGTTGAGTTATTCTCTTCCCCATGTTTTTCAGAGTAACTCCAGCTCATCTCTCTTATAAATACCAAGTGAAGTGTAATGAGTCATTCTTTGGGAGTTGGGTTGAGGTTTGGTTACCCCACAGTTCCCAGAAGGGCAAGGGATATTCCAGACCTCCTATCTGGGGAGGATAGGAGAAGTTGGTCCAGTAGTAAATTCCCGTAAGAACTATTCCACACAGATATGGAGGTTATATTCACCCACACTATTAACCCACACTCCAGTCCCTCCACCACATGGAACCACAAGCCTAAAAGGCAACTCACTCCTAAGCTCTCCAAAGCCCCACCCCAGGAGGAGGGGAAAAAGCCAGATGAAAGGCAATGGGAAAACAAGACCAACAGAAAATAATTAAGATAGAAATGGGAACTATTTGATACAAATGGGAACTATTTCAAAGACCTCAATTTACCTCATATTTCCCCCTTTCTAATTCTTTAAAATTAAAATAGAATAAAAAATAAGTAATAGATCCTGAAAAGACAAGGGAAAAACTAATCTAAATGAATTACAACAATTTGCATAGGTGCAACAAAAATAAAAATGTAAAGGAAAAAACATTAGGCCTAAAAACAGGGTGTTCTTACCCATAAACATGAATCAAGGCACCAACTACAGTCTCCACACAAAATGATTTCACAATCCCCAAAGTACATTCTGTTAAGTTCTCAAAAAGTCTTCCTTTGTAGACCAGATGACAAAGCCGGAATTCAGAGATCCTGGATCTGGTAGTTATGAAGATCTTATGAAGCAATTGGAGAGTCACATGGTTATCAACAGTTAGAAATCTTAGGAGGAGATGTAAGGAAGTCTGCTTTGCAGGCAAGATGAAGTAAAGAAGTCCACTTAGCAGGAAAGATGAAGTTTATTTTCAGGTCATATTCAGGGTGTCACGAAAGTCCATTTTAGGGCACCATGAAAGTATTTACTCTCTTGTCACTCTTTTTTTTTTGTGACATGTCATTACATTCTTTACATTTCTATTTACCCTTTAGCTGAAATAGCCAAGGCCCCCATATTTTCCCATGTTATATAGAACCCGACACTGTATCTTGATCCCAGTTTTCTTTTGTAATCCAATACTGTAATTATCTCAAGTGTTGTGGCTAGACCAACTTGAAAGTTTTGGTATTGGTCTGTCTTTGATCTTTCTTATTACTCATCAATTTATTTGAGGTCTCTATCTAGATTATTTCTCTCTCCACAAAAGTCTCAGGAGCAAGTTACAAAAATAATTAGTATGTTTGACTTCACAGTGACAGCAGACTTGTCAAAAGCAAAGCCTTCCCCTCTCCCCCCCCCCCCCCCGCAATAAAGCACATATAAACCAAGTACATGTCACAGAGAACTCTCACCAACTCTCAGCCAGTTTTGCCAGAGAGACACATGAAAGTGATGGCTGTAGTTCATAATTAAAGGAGTGGAGACTGATCAGTGAAGGGTCACTCGTATGGCAATCATCCTTGCTCTAGTTGACTTGACTCAGGTAGAGGAGGGCTGAGATAGTTGGAAATAGCATCCCTTAACAACAGTCAGATTCCAGATGAGAATGAAAGACTGTCCTGCTGGCATAACAGAGTTCTGGGGAGAAAATGAAAAAGAAAAATGGCCAGAGAGTTCAGATTTCCAAGCCCTCACTTGAGGCTGGCTCACACATTAGGGAGCAAAGAGGTAGAAAACTAATATACAGACACTAGTAGAAGTCTGGAGTGGTCTCAATGTCAGAAGGGCAATCTGAAGTTCTCCATATGCTTGTTTGTTACCTTTTCTGTCTTCAAAGCCACATGGTGGACAATGGTGATGCCCCACCCAACTTCACATTGCCTCCCTACCCAGTCATAGTGATAAAACAAAGAATTCCAACATCAAAGCCACAGCACCACCTGCAGGAAAATAAAAGAAGCAAACCTGAATTTGTAAACAGGAAAATTTAACTGGTAATTATAAAAATAAAATTTTATAGAAAATGACAAGACACCAGAAGAAAAATAAGAAGATAGAGAACTAGAGGAGGTAACAACAACAACAACAAAAAAAACAAACAACAACAAGAATAACTTTAACATTTGTTGAAGTTAAAAATTCAATTAAATAGAAAAGTGCTTAAAATTTAATTTTTTTTAAAGTGCTCCAAGAGCACAAGAATGGGGGCCAGAGAAATAATTCAGCACTTAGGTTACTTGCCTTGTACTGGGCTAACCTGGATTTGATCTCTAGTACCATATATAGTCCTCTGAGCACTGCCAGGAGTAATCCCTGAATGCAGTCATAACATTGCTGTACATAGCCCCCAAACTAAACAAACAAAAAAACATACAAAAAGAAAAAAGAGCACAGCAATTTTTAAGCAACTAGACTGAAGATGTCAAAATCATCAGATAAAGTGTCTGAATATAAATAGTATATTTGAATAAAATTCAAACTAATATGGGAAACAAAGTAGTAGACTCACTGTAGAAAAAAATCAGAAAACAAATAAGAAATTATAGCAAAAACACAATTGAAAAAGTAGAAGTAAATAAAATTTAGGAAAAGTGTGACACCCTATAAAAAATATCCTACTGTTAGAAGAAAAAATATGTGTGTGTGTGTGTGTGTGTGTATATATATATATATATATATATATATATATATATATATATATACACACACATATATATATATCAGGGTAGTGAGAATTGCATATATGAAAAGACAAAGGAGCAGACATCATATTCAAGGAAACTTTAGCTAAGAGTTTTCAAGATCTTAAAAACAATAACCACATATATGTGGAAAATTGATATAACATCTAAATTTCTGAATTAAGAGCAACATTCTTTGGCACTTCATTGTGTGCAATTATAAAAAGTATAAAAAGGGTGCTATGGTAAAGAAAAAGACAATAGAAAGGTATTTTATCAGGTTTTTATGAGATTTTTCAGCAGAAATCCTATAGTCTAGAAGGGAGTAGAAAGACATAATCATACAATAAAAAGATAATAAATATAACCTAAGAGTATATAGTCCTTAAAAGCTATTATAAAATTATAATATGTAAATAAACGTTTTTTCAGACAAAAAAATCTAATAGAGTTAATCATCACTTGATCTACTATACAGGCAATATCCAAAGGAATTGTGATACATTAAATAAAGAAATAACTCCAGAGAGATACAGTGGTGCTTGCCTTGCAAGCAGCCGATCCAGGACCAAAGGTGGTTGGTTCGAATCCTGGTGTCCCATATGGTCCCCCGTGCCTGCCAGGAGCTATTTCTGAGCAGACAGCCAGGAGTAACCCCTGACCATCGCCGGGTATGGCCCAAAAAACAAAACAAAAAACAAAAACAAAAACAAAAAAACTAGAAATAACACGAAGCCTTGATCAAAGTGCTATGGTAGTAGTAATAAAAAATATGAGACAACATAAAAAGGAAAAAAGAAAAGACACTGTCCAATCCAGTGAATTACTATCAGCAAAATATTTACTACTTTATATATAAAAAGCTGTGAGACTGGCATGATAAAATAGGAGGCAGGTTGCTTGCCTTGCATGTGTCCAATCCCAGGCACTGCATGTTTTCCCAACCAACTTGAGGAATATATTCTGAGCAGGTCCAGGAATAAGTCCTGATTCAGGGGTGGTCCCAAAATGAAATAAATTATTTAACATTTCTGCAATTCTCATGGTAACCACGAAACAAAAGTCTGCAGAACATTCAGTGTGAAAAAAATACAGAAATTGAATAGAAGATAGAAACAAATGGGGGAAACAAAAAATTAGAATATAAAATAAGCAGACCACAAAAGAATGGCAGTAAGCACCATTTATAATAATCACCTTAAATATGAACATTCTGAATTCATCATTTAAAATACAGAGTATGAATTAAAAGAAAAAATATCCTAGATACAAGTCTTACTTTATATATGGATAGACTATAAATATTCATCTAACAAAAATATAAAAAACAGTGGTTGCCAAACCCAAGTAAAACAATGGTCAACATAGTAATTAATTGTAAGGATTTATATACAGTGATAGAGCCTACAAACCAAAAAAAAAAAAAAACTAGCAAGGAAACAGGACATTTTATGAAATGATTTATGAGATGGTCCTAATCTGTACAAAAAATTTCAATCCAAAGCAAATGCATATGGAACATTCCCAAGGATATATCATATCTATTGGAGGAGTTGGATATTAACTAGACTTCAATGTGGTGACCATGTAGCAAGCATACACATATCAAATCATTTTTGCCTACATAGAAACATATAAAACCTTAACAAAAAGAAGATGATTGTATTTACATCCAGCATCTTTTCCAATTACAGCAATAAGAGATGAGAAATCAACACCAAGAGAAAATCAGAAAGATGTCAAATATGTGGAGACTAAGCAACATGTGCTTTGTAGTTTGCTAAATAATACCTAGCCTCTGTAAATCAGATACAAGTAGTACCCATTTCCCATATTGGTTGTCTCAGAAATGGACAGGAATACTAGTAGAGATCAATCAGAATTGATCTCAACATTCCAGGGTACATTGAAAAATATGACTTCAGTAAAGGCTTCCCTACTAAAAAAATGAATAAAATGTTTGCTTTTTTGAAGAAACTTATGGAATGCACTAATAAATTATAGAGATGTTAAAGAATAAAAGAATATAGTTTGTGATAAATGCAAATTATAAATAGATTATATTTTATATCTAGGTGCATATTGTACAAATTCAAAATATGGATATGTGTGAGAAAATGGATTTATGGTGCTTTTCTAACCATCTGTACGTTATTCTAGAGGTTATGCTCAGTTGATTGGTTAACACTAGTGAATATAATAAATACAATAACACTAGGCCTATACTAAAGAAGTTTGAGTTGATCAAATTTCTTGATTTAGAAAATTGAATTAAAAGACTTATGATTATAAATACATCAGAATAGATTTTTTATATGTGTGCCAATACCTACCTTCAAATTTATTCCGAAGAAATCTCCTCGGAGCAAAGGATGTTTCTTCACTAATATATTGATAGAATATTGAAGAGAGGAATACTATAATCCTTTAAAAAGTTAGTTATTGGAGTTTGGGGGTAAAAATATTTAGCTGTTGATTTTTTTAGCCCAAGAATGAAGCTGCCTTTGAACAGTATCCCTAAATTCTTAGTGATAGTAATAGGATCCCAAAGCGGTAGAAGTAGAGGAATAGTACATAGTCATCATGGATAAAGTTAATGTTTACCAAAATAGGTAGCAAAATCAGAGCAATAAATCATACTTATTTCACTGAAAGGGATATTTAACAATGAATACATGATCAAAATGCTTCTAAGTTGAAATAGACAATTTACTGAGTTCCTACTTGGAGAATTGGATTTTATCACATTATAAAGATTTACATTTTACCACTTACTACTTGATTAATGACGATTATAATAAGAATACCTTTCATAATTAGAAGTCTCTGGAACTACCTTTTTTTGTTTGTTTTTTTAGGCCACACCTGGTGATGCTCAGGGGTTACTCCTGGCTATGTGCTCAGAAATTGCTCTGGCCTTGGGGGACCATAGGAGACACGACGGGGGGGGGGGGTGGGGGGGACAAACAGTGGTCTGTCCTAAGCTAGCATGGGCAAGGCAGATACCTTACTGCTCCGCGCCACCGCTCGGGCCCTTACCATTTTTTTTTTTTTTTTACAAAAAGTAGTATGATTTTTTTCCTGAGAAGATGCAGAAATTAGCATCACCATCAAAGCCTTGAAAGATGCAGGATAGTGAGAGTCTCACAACAATGTGAAATACAAGAATCCAATCTAACTTTCTGTTGATCTATGTAGATGAATGTCATCTAAAATGTTAATCTATATGTAATAATTTTATCATACAAAAAAGTATAATGCATGCAGTTATTATATTAATATCACTCTTGACACAAATATATTTTGTTGTTGTTGTTGTTGTTGTTTTTGGGCCACACCCTTTGACGCTTAGGGTCACTTCTGGCTATGCTCTCAGAAATCGCTCCTGGCTTGGGGGACCATATGGGACACCAGGGGCTCGAACCACTGTCAGTCCTAGGCTAGTGCTTGCAAGGCAGACGCCTCACCGCTAGTGCCACCGCTCTGGCCCCCAACACAAATATCTTTTAATTACATGAATCTGCTAAAGTTATTTGCTTTCATATGGAAATGAAATTTTTTTCTTCCCTTCTTTCTTCAAGAGCTACATTAAGTTCAAATTCTGTGTCTTAATTCAAATGTAAGGATCACAATCATCATTGTTTACTATATATATAATATTGAGAGTATAGAGTTATAAAAGGATTCAACAGGAAAGAAAGGAAGTCTGTTAGCATAGTACAGAAACAAGAAATAAATTTCTGCCTAAAAAGGAATTAGGTACCTGAGATCAGCAGCCTTATCTGCTGTATTATCTCTCTAGTCTCTTCTTTTTTCTGTTTTGAGCTTAACTTACTCCCCCTTTGCTTCAAGGGAGAGTTGGAGATGTATGACTACAAGTATTATTATACAAGGAATTCTTAGAAGTTCCTTTGGTTCCTTTCACATCCTCCCTCTCATGTCACTCACATCCCCTAAAGGTGAGAAGCTTTTTCATTCCAGTCTCTTTGGCGCTGACATTTTCTCACATCACTTGTGTATCTTATTTTCTAATGGTTCTGACTTCCTCCTGTTGCCTCTGCTCAGTTGCCTTGACTCTTTCTTGCTATGCTACTAGACACCGCTGTCTGTGTCCCCTCCCCGCCAAACCTTGCAGTTTCTGCTGCGAACCTTGACCCTCTCCATCCTCTCCAGAACAAGGAGTCAATGGGAGTCCTTTCTACCTGGAAGCTCCTGCTGCACTCCTCCAAATCTCGCATCTCCAGCTGCAAAGCTTGTTGCTCCTGCCTTGACTCTAGGGAGGTGAGGGGCTTCAATTCTGGGGTGATTCTGCGTCCAGTTTTTCCCTGTGGGCCACAGCCAGAACTCCTCCCCCTGTGCCTTCACCTACCTCAAGGAAGTCTCAGAATATCCATAAGACCTTGGTATCTATGTTGGTACCTGGGCTGCCATTTGATCCCGAACGATCCTCCAAATGTTAGTGTCCAGAGTCGAAGGTCAAGACCACACAAATGAAATAAAGCAAAAAAATCTTTTTGCTGTCAACCAACAAGCTATAAACTGACTCATAAGGGCCTTCTTCAGGAGGAGTTGATCCCTTTAGGGGTCTCAAGCTAAGTTATATAGATTTAGAACCAGAAAGTTTTGACCTTTTTTGTTTGTTGTTTGTTTTTGGGTCACATCTGGCAGTCCTCAGGGGTTACTCCTGGCTCTACGCTCAGAAGTCGCTCCTGGAAGGCTCAGGGGACCATATAGGATGCCGGGATTCGAACCACTATCCTTCTGCATGCAAGGCAAGCACCCTACCTCCATGCTATTTCTCTGGGCCCAGGAAGTTTTGACCTTTAAGTTGATTGGTTGTTGTCTATGGCATTTCTAGGGTGTTTCATCATGTCCTTTTATCATATCCTTAGGTATCTAGTGTAGTATATTTTGTTCTGACTTGGGTTTTGTGTCATTATTGTTGCGATAGAAATTTAGCCTTGTTAGCCTTAAATGGAAACTTAACATTGGTTTGACAAAATGGAGTCCCTTCTGCTCTAGGCTTCACACTATCACTTCGGCCCCTAAACATGTATTTCTATTTTTAATATTTAGCCATGCATCCTGAACACAAGGATCAAATTTGTCTCTTTATTTAGAAGTCTTTAAGCTACTAATGGTTGTCTAAGTGCAACCCAATATAGATATTCCTCCTGAAATCTGCATAGGGTCTCTACATAGTTCCCTAGAGAAGGGGAGCCAACTACAACCAATATCTTTAACTATGCTTAGCACAGAAATGTTTTTTAACCCTATTTCTCAACAGAAATTTGAAACTTCCTACAAGAGTGAGGAACAAAGGGTTAATCAAACAAATGAAATTAGGAGCCTGTCACAAATTGAGCCTGACAACATAGCATAAAGATAAGAGAAAGCAACTTGAGCTGAGAAAGGGAGTTAGACTAAAGTCTGCTACAGCAAGCAGAGATAAAAGAACAGGAGGCATCTTCGGCCTAATAAACAAAATGAAATTTCTTTGTTAAAATATTTTTTATTTATTTAAAGAAAAGACATCACATATTTGACATAGTTGATTATAAACACATTTTTTCCAGATAAGTGAAAGCAAAGTTATTAAAAAATGGAGATAAAAATGAAAGGGAAGAGAAATAGAGAAAAAAGAAAGAAAAGTACAGTAACCTCATTTGTGAAAATTATTTTATCGCCAATGAAGTCAAGGTTTAGTAAGATATTATTGTTATATGTCCAAATCTGAAATTGGGGTATTCCTTTAGGGATGTCAGTTTCAAACAATGAAGTTGTCCAGAAATTCAGAGATATGATACTATGAATTTTAGGGGCATATACTCAGGGGCTCCTGAAAGCAGGGCTAGTTTGAACATGGTGATTGTGTTTGTGGGCGTGGTTACAGCTGCCAGGCTTTCTAGGAAGAAAGATACAGGGGAGGGTGCCTGCACTCCAAAACAAAAGCCCTGGTGATATTGGTCCTACAACTGGTGTATATAAAGTGTGGTCAGATCGTGTCCCCACAGGGAATTGTAGAGAGTCAGTGATGAGGTAAGTTATTGGGGAAGGTGATTCTGGGTGATGGTGATGGAGCTTTGGTAGGGTGAGGGTCTGGCCTCCCCTCTCCTGAGATGGCCAGTTTGGGGCTGCATGGGCCTGTAGCCATAATCGTTCATGTCTATATTTATATCTTATTTGATAAAAGGGTTAGTCTATGGAACTGGCCTGGTTTGAACATGGTTACGGCATTTGTGGACATGGTTACCCAAAATAAAATTTCAAAAATTTCAAGCGCCCCCTCTTAGTTAAAAAATTGTGAAAAGGAAGGGCAACTTCTATTTTTTCCCTTTAGAGCCCTCCCATTTGGGAGTCCTTTCAAATCGCATTTTACAGCCAATACAATTTTACTTTCCACTAAAGTAATTTTTGTTTCCTCTTCAAGATCTTTGGAGAGCGGTATCCATGGCCTCTGAGCCTAACCTATCCACAGTAACAAAATGATCTGAAAAGGCAATAGCATATACCAATAATGTTTTCCATATATGCAATGTGACCTTCCTGCCTCACTAAAAGATGGACTCTTTTAACTTGATCATTATATTTAAGTTGGGTCTCTACTATGTTTTTCAGTAAGATGTAGCAGAAATTATTTTTGTAACTTTTGTGGCATTTGATCTGTAGGACTCTCACTCCTTGGATGCATCTGAGATGAAAAAACATACAAATGCCATATCATGAGTCACATACATAGAGTAGGAGAGATTCTAGAATCCTGATTGATCATATCAACTAAAAATATTATTTTTTGATACTCAATCTCAGCTATAATTTAGTTTTAACTTGACAAGTAGTACAATCATTATCATGTGGAACAAAACCAAAACAAAAAACACATTCCAGTTGTGTCTTCCTGATTACTTTTAAATATTTTTTTTTTTTTTTTGGTTTTTGGGCCACACCCGGTAACGCTCAGGGGTTACTCCTGGCTATGCGCTCAGAAGTCGCTCCTGGCTTGGGGGGCCATATGGGACGCCGGGGGATCGAACCGCGGTCCGTCTCCTAGGCTAGCGCAGGTAAGGCAGGCACCTTACCTCCAGCGCCACCGCCCGGCCCCACTTTTAAATATTTTAAAATTCACATTTTTATTGATGTTTCGTCAAAAAAAGAACTGAAGTCCTAAGTGAGATGCACTTTTTTAAAATTTTTATTTGACCAAAGTAGATTACAAATCTTTCACAGTAATTTTTTAGGTACATAGTGACATTGAATTATTTTTGACCCACAGATATGAACTAAATGGTTGTTTTAAGCTACTATATTAATTCTAATATCAATAGAAATCCAAACAAAACTCTTGGGATAGAACACAAGAATTCAGAGAGGGGTTCTATCACCTCTGTAAATATTTTCACAAATATGGGACATATTAGGTAAATTCAAAAATTAATTTGTTTACCTTGTTATTCCCTTGAATAAGGGCATTGAGTTACATCAAACTAGAACTAATTAAACCTTGAAAGTCAATGCTTAACACACAAGTATAATGAACACCCTTTATATTAGGTGCTCAAAATAGCTTCCTGAAATAGCTAGTAGCTGGCTGAGTTTCACTGTACAGTGCAGATACCATATTTCTTAGATATGTACATGACTTCCAAAGCAGAAAAATAAAACCTGTTAGATGTCTCAAAGTTTAGTTCTGAAACTGACCCAGTTCACTGCTTACTATTGAAATACAATGGGGGGAAGTTAATTACATTATTTTTTGTTGTATATAGGGAGGAGAATTGTTTTGAAGTAATCTTTGGAAACAATTTACCACATCACTAAATAATTCTTGGTTTTAAAATTGTTTATATTCATCAAATAACTTGTCTATTATGACATTGTTTGATATTTTTAATATTAAGTACATACTTTTAACCATAAGAAAATTATGGCTACAACCAACATGTTATAAATTATACTTAAAAATGTACCACTAATGAATTCAATGTTAAAGTCTAGAAGAATATAATGGCCACTGATATTTTCCAGGTAGTCAGGTCTAGGCTGATACTTCTGTGACAATCTCAAAAAGGAGAAGGCAGATTTCCCTTTCTGAATAAACTACAGAAGATCAACACCACCTTTGATACTCTGACAGAAAGGGCCTACTTTCACAAATTAAACATATCAAACATCTAGACCACTAAATTTGTTTCAGATCTATAAATCCTGTACACTTCAATATCTTGTAGTATAAGCCTAGGATTATCATAGGAAATCTGATAGGATAGTGACAGTAATCTACCTACCTCAGTGAGCCTGATCAATAGTACCGAAAGCTCAACTAGCACCAAACCAAGCCCACTTAAACACCGACTAATAATAACATGGTGAGATATAATCATCATTTTGAATTGACCTGTGTTAATCAAAGATTTGATCAATCCAGTTGTCTTAATGTTGTAACAAGCAATATGAAGTAATTTTGTATCTTCATGGAGGCAAGTTATGATCATGGGTGTGTAACAAGGGATACTGGTGAAGGTCTAGTGAGACTGTTGGTAGGCTTGGTATTTGAACATTTAATGCCTTAAATGACTTATTATGAACACCATGGTAAATCAGTGTCAGAATAAAAATTAGAAAGAAAAAATATTTTAAATCGGTCTTTATTTCGCGCTTTATGTTTCTTTCCTTACTCTTACTACTGCAAGGATTAGAACTCATGGTTCTCACACAAGCCAGTTAAGTGTTGTAACTCTGAGCTACATCCCTGACCTTATACATTAGATATTTAAAAATTCATGACAGGAATCTCCTGTCAATCTTACTTATCCCACTAATTTAGAAGAACAAACTTAATTGAAGACAGCTAAATTCTTGCATTGTAAATCCTTTGTAGCATTTTAAAGAAACTGCATAGTAATCCAGACTATATGACCAAGAAAATGGAAAATATGTACTATTGGTCTTTAATATAAAGTGTATGCTAGCTCTAAATCATGCAGAAAACCATGATACATTGTTTTGGGGGTGTGTATGCTGAATAATGTCTGGGCGTTGGTATTGGCAGGATTAAATTACTTTTTCTGTTAAAATAACGGAATAACGAATCAGTCTATAAAATAAATTATCTAATCAGATTGAAGGAAAAACTTGAATTGCAGAGAAGGAAAGCCATTCTTTTTTGTTTGTTTCTTGGCCACACCCGGTGACGCTCAGGGGTTACTCCTGACTTGGGAAACCATAAGGGACGCTGGGGTTCGATCCGGTCCGTCCTGGATCTGCTGCGAGTAAGGCAAACGCTCTACTGCTATGCTATCGCTTGGGCCCGGGAAAGCCATTCTTAACTTACATTGACAACTCAACTTAAACTTAAGAATGTTATATATCCATTTTTAATCAGTTTATTTGAACCACGTATGTTGGAACTCAGGTACTGTTCCTGGCTCTGTGCTCAGCAGTGACCCCTTGAGCTCAAAGAACAAAGTGCTGAGGAGCCTAGAGAAGGTTAACACTTCCCACATGGTCTAGCGGTTAGGATTCCTGGTTTTCACCCAGGCGGCCCGGGTTCGACTCCCGGTGTGGGAATGTAAAGCTTTTGGGGCCGGAACAAACCAAACCAAATAAAAAGTTGACCCTGCATGTAAGTTAAGCACTCTAACCCCCTTGCTATCTCTTAAGCCCTTATATGTTCATTCTAAAAAGGTTTTACTTTGCATTTTTGTTTCCTCTAGAATATTTTGAGGTTAGCGCTAAAATTTATGCAATTTAATTAAATTAGCTTCCCCCCCCAATTAGTTTTTTAAATTAAAAGCTTAACTTTTGCATTCAATTAATTTTCAACTTATGACACGTTAGGTGAGGATTTTAAATTGTACTGATGGAAAGGTCTGGAATTATGCTCTTACTCCACCTCCACTTGTGACCTCCCTTTTATTCTTTTTTAATAAGAAAATTGATCCAGGATTGCCAATTATACTTCGTTGATACTAAGTAGGTACTTCAATCTTTATTCCTCAGTGCTTTTTAAAAAAGCATTTGCACACTTAGTACAGTTTCATGTTCATTATTAATACATTTTTAAAATTTTAGTAAGTTGGGTCAATCAGTGATAAGGCATTGCTTAGAAAAATAAATAAAAAATTCTTTGGTCTGTTGTTCTATTTATGAACTTAGTCTGATGGCCTTAAATCAATATAAAAACTGGGCTGAGGATTTTTTTTTTAAATAAAATCTTAACCTCATTTGTTTAGGAATATATAAACCATACTAATTTCCTGTAGCACAGGTAACAGAGAACTGAAACCTAAAAGACATCGTGGAGATCACTTCTGAGATCTCTCATAAGGCCCAGGGAAGGGTGTCAGCTAAACAGCAATAAGAGACTTTAAAAAGGGGAAGATTCCTGCTGTGGCAAGCTTTAGTTTGCCAAATTTCTCCTCTAAAAAAATATCAAAAAGCGAAAGGGTTATTTCCAAAGTGCTCAAAAATTTTTAATCAGTCTGTTCCCTCTATTCCTTTTCTGGATGGTCTCAATTAAGAATTTAGGCCGCCCAAAAACAGAAACAAAAAACCAACCAAACAAAAAAGAATTTAGGTAACTAGACGCCAAGTGCTAACTTTCTATCAATGCAACAGGGGGCAAGATTTAAAAGCATTTCTCCAGAGCAACAGAAACACAAAGCCCTTCTCCAGGCCCCGCCCACTCCATTCGTTTCTGCCAATAGCATCAAGAACCAGCGCGGACTTCCGCGGGTCTGACCAATGAACGGGCTGCCTCGGCTACAAGCACGCTAAAGGGAGGGCGGGGCGGCCGTTGCCAGAGAAACAGCTCTCCGGTTACTAACTGCTTTGGTCTCACTGGAACCTAGCTGGCCACTCTTCTCTAACACGGGCATTTACAGGAATCCGCCGACGCTCCCCGCCTTCCTTCCTTCCTAGCTTCCGTCCACCGCACTGCCCACTGGGTCCGCTATCCCTTAGAGTCCGGGCTGAAGATCAAGGTATGCCTGCGGAACCGCGGAGCTTAGGCCTTTTGGCGTTTCAGACTCCCGGGGATCCTTTCTTAGAGCAGCGGCGGCGTGATGACGTCACCAGACGTGCTGACGCACGGAGTAGGCGGGGCGCGTCTTTGCGGATTGGGCTCACCGCAGGGTATCCTTACTTGGAGTTCGGGAGTCTGGGACCAGTGGGTAAAGTGTGCAAAGTGCTCGCAAACACTCAAGACCTGACGGTCCCAGCCGTGCACCTACTTTGCCCCCATTCCTTGCTGCAAAACATGTACACTGCCACTGTTATGGTGGGTGTGCAGTACTCCTAGCCTAGATGGGGAATGCTGATCAGAACACTCTCACTGGGCAGAGGCCCTTATTTAGAATTAGTGCTAGAGTAGTAGTGCAGTTTAGGGAAATAACTACACTAGCAACTATCATGACAGTGTTAATGAGAGTTAATGAGAGAAATAGAATGCCTGTCTCAAATATAGGCAGGAGTTCTGGGAGGAGGGAGATGGGGGGCATTGGTGGTGGGAATGTTGCACTGGTGAAAAGGGGTGTTCTTTTTGTGACTGAAATCCAACTATAGCTATGTTTGTAATCACGGTGTTTAAATAAAGATATTATAACAAAAAAAAAATAGAATTAGTGCTAGAGGTCTCACTCTGCTCCTTGGGCTTGCTTCTAAGTTTCTGCTGTGTACTTATCCCAGATGTGGCAGGCCCTGGGACTCCTTAACTAAAGAAGCCTCCAGGAAGCCTCCAGAGTCTTTCCATCCCCTGGGTGTCTCTCTAGGTCCTTGTCTATATCTGCTTTGTTGGATGATAGCTTGCCTGCTGGCAGGACTGCCACTGAAGCAGGAGTAACCTTGAACAGATCACTTAAGCTACCTGTGACTGCATGTGTTCTTATGAAAATGATCACTACAGTGACTGTAATAAGAGGTGAAGGAAATGCAATGCCAAGTGGAGTATGGGTTGTCTGTAGTGGTGCTTGTTTATTTAAAAAAAAGGTTTAAGTGTTTTTGAATGAATGAGGTTCTTGGAATAGTTTAAACAGCACTTAGCTGTGGTTAAAGTAGCAAACAAGACAGAATTTGTCTTTTTACTTTATTATTTTAAAATCTTGTAGTATTTTTTTCTTTTCTGGGGCCACACCCGACAGCGCTCAGGAGTTACTCCGGGCTGGGTGCTCAGAAATCACTCCTGACAGGCTCGGGGGACCATATGGGATGCTGGGATTAAACCCGGGGTGACCAGTGCAAGGCAAATGCCTGACATGCTCTGCTATCACTCTGGGCCCCTGAGCTTGTCTTTTAAAAAAATAATTTGATACTACTCTTCTCTTTAGATTGAGAATGTCATGATCATGCTTTCATTACGTTATTAGCTAAATATGTTTTCTCAACTTTTTTCTCAGATTAAATTTAATTTCTCAGATAAAATTAAAGAACCATGGTTTACAAAGTTATTACTATTTACATTATAGTTATATGATATTTCAACACCAATCAACCAATGTAAACTCCTATCACCAGTGTTACCATACTCATCATTGTCCACTTTGATAGGCACATCAACTTGATAGGCACAACTTAGATTCCTTGGTTCAGTGTTGTTGAGTCTGTGCTTTGGGTTTATAGCTAGATTATCCTCCCACATCAACAATATAATGGAAGTCTGACTCCTGTCCCACCATTAATTCCCTTTCTCATCTTCCTTACTAACTTGATTTCATTCCTTTTTTGTCCTCTTCCTTAAACTCTGTAGTCAAGGGTGATTTAGTCGTCTCCCTTTTAATACATTACATTTTCTCACCAGTTATTCTATATACCACCGATAACATGAAACCACTTTAAGTTTGTCTTTATTTCTGGCTTATTTCATTCATCAGTGAGATACCTTTTAGTTCCAACCAGGTTGCAACAAATTGCTTGATTTTATGCAGCTATGAAGTATTCCATTGTGCCTATTGGCCACACCTTCAGATTTCATTCATTTGTGGTTAGATACCTATTTTAATTCCTTATCTTAGCTATTGTAGTAAGTGCAGCAAAGAATAATGAAATCAAGAACTTTTGTTTTGAAATACTAGTCCCGTGAAGAAAAAAAAAACAAGAAAATTATATAGTAAGATCAGAAGTGAAATAATTTATAACAACTGCTATAGAAATACAAAGAACCTATCTTGACTATTGTGCCAAGTGTTTAAATTAACACAAGTGTACAACTATTCATTCAAATGAATGTTTTGTGTTTTGTGGATATATACCAAGAAGTTGTATTGCGGGGCTATATGGGAGTTCTGGGTTTATTTATTTATTTAATTAATTTTTGAGCTCTCTAGAAATTGAACCAGAGAACAAAACGAACAACAGTTGACAAGGGTTTATTTCTCATCACATTCCTGCCAACCATTCTTTACAGACATTTTTGATATCTGCCATTCTCACTAGCATGAGATTATAATGTCTGTGTTGTTTAGATTTGCATTTCTCTAATCATAGTGACAATGAGAACCTTTTCATATGTATATTGGCCATCTGTATGTTTTGGGGAAAGTGTTTATTTTGCCCCATTTGTATATGGGTTGTTGGATTGTTTTGTTGTTTTGTGAGTGCATTTCAGATCTTGGATATCTGCCCTTTTTTGATGTATGGTGAACAAATATTTTCATATCTAATAAGGTGTCTTTTTGTTATAGCTTGAGTTTCTTTCACTGAACAGGAGTTTTTTAAGTTTTTAAGTGCCTTTTGTTTTTGTTTATTTGCTTTGCTGCTTTTGACACTGGTTTTCTTGTTGAGAATTTCTCTGTGGTCAGTTTTCTGGAGAGTTCTACTGATGTTTTCTTCAATGTATGGTATGGATTCTGGTCTAATTTTGAGATCTTTGATCCATTTTGAGTTGTCTTTTATGAATGGTATAAGATATTGTTCTAGATACTCAAACCTCTTAGGTACAATTGTGAATGGGATTATTTTTAATATCACTCTTCTATTATTTACATGTAGAAAAGTATAAGGATTTCTTTCTTTTATACAAAGAAAACCATAAAACATACTTAAAGAAATAAAGGGGGACATATAGAAAAGAAAATATATTCCCTGCTCATGGACTGGAAGAATTAACATCATTAAAATACTTGGGCAATACTCCCCAAAACAACATACAGATTCAGTGCATCCTTGCAAGGATGCCCATGGAATTTTTCAAAGAACTATATCAACTACTCTTTGATTCTCTTGTTTCTATGTTCTCATTTTACTCTTCAGGTTGTAAAACTTTTGCCTAAATTTCTCTTCAACTGTTCTTTCATCTCCTTTCAGTCTTTCTCTAGGAATTTCTGATTATGATACATTTTTCTTGGCATTATCAATAATTTATCTTATATTCTCTTTTTTCTTTATTTTTTTCCTATTTCTTTTTCTTGCTTGGTATATTTATTTACTGTATCTTCAGTAGTTACAATTTGCCCTTTAGATTCATCCATACTTACATACTTTCTTTATTACTTCTATTTGAACAATTTCTTTCTTTCTTATTTTTTTTTTCCAATCAAGCTTTCTTCAAGTTTATAGGATTTTTGCTCAAATGTCATTTTCAGATTGTTCAGCAGACTTCTTCAGGCAAATTACACAGGTCTGATGTCCCAGTGATCCCTTTGGGTTTTTGTTGTTTTCTGTCATCATCTCTGTGTCCTTCTATTTCCTCATTGTTTTAGATGTTCCATTCACTATTGACAAGGTTTAGACTGGATGTTCTGATGTGGTCTTTGAGTTGAAGTTAGGGATGGGTAGACCAGTAAGTTTGAGGTTTTGTCATAACTGGCCACACATCAAATCTGCTGTTTGGATCTGGAACACCTAATACTTCTCCAAGCCATGCTGTTCTGGGATGGGATGATTGGAGTTGAGGGTTGGTGGGCATTCCTGGATTGCTTCCCCCGTACCTGTTTGTCCACAACTTTATATAATACTAAGAATCTATAACAATAAAAACTATATGGTAAAAGAAGCAGACTTTAAGACCAATGACATAGATCTAAGAGCCCAAACAAGCCCTCAAATGTATCACAAAGGATCTAGGTGCATTAAGGTGATCAAAGAAAATACTTTCAACAAAGTGTTGGAAAAATTGGTTAGCCACATACAATAAAATGAAATTGAGTCCTTCACTCATACTTTCCCATTAGTAAATTCTTAATGGATTAAAGAACACATTAGACCCTAATGTATGTTGACTGGGTGGATGTAGTGAGGACGACAGTTAATTTATGGGTTTTATATCCTTTCTAGTCTGACCTATTTAAGATAATATAATACCAAAAAATTTTCAACATTTATGTGATTATAAAACAATGGAAAATTCTGGAAATTGACCTTAGTAAGTGACTTGCTATATAATTCTGATGTTATTTTGTTATCAAAATAGATTCACTAGCATCTATAATTTCAAATATTTCTGTGCATTATTTTGCCATATCTTTAATTTTTATATATAATTGGGTAATAAAAATACTGAAAATATAATAAATTATTTCCTGCTTTCCAATTTAGTGAAGAAGTCACATTGGATATTGCTTATACAGTCATTTGCCAGATTTATGGAGGAGACCTCAGATGATGGAAGTCACGTAGAAGAACTGTTTTCCTATTTTAAAGCTAGATCAGAGAAGAAATATTTATCAGGGCATGGGAGTGAAAGTCAGATCAGATGGTATTTTTCCAGTAATAACAGGTGATATGTCACTTTCTGGTTTCAGGAATTTGTTTTCCATTTATTGTAAATGCCCTCTTTAAATTTAATATATATACATATACATATATATGCTTAATCTTCTAAGTGTACTACTTATTCAGTGTAAATCAGGTAGTGTTTTACTTTTATTTTTTTTATAATTTTTAAGAGAATAGAGATAGTACTGAGATTAAAGATATTGCCTGGCATGAGGCTGACTCTGGTCAATTCTATATTGGCACTATATGGTCTCTGAGCAATACTAGGAGTGAAACCTGAACATCAAGCTAGAAGTGAACCCTATCCAAGGTGCCCACATTAAAAAAATCTTAAATTGCTTAGTTAAAGTAGCTAAAGTGTTTCTTTAACCTTAAGCACATAAAGTGCTTAATCTTAAAAAGTGAAATTTATTATTAATTACTATATTGCTATATAACTAATGTTTGTCTTTTTTTAACTTCTTTAGAATAAAATGCATTTATTTTTTTGTATTTTTTTATTTATATAACTCATTGCCTTCTTATATGACAATCTTAAAATGCCAGTTACTATTAATAAGATAATTCAGTTGCTAGCTTAACTTATTATAAATTAAAATGTATTGGAATTGGGTACATATACTCATTTCTGACTGTCAATCACGGTTCTATAGAAAGTGTAGGTGTTTATAGCTAGCACCTTCTGAGACTCATCATTTAACCAGTGATGCTTAAGATAAGCCTGGGTGCTTGAGCAACCATCTACTTTGTAATATTCTCTAAGGTGTAATTAATAGTTAATGAGCCACTATAATGTATGGCATAAAGAAAAGGGCTGCCAACTAAAGAAATTTACAATGCATGCCTGCCACAGAAAATTTTCTTTTTAAATAAAAATATTTATAAAGGCTTTCTGAAACTTTTTAAACTTAAGTAAGTTGATGTATTCATGAAACTTCTTTATTCTCAAAGCCAAATTCTTCTGCAATAATACTTTTTCACTTTCACTTGGTTGTCTTTTTTTTTTTGTTTTGTTTTTGGGTTACACCCGGCAGTGTTCAGGGGTTATTCTTGGCTTCATGCTCAGAAATTGCTCCTGGCAAGCACGGGGAACCACATGGGACACCAGGATTCGAACCGATGACCTCCTGCATGAAAGGCAAATGCCTAACCTCCTTGCTATCTCTTGGCTATTCTTTTAGTGAGAAGTCATTTCTTTTTTTCTTCTCTTTTTATTTGCCCCACCCAGCTGTGCTCAGGGGTTACTCTTGGCTCTGCACTCAGGAATTACATCTGGTGAGCTCGGGGGACAATATGATTTGCTGGGGATCGAACATGGTGGGCTGTGTGGAAGGCAAGTACCCTGCCCACTGTACTATCTCTTCAACCCCAACAAGTTATTTCTTAGCAAGAATTTAATGAATTAATTTATTTTTTGGCTTGGGGGCAACACCCAGTGGTGCTCAGGGTCTACTCTGACTTGAGACTCCGGTGCTACATTTCTAGTAGGGAACCAAGAAGTACTGGAACTCTAACTTAACTCAGGCATCCTGTATGCAAAAGCATGTACTACAAGTTTAGAAACATTTTTGTTTGGTTGGGGCAAATTAGCAATGTTTAGGGCTTACTCCTGATAGTTCTCAGGAATCACTCCTGGCCCCGCTTGGGGACCTTGGAGCATTTGCTTTGTAGTCTTGCTTCTGAATTGTTGCTAAACATTCACCAAATCATTCAACCTCTCATTATGTTCATATCACTTCATGTCTGGGTATTCTGCAAATCCATTCCATAAGTTTTCAATATGTGCAGGAGTGACAAGTCAACTGCTACCTGACTGATAAATGTATAAGAAGCATTCTGATTTTAGGTTATCAGTATCAGTACCCCAAATAAATGTATTTACAGTGACACAATAATATCTAGAAAGAAATGTAATCAAATAAATAAATAGCAGGTATTTTTCTTTTCAAAGAAGGGGCATACTCACTTGTGCTAGGGGCTTATTTCTGGCTCTAATCAGGGATCAGTTCTGGCAGGGTTCAGAGGACTTTAAGTGCCAGGTATTGAATTGAGTTAGATATATGAAAAGCAAGTACTTTAGTACCAGTCCTTCAGTTTGTTTTGTATGATTGTAAAGTATTCTAAAACCCAGTGTATCTGTAAAGCTTTAGTTTTCTGTATACCATTTGTTTAGTGTATTTCTATGAAGGAATACATATGCATATTAAATTATTTTACTACCAGACAAGGAATATTGAATAATATAAGTAATACAATTATACAGCAAATTGGCTTTTGTGTTTTATATATTGTCAGAGATTAAAAACTTATTATAGGTACCAGAAAGATAGTACAGCAGATAAAGCCTTGCCTTGCATGTAGCAAACCCAGATTTAATCTCCAGCATTGCTTATAGACCCAAAACACCATCTGGAGTGATGTTTTGCACAGATTAAGGATTAAAATGTCAGGAGCTGGTGTGCCCCCACAAAATCAAATGAACTAAAGTCAAACCTCCATCTTATAGTAAATACAGGAAAATTATGGGTTATATAGAAAATTAAGATATTATTAGTGATAATTAACTGATATATTGTAGAGAGCTAATATGTTTAGTTAGGTTATCCGAATTAACAGTATGCCAGCTCTCCATGACAGATTGAACTTAAATTTTATTTTTCGTACATAATTAGCCTACTCCAGGACATGCTAACTGAAAAATCTGAATTGGAGGCAATTCTCGAGGAAGCTGAGTTGGTGACCTATTCTATGGAATTACTTTTACCAGTATTTAAGGATACCATTGAAGAAATTACTTTTGAAAATGTAAGTATTCATTTTGCAAGCATCTTAATAAGTGAAAAGCTGACATAATCTCCATAATACATTAAATAACATCTCAGTCTTTAAGTTATGCTCATTAATTGTTTTTTATATAAAATACATTTTTAAATTACTTTTCTTTGGCCTTATGCCATTAGTTTCAATTCTTTTCCTAAAAGATGATCTCAGATTTGCAACCGACAGGAAGGCAAGTTAGCAACTATAAGTTAACTCACCTGGAATTGAACTAGACAGTCAATTTTAAAGAAAAATTTTATGACACATGAACTATATTTTCTAGTCTTATGAATAATAGTATACTTCTAAAATTTCCATGTATTAAGGTGTTAATTGGAAACAAAAATGATTGTTTTCTTTTTTTCTTTTTTTTTGTTTTTTTTTCGGGCCACACCCATTTGATGCTCAGGGGTTACTCCTAGCTAAGTGCTCAGATATTGCCCCTGGCTTGGGGGGACCATATGGGACGCCCGGGGGTCAAACTGCGGTGAGGTCCTTCCTTGGCTAGCACTTGCAAGGTAGACACCTTACCTCTAGCGCCACCTCACCGGCCCCGATTGTTTTCTTATTGACAATATTTACCATTACTTTATAAAAAGAATTATTCTTATTAGGAAAAGGTTTTTAGAAAAGTCATATTTTAGAACAATTTAATGCTATTTATTAAAATATGTATATGTTCTTAAATTTTCTCAGGCTACTCTCTCTGCGTCCAACTTGAAGATTTCCCAACAGAAGGAAATATTAACAAAAGAATTAGATACTTTCACGCGAGTAAAACAAGCTTTAGAACATCATCTTAGGACAGAATACCAACAAGTAAGAACACCAAAATATTTCTTGTACTGCTCATTTACGACCTACTTTTCCATGCAAATATTTTTGTAAACACTTAATTGTAATTCTCTCTTCGCAGAGAGGGAATGGCTTATCTGGCATGTTAGAAGAGCTAACTGCTAATGAAAATGAAAATACTGTAAGTCTTTTTAAACTTTGTATATATTCTACTTTTTCTTTGTTTGCAGCATGGTTTTTATCAAATTAGCCAATATTACACAAGTTGTGAATTTCTAACTTTTATTTTAAATTTGTTGAAGAATCTTCAGAAGAAGATACTTGAAAAGGAGAGCTATATACAAGAACTTTATTCTTTGTTTCAGGATGAAAAGGTAAGCAGATTTTGAGTTTTAATATTTTCATATTGTCTTAATATTGATTCCTCCCATTCCACTGCTTTACAACCTTACCTCTGAGTTTCCCAAAATAGATGCAGAGGTTTTAATTTATTTTGATGCAGAGTTTTTGAATTATTTGGATATTTTTAAGTCTTATGAATAAAATTATGATTTCTTTTTTTTTTGTTTGTTTGTTTTTGTTTTTGGGTCATACCCGGCAGCACTCAGGGGTTACTCCTGGCTCTATGCTCAGAAATCACTCCTGGCAGGCTCAGGGACCATTTGGGATGCCAGAATTCGAACCACTATCCTTCAGCATGCAAGGCAAACACCCTACTTCCATGTTATCTCTCCGGCCCCAAATATGATTTCTTTTTAAAAAAAATTTATATTAGTTTTTTAATGGTATTTTTACTCAGGTATAAGAAATTATTGAGAATTAATTTAAAATTTGTATCCTGTCAATTTTAACATAAATTAAGTATTTTTAGTGTTTGTAGAGTAATATAGGATATACCTATAATTTCACTTGTATGAATAAACTAAAATTGAACAATGGAGATAATGTACCAGTCATTAAAAGAGATAATGCATTAGCCATTTAGAAAAACAGGCAGGGAGGAATAAACATTCTTATAGTTTGGCATAAAATATATTTGCACCCTCCAACAAAGGCGTATCTATGGGTCTCTGTCTTTGGATACGTAAGAATTGGAGGTAAAGAGATGTGGACCTGGGGAAATTTGGAGCTAGCTTGCTCCCTGCTAGCCCAAGATCAACAGTCCCACATAGGGATCATAGTTTATTTAAAGTAGAACTCTATTTTTTTATCAACTCTTTAGATCCTGGCTAAATAGGGATAAAGATTAAAAGTAAATGCATTAAATAACATTAATTTTTTTTCATTTTAGGCAAATGCTTTGAAAATAAACCGTTTCTCACATTCTGTAAAAGTAGTACATGAACGACTACAGCACCAAATTCATAAAAGAGAAGCAGATAATGATAAATTGAAAGAACACATAAAGGTTATAAATATATAACCATTTTCATATTTTAAGTAATAAAATTAATTTTTCTTAATTTTGGAATTTGTTACTTGAAAATATTTAAGTCTTACTATGGGAAATGTATATTTGAAATGTGTCTTTTAGACTTCTATACCTCCTAAAGTATAGCTTTAAATTTAAGTATAAAAATTATATCTCTTTTTTTATAGCAATAAAGGATGGATTTGTACAGCTTGAATTATTTAAAAAAGATTTCTATTTACATTTGCTGGGGAATATTTATAAATGTAAAAGAGAATATTTAAATAACATATAAGCATCAAAACCATTGTTAACGTTTGGATTGTACTGTTCTAGTATTTTTATTTTGTATCTATATAGCTACCTCACAGATACTTAGTAAGTTGTAAATGAATGTTTATTATATGCTACTGATAGCAGTAGCTTCAAATCAGTTAATCTAATTTTTTTTATTTTTTATTTATTAATTTTTGGCTACACCTGTTTGATACTTAGGGGTTACTCCTGGCTATGCGCTCAGAAATCCCTCGTGACTTGGGGGGACCAAATGGAACACCAGAGGATCGAACCACAATCCCTCCTAAGATAGCACTTGCAAGGCAGATGTCTTACCTCTAGCACCACTGGTCTGGCCCCCAGTTAACCTAATTTTGAGTGTTTATCTTCTTGTTCAGTTATTAGCAAGATGATTAAGGGAAATCAATCAGTGGTCCTCAAACTGTGGCCCGCGGGCCACATATTGTATTTGTATCTGTTTTGTTTCTTCATTGCAAAATAAGTTATATGCAGTGTGCATAAGAATTCGTTCATAAGTTTTGTTTTTACTATAGTCAGACCCTCCAATGGTCTGAGGGACAGTGAACTGGCCCCCTGTTTAAAAAATTTGAGGACCCCTGGTTCAAACCATGTTTAAATATTCTTTTGGAAGTCACACAATCACTTCGAAGTAAGAATATGAAATTGCTGTGATGATACTAGCTAACTATATTAATTGTCATTTTTGCAAGCTCCAACTTTCAGAAGTGAAGTGTATAAAAATAATCCCTCTATTCAATTTATCTTTGCTTGTGTACTGTGCCAACCTGTACATGCTTCTAATTGCACTTGGAGTTGGATTTTTCTTAGTGACTAAAAACTTTTTGCCATTAAGGGGGATATAAAACATTCCTCTGACGGATGTAAATTTTGTCCTGTATCCACCTACTTGTGGTTTTCAGAAAGGCAATTAGTCCACTTAGATTATTCTCTGTGTTTCTGTCATTGGTATCCAACGGCACTTTTAATGAGCTACAGTTGATAGTGTGCTGCTCTGCTCTAGTATTTTATTTGCCCAGATAGAGAGTATGTGTGCTTTAAGAACTGACATAAGAATCCAGCATAATTTTTCTTACCTCATAAATTTTAATTAGGATTCAAATATCAGTTATGGAAGCTATTGTAAATATTTTATTCAAGTTAAAAATGGAATATTAATTCTTCTTTAAAAGTAGTACATAATTTGTTTAATGTACTATAAAGAGTATATTTAAAGTTCAAATTATATAGCTATTTCCAATCAGGAATTTTTTAATGTAAAGCACTTTATTTACTAAATTCTTTCATAAAAATTGGTTTTGATACTTATAAGGAAAATTTTTTGTTTAAGAATAAAGTGAATAAAAACATGAATAATGATATATCTTCACCTCAAAATATTAGATGTTGTATTATAGTGCTGACTCATTAGATGGCACTGCTCCCATTAAATAAAAATGGATCTTACTTGAAATGAGAAAAATCGGGCACAGTTTAACCAAGAATACCAATGTACTTTTACCAAAAATATAAAATAATACCCTGAACACTTGCCTATGATTCTTTGACCATCATAAAAAATGTTATGAGTTATGTTGGTTTTTTTTTTTTTCATTTTAGAAGGCTCAGAATAATTATCTTTGTTATATTCAGCCAATATAGTTATTTGGGAATAGGAAAAGGAAAATAACAGTTGAATTTAAATGTGTCATTGGTAGCAGATCATTTGGCAAATGAATGTGAGAAGTTCATTATTTCATACTTTGAAATAGTATTGTAAATTATGGTGCCTCAAATATAATAAAAATTTTTTAATGTAATGGAGCTATTTTTAGTAACTCTCTAAAAACCTTAATTATGGAATTTGATAAATCTCATGAGAAAGGCTTGATTGGAGCTTTGCCCAAGAAAAATTTAGTTCACCTTTGGTGTTTGAAGCTTGGTTTTGTTGCTTTTAAGGATAGCAATTTTCATGATGCGGCCCTGACACCCTGTGGTGCCTCAGAGGAATGACAGCAGTTTGCTAGGGCATCTTTCTCCAGACTAGATATTTTGTACTGTCCTTACTTGCTTGGGAAAACCCAACTACTTATTAAGACATTTCATGAGATTTTTAAATTTTAAAATAGATCTTTGTGTTTAATATGGTCAGAGGTAATCTCCTCTAATGTTAAGGAAAAAAACACAGAAAATATTAAATCAATTAGAGTGACACTTTTCTAAGATCTCAATGAAATAAAGCTCATGGAAAGAAAGACAATTCTTGGCTTGAGAAGACTCAATAAGATTTTTTGAAACAGTGCTTTGATTCTTTCATTCTCCTTGATCATTTTTAAAGATATGAATTATTTTTATCTTATTTAGTTAGTGTATCTATATACTTAAGTTATACATCTCATATCTAAGTATATACAAGTATAATACTTAAGCATGTGTATTTACATATATACTTAAAATATATTAACACATGGGGGCCGGAGAGATAGCATGGAGGTTAGGCATTTGCCTTTCTTGCAGAAGGTCATTGGTTCGAATCCCGGCATCCCATATGGTCCCCTGAGCCTGCCAGGAGTGATTTCTGAGCGTGGAGCCAAGAGTAATCCCTGAGTGCTGCCGGGTGTGACTCTAAAACCAATATATGTATATTAACACACTATCATGAGTATTAGTATAAATTTTCTTGATAATAGAGCTAATTAGAAAAGCTTTCTTGTTTACTGTGATTTGATTTTTTAAAAAATAAAATTTTATGAATGGGAGTCTAAAATATAAATTCTGTAATAATTAATTTTTTCAGTATTATGCATCTTTCAAAAAATATAGTAACATAAAAATATAGTAACATACAATATTTTTTTATAATTAGGTAATAGCTAAAATAGCTTAAATTATATCTTGTACCACCCCTGGTACTAGATGTGGAATTTACCACTCCTGGTACTAGTAGATACTAGACCTACTTTTAATTTTTTTTTTTTTTTTTTTGGTTTTTGGGCCACACCCGGCATTGCTCAGGGGTTACTCCTGGCTGTCTGCTCAGAAATAGCTCCTGGCAGGCACAGGGGACCATATGGGACACCGGGATTCGAACCAACCACCTTTGGTCCTGGATTGGCTGCTTGCAAGGCAAACGCCGCTGTGCTGTCTCTCTGGGCCCCTACTTTTAATTTTCTAAAGAAATTACCACACTTTTTCACAGCATCTAGGCCAGTTTGCATTCCCACCAATAACCTGTGAGGTTTCCAATGCTAGCTCATTTTAATTTTGATTTGCATTTCTCTTAACAACTGATACTGGATTTTTTTCAGTTGCCTATTGGCTTTCTTTTTTTTTTTTTTTTTTAGAACTATTTAATTCTGCCATTTTTTTTTGCTGGGGTTGTTTTACAGGTTTTATTATTTTTATATATCTTAGATATTCAACTTAGATATATGGTATGCAAATAACTTCTCACATCATGATAGTTTTTTCCACTGTATAGTAGCTTTTTGGCTTCTGAAATAGTCCTATTTGCTTTTTTTTTTTTAACGTTTTGTATCTTTGTCTTGGAATCAACTCCTCAAAGACATTTTGTAAGCCAATAACATGTATTGCCTATATTTTCTTTATATGTTTTTGGTTAGAGGTCTGATATCTGAGTCTAGTTAATTTTAGTTGATTTTTTTTTTTTTTTTGTGCAGGGTGTGAGATAATGATCCAGTTTAATTTGTTGGCATGTGATTATCTAGTTTTCCCAGTACCATTTATGGAGATTTTTTTCCAATTTTATGCTTAGTTGCTTTGTCTTGAATTATTTGTTCATATATATGTGGGTTTATTTCTAAACACATTTATTCCATTGATCTATCTAATTTTTAGTATAATACCATGGAAGTAGTACAGTACATGGATTTCTATAGCTTTATATTATAGCTTGAAGTTGGGAAACATAATTGTTACTATTAAAGAATTAAATTATGGGGCCGGAGAGATAGCATAGAGGTAAGGCGTTTACTTTTCAAGCAGAAGGTCATTGGTTCAAATCCCGGCGTCCCAAATGGTCCCCCGTGCCTGCCAGGAGCAATTTCTGATTACGGAGCCAGGTAAAACCCCTGAGCACTGCCGGGTGTGACCCAAAAACCACACATACACACACAAATTAAATTATTACGTAAATCTTGACATTCTTACATAGATTACGCTTGATGCTTTAGATATACTATCTTAAAATAATTAAAAAATAGACGTGTTAAATTTCACACCTAATTATTTCTCTCCACGTAGCCTAATATTTTGTGTCTAGTTAGATCACCAAGAGTTGTGTCTAGGAAACAATCATGTTTATTAAGACCGTCAGACTCATGGTAATAATATGCCTTCAAACATCTTTTTACTGACCACTTAAGGATCTGGTAGTCATTCATTCATATAAACTTGTTTAGTCTTGGAATAATAACTTCCATAAGCTTTACTCTTTGGATTAAACAGTCCTTGATATAACTCAACTGCCAAGGCATTCCCTTAATTTTTAGTAAATTCTAATCTCATAAATCAGCCTGTACATTTTATATCCTTGATTGTAAGTTTTGATCTTTTTAACTTGTCATATATATTAATGAGTCCTAATATATTAAGGGAATGACTGCTTCCTTTGAACTTTGTGGACATATTGTTTTAATTATCTTTTACCCAATTATGATTGTCTAAAATTTTTTTTTTGGTTTGCGTTCCACACCCAGAAGTGCTCAGGGCTTTTCCTGGCTCTTCACTCAGGAATTACTCTTGGTGAGGCTTAGGAGACCATATCAGGTACCAGGGATGAAATACAAGTGGAACCTGTGCAACGCTAGTGCCTAAGTTACTTTGCTATCTCTCTGACCCCAGATTGTTTTAATATGCAATAGCCAGTACTATTATATTATTCTTTTGTTTCTAGAAGCTGTTTTAATAATCTTTAGGACTTTCTAAATGGAGTATCATTCATCTGCAAGTACTTTAAGTTCTATATTGAATAGAAATGGCAAGAGTGGACAACCTTGTCATGTGCCAGATCTTAGAGGAAAGGCTTTTAGTTTTTACCATTGACTATAATGTTTTCCATAGGCTTTGACCATATTGAAGAAAGTTCCTTCAATTCCCTTCTTGTTGAGAGGGTTTTTTTCTTTTTGGGCCACACCCAGTGACGCTCAGGGGTTAACTCCTGGCTATGCACTCAGAAATTGCTACTGGCTTGGGGGACCATATGGAATACCAAGGGATCAAACTGCAGTTTGTCCTAGGTTAGCATGTGCAAGGCAAATGCCTTACTGCTTGCACCACCATTCCTGCCCCAAGAGTGTGTTTTTGGTTTTTTTTTTTATCATGAACGGATGCTGGACCTTTTCAAATATTTTCTCAGCATCTATTGCTATGGTTATATGGTTTTTCTTTTATTGATGTGACATTGATTAAATTGCATATGTTAAATTACTCTTGCATCTCTGGAATGAATCCTACTTGGTCATGGTGTATGACCTCCTTGATTAATTTTTGGATTTTATTTCTAGTATTTTGATGATTTTGCATCTTTTTTTTTTTTTTTTGTGGTGTCCCTGTCTACTTTTGGTATCAGAATTTTGTTAGAATACCCTGATAGTCATAGAAACTTTATAGAAACTTTTTGGACATGTTTCTGTTTCTTCAGTTTCCTAGAAAGACCTTTAAAGGATTGGCAGCAGGTCCTCTTTAAAGGTTTGGAAGAATTTACTAGGGAATATTTCTGGGCCTGAGTTTTTGTGTTTTGGAAGCTTTTTGTTTACCATTTCAATTTTCTTGATAGTTAAGGTCTGTTTAGGCATTCCAGATCATCTTGATTTAACCTTTGCAGAGTATAAGGATTCATCCATTTCTTACAGTTTTCTCATTTTGTGGCATAAAGATCCTCAAAGTAATCTCTGGTTACCCTTTGAATTTCTGTAGTATCTGTTGTGACATCTCTTTCATTTCTGATTCAGTTTAGCTCTCTGTGAATCCTGCAAATGGTTTATCGATTTTGATTATTTTTTTTATAAGAACCAACTCTTTCAATGATATTTTGGATTATTTTAGGGTGTTCATTTTATTAATTTTTGCTCCAAGTTTTATGATTTCCTTCCTCTTTCTCACTTTTGTCTCATTTTATTAGTCATTTTCAAGGTTTTTTTTTAAGCTATATCAGTAAGTTATTTATGTAGGCCCTTTCTTTTTTACTGATGCTTGAAAAACTATACATTTTCCTCTTAAAACTGCTTTTGCTTTGTCATACAATTTATGTCTTTATTTGCATTTGTTTCCAGAAATATTTTGATTTCTTCTCTGATCCACTGATTGTTCAGTAGTGAACTGTTTAATTTTCGGGTGTTAAAGTTACTTCTCTTTTTCTGTTTGTAATTCACTTCTATTTTCAATGTACCATAGTCTGT
Source organism: Suncus etruscus (assembly GCF_024139225.1). Lineage (NCBI taxonomy): Eukaryota > Metazoa > Chordata > Mammalia > Eulipotyphla > Soricidae > Suncus > Suncus etruscus. Next base: position 39,092,656 of record NC_064851.1, on the reverse strand, counting down.
AAAGATAGTTTATACAATTTATATTCTTTTGATTTGATGGAGTTACATGTTGTTGCTATTGCTCTAGCCCCACATTTAGTTTTTTTTTCTTCTTCTTCTGGGCCACACTCAGCTGCACTCAGGGATTACTCCTGGCTCTGAGCTTAGGAATCACTCCTGGCAGGCTCAGGGGACCATATGGTATGCCGGGATAGAACCCAGGTCTAACCCAGGTCGGCATCATGCAAGGCAAAGGCCCCACTGCAGCGTCATAACTCCAGCCCCAAGTTTAGTATTTTGTTTTGTTTTTGGTTTTGTTTTTTTGGGGGGGTCACACTCAGAGACTCTCAGGCTTTACTCCTGGATCTGTGCTCAGAAGTCGCTCTTGGCTGGCTCAGGGGATGCCGGGATTCGAACCGGGTCCATTCTGTGTTGGCCAGGTGCAAGACAAATGGCTGTGCTATCGCGCCGGCCCTAAAGTTTAGTATTTTTAATATGCATTTTATAACTTATTAGTTTATGAAATTATCTTTACAGTTTTTATTTTATTAATCTTACAATAATCACTGTAAAATTTTATGTGGAAAACCATTTATACATTTTACAATGTTTACAGAAACATTAAAATTTTAAAATACTTTAAATTCCATTTTTTTTAGACTTTAGAAACCAAGATAGCTGACTGGAACTTGCAGCTGAAAAGGAACAAGCATGAGACTGTAGCAATGAAATTATCTAGTAAAAAAAAAGCTATAGTTCTAAAAAAAGCATCTAAAGCATACAAACAGAAACTTGAATATCTTACCAGAAACATGGAAAAGCTAAATTCCCAAATTAGAAACCAAGTAAGTATATACATTCCTTCTTAAGAACTACTTTATGGACTTAATTTATATCATTTTATTGTTCCTTTGCTTTCATCTTTCTTTTGAAAGATTACCTAAAAGGTCAAAATTCACAAATTGAATGATATCACCATCTATTTGGGAACTTTATAGCCAACTCAGTAAGGCTAACATCTAACATGTAAATTTATCTTTGGAAATTTACAGTGTTTATGAATGTTAAGACCCTGCTCAGGCCTTCAGTAAAGCTTTGTAAAGAAGGTTATTGAACTTACTCAAGAGTTTCCCACCATTTATTTAACCATAAGACTCACCCACAAAGCAACTCTTGGAACTTGTTCTAAGGAGCACCAGTTTGGGAAATGCTGCTTTATGTTATTAGACCATATGACTCTCTTCATTAATTCAGTTCACTTAAATTCTGTATTGCATTTAAAACCATATGCTGACGTAAACACACCATGTGAAAGTTATCTTTGAGTATAGTATTAAGTTGAAAATTAACTTAGTGCTTTGTTGTTTGACTAATTATTATATTTATTTGATTACCAATGAAAAACTACTGTTTTTAATGTCTCATCTCTTAAGAACTTTTCTTAAGGCTTACAGAATTATTAGATGCTTTTTGAAATGAAAACAGACTTGCATAAAAGCAGTATAAACAAAACTTAGTGTTTTATAAGTTCAAATGTTAATATGTTAAGACTTTAATATTTAACCTGCATCCATAAACATTTAAAAAATAAAGTAAGGACTAAGTTCATAATTTAAATAATTATAGACTTTCTTTAATGTTTGAATGATAAAAATGAATCAAGTCTTGAACATTTTAAGAACTCTAAAAACTTTATTGCACTTTACTACCTAATAATTTTATGTTTATGTCAGATAAAAATTTTTAGTTACCGTGTTTTACAAGTTCATGATACTACCAATGAAAAGTTTTGTGAATATGATATTTCAACACCTCAGTCTCCCATGAGTGTCTTTTTCCTTCCATCATTGTCTTAGGTCCTCTTCATTCCTTACCCCATCCTTCCCAATGCCCCATCACTGTTAGAGTCATCTTCATTCCTTACCCCGTTCTTCCCAATGCCCCCCAACACTGTTAGGGTAAGATCAGCTCAGTAAAACAGTACTCTGGTTCTTTTTCTTTTTTTCTTTTTTTTTGATTTTGGACCACACCCAGTGATGCTCAGGGGTTACTCCTGGCTATGCGCTCAGAAATTGCTCCTGGCTTGGAGGACCATATGGGATGCTTGGGGATAGAACCACCGTCCATCCTGGGCCAGCTGTGTGCAAGGCAAATGCCCTACTTCTGCGCCATCACTACAGCCCTGTTTCTTTTGGCCTGATGTTATTCCCTTACTATGTTTTTTTATATCCTATACCTGAGAGAGATCATTCTGCATCTGTCTCTCTCTGGGTGACTTTACTTAGCATGTTATCCTTCAGTTCCATCCAACTGGCATATTGGTATAGTTTCCAGATTTTGGCTATCATGAATAGTTATACTAATACATGCATGAAGTTCATTGAGAGAACACAGTTTACCAGGGAGACTCTAATGATGACACTTAGGAAGATAATATGAGAGACTGAACTACATCCTAATTTAGACAGAACCCAAGGAATCAAGCTCATTTGTACCAAATGCAAGAATGTACCAGATGAAATATCAACCTGGTCTTTATGCCAGGTAGCTCTTTGCTAATTTCTTATTTTTAAGTTTCTATATGTAGGTGGTATCTAGTATAGAAGGTATTTTCTTTGGTGCCAATTCTCTACTCTGCTGGCAACTAATTTAAAACAATTCTGTGATCCAAAATCACCCTAAGAAGATATCCTACAGCCTTATATTATGCAGTCATGACCTTAAGGAGGTTCAGTGTGGTTGCACAGAGTTCTGGAAAAGTATCATATTGTATATTTATCCGTCAAGGAACTCCAAGTCAAGGAAGAAAGGATCTTACACATTATGTAGCCTTTTCAGAGAAGTTAAAGTCTTTAGACAAACATAATTTTGCTCAATGGTATAAATTCAAGGGGGTAGACTAATACTGAATCTGAGGTATTATGAATTGACATGGAATAGTTATACAATAAGTACATACTTTTACCTTTCAGTTATCAAGAATTGCACAAGCCATAAAAAGGTATAGTAAAGAGGTATACATAGGGCTTCATTTTAAGTATTAGCATTTATGGACCCAATGGACAATATAGATATATTATCATCCAATCAAAATTCTAATCTTTCATTATCACCTCATGAGAAACTACCTATATGAACTTGATAGTGAGTTTTATAATGATTGCTGTGCAGTGTCTTTTATATATTTACTCAGTGAATTTCTTTTTCCCATTCTAGTTTTAGGTTAAATTGAATCAAGGAGAAGGGTATGCAGTTTTAGTATTTAACTTTATAAAGGTGACTTAAGTAATAATTTAGGCATTAAGTGTTATTTATGCTTCTAGTAAAACTATTTATAGAGTGAAATAATTAATCTCTCCCACCCTATGCTGATTTTGGATTTGGATAGCAAATTTCACAATTTAGTTTCCTGAAGTAACCATGCTTATGGATGCTAGTTATAGTAATGTCTTCCTATGTATACATGAAGGAAAGAGACAGAGAAAACAGGCAAATGGGATAAAGATTTTATATTGGAGATGAAGATCCAAGTTTTAGGAGAGCTTTTCACCTCAAGTGGACTTATGTTTTCTGAAGGAAAATCCTTGATAAAATTTGACATTAAATCTGCAAGAGAATAGAGGAACCCTTTTCAATTGGAAGATTTAGAACCTATGTTCAATATCATCATGTTGGATTAACCTCTGGATTGTGATGTGAAGGGTGTGATATCTTCCAATTAAGTTTAAGGCAGTCTTAGGAGTTATTTCCAGTAGATCCAGTTTCCAGGTCCTAAATCCTGAATGGCTTGACCATATAGGAAAGCTACAGAAAATATTCATTTACTTTGGGGAGAGAGAGAATACAATGAATAGGGTACTTGCCTTGCTTGTTTCCAAATTGGTTTCAGTCATTGGTATCCCATGTGGTCTTCTGAGCCCACCAGGAGTGATTCCCTAAGTTCAGAGCTAGGAGTAAATTCTGAGCACTCAGTACCCCCAAAGAAAACAAAACAAAATAAAGCATCCTTACCTGAAAAAGGTACAATTTTAAAATAATATATTAAAGCTTTACTATATATATATATATATATATGTATATATATATCAGAACTTACGAGTATAGGAGACAGAGCTTGTTAGTAAAGACATTGGACTAACTTGCTATTATTTTATGAGGCATTAAATTATGCTTTCATGTATACATTAATTAAAATCAATAGTGGGACTTTTAAACAGGGTATTCCAGTTTATTCTATTAATGTTATTTTAATTTTATATTAATTTTGTTCATCTGACTTTTATCAGGTGGCTAAGACTTGTAAGGACAATGTAATTGCCATTGTGTTGGCAATAACTTATTTGGTGATTTCTCTATTTCCTATCATTGGAGATTTCTCTATCATTGGAGATTTCTTTGGGGCTACCCTTTTAAAAGAATAGGTTTTAGGAACTAGAGAGCTAATATAATAGGTAGAGTGCCTACCTTGTATGCAGCTGACCTGAGTTCTATCTCTTGCACTGCATATGATTCCCCAGGTACTGTGAGGAGTATTCACTAAACACAGAGACATAAATAAGCCCTGAACACAGTTCAATTTCCCAAAATATGCTTCAGTGAAAATTTCTAGACATGGTTTTGGTATTAGGCTTTCTACATGGGAAGGCTTCACTTCATCCTGAGAACATACAATGAAGTTATAGGAATATATCGATTACCCATTGCTGGGAGCAATTGAATGACATTTGTATATGTTCCAATTATCCATTAATAGTAGTAATGCCCCATGCAAAAAATATACTTGAGTGATATTTTCATATATATGGGTTTGATAACTCAAATACTAGTTGTAAACCACTTTTGAAACCTAAGAATATTCACAGTACCTACCAGTAGTTTTGTGTAAGTTGTTTTGGTTTGGGTTTTGAGCCCACCTAGTGGTACTCGGGGATTATTCCTGCCTTTGTGCTCTGTATTACTCCTGTTGCAGTTTAGGGGATCAAACCTTCCTCATCCTTTTGCAAAGAAAACTCCTGCCAGTTGTACTATCTCTTTGGTCCCATTTTGTGCTAGGAGGTTAGGGTTGAGCTACTCCTAATAGTGATCAGGGCTTACTCCTGGCTCTATACTCAGGAATGATTTTTGGCAGTGCTCAGGGTATGGTGGGTGCAAGGCAAATGCCTTACCTACTTGTACAATTTCTTTGTTACCTCTGCCTCAACTTTTGCTTGGACTTTTGTTTGGACCATTTTATTTGAGTCATAGGAAGTTAAAATGTAGAGCTTCTCACTGTAACATTTTTAAGGATTTAAGAACCAGTTGACTATCCTGGTATTCAATGAACCTGTGCCTGATATTAAATTTGTACCCTCTTTATTTCCAATATTGTTGTTCAAGGGCAGTATTCTAATCTTTTGTCATCAATAGATAGTTTGGAAAGAGTAAGTCCTACAAAGTTCACTCAGTTGGCATATTGATATCCTTTTAGTACTGCTAACCTAGCATAGCAGTCTATTAGAGAATCCCCTGGTACTCAGATTCTATTTTTCTAGATAAACTTCAACTTGTAATGGGAGGTGCATTTGGGCTACAGTCAACTATGGTCAGTGTTTACTCCTGGTTCTATACTCTGGGTTCTTTTTTGGCATTGAGTCCAGATGGTTTTCCAGATCACCTGCATGCAAGGCAAGCACCATAATCCTTTTACTATCACTTCAGCCCCTAAATTTCAGTTTATAATAGTTATGTATGCTTAGCAATAGAGTGTTAAGAGTAGTTAATTCCTTAGTACCCATTTTTACTTGAGGATTTTTTTTTGTAGAAGAAACTCTGTTTATATAATGTATTAAAGTCACCCCCAAAGGCTGACAAGCCTACCTCAGGACAAACAGTTTTGTTGTTGAATAAACTTGGAGGAGGGTTCCCCTGCCCTAGAGTTCCTGTTGAACTTTTCAATACATCCTGCTTTATCAAATCTGGAATTTCTAATGATATGTCAATGCAAAGGGTCAATAATTGTGGCATTACATTTACACAATTATGGTGAACTGTACCTTTATCAGGCAAGTATAGCATGACTGAGCAAGTTACAGTGAATAAGACTGAGGTGGGAAAGAGAAAGGAGATAATCTTATAATAGTCTACTTGCTGAAAAAAATTGAATCTCGTCAGAGTTTAGTAGACTCTCAGAAGTATGAATACTTGTGACAATACAGCAAATGCTTCCACCAGTTAGCTGCTGTGGCTACTACTGTCAGATGATTGGAAGATGCTGTTTGGCTTCTGGGGTTAATTGTGAACTATAGTAAACAATAGGTCTATGCTATTTCTTTTTCCCTTGTGTTTTAATTTCTGAAGTGTGGTATTCATGCTTGATTTTGCATTGGCCTTATAAAAGCATAATCTTGACATGAACGTCTTACACATCAGTCTTACAGCCTTATTGTTTTAATTAGTTTAATAATCTCATAATTATATCATGCCTTACATTTTCTTCCCATATTTTATAAGTAAATTTTTAAATGTATAATTTAATGTAGTTACTCAATTTATACTTTATAGTATATGTTAAATTTTATTTTATATAACATTAGCAATTAATTATTGGTACTATAGTCATTTCTTTGAGTTTATTTTTCTGTGGAAGATAGAGGGGTCACAATGGCTATAGCTTCTTAGATAAACTTGGTAATAATAGATTCTTTGACAGTTTTTTTGAGGGTCTGCTCTTTGCCAGACACTATTCATGGCCCTCGTAATGAACAAAACAGACAAATATATCTGCATCCCATAACTCTCAAAGTAGAGAAGCTACCAGTCTCATTTTTATCTCTTTGCCTAACAGTGTTTGAAGACTGACAGAGGTGACTTGTTGGGTCAGCCTTCAAAACAGGTTGGCATCATTATAACAAAAATAACAAAGGGTGCATTATTAAATGCTGTGAAATTGTGGAATTTCTGTTAGATTCTATATAAACATCACTAAGAGGTTCTTTATTTTCTAGTACTAACATATTTTAGCTTCTTCTGTATGTTAAATAAATGCAAGGTGAAAATTTAACAAATGGAAAGAGAATTATATTCACTTATTATAAAGTGTTGTTTGAAAAAGTTACTTCAATACCCTTTATTTTGGAACTGCTTTTATATACATAAAATGTAGTATATGTTATTAAAACATTTTTATATTCAGATTTGTACACTGACCATTTTTATAATAAAATTTTTATGATTTGTAGGATGTACTTCCTTATTTATTAATGCATTTGTGGTTAAGACCCTGAACAAAACCAAAGTGTTATTAAATTACAAGATGAATGTTTTATGTATTTTTAGGAAGCCAAGTTGTCTGAAACAATTTCAGCTTCCAATACCTGGAAAAGTCGTTATGAGAAAATTGTAATAGAAAAAACTGAATTGGAAGTTCATATTGAAACAATGAAAAAGTAAGAAAAACTTAGAATATTTTAATGAAGAATTTTTTTTAGTTCTTTTAATAGTGTTTTTAATTTTTCTGGATTATGTGTGTTAGAAGTTAATGTCTATATTATTTGATATTTTTGCTATTTGTAATTCTATAAATATTTAAAATCCCTCTATTGAAAATACAACAAAATGTGATTATCCTTTAAAAATGTATTAGTGCAAACATTAGAAAAATTTGAACTTGATTAATATTTGATGTTTGAACATGTATTACCTTGTATTTACAGTAAGATATTAACACTAAGTTTTTGTTAAACTGAAAGTGGTATCTGTCCTAAATAATATGTAAGGATACATTACAAAATTTACAATAAAGTATAAAAAAAACTTTTTTTTAAGAGAAAAAAAATTTTTTTTATTTAAACACCTTGATTACATACATGATTGTGTTTGGGTTTCAGTCATGTAAAGAACACCACCCGTCACCAGTGCAACATACCCATCACCAATGTCCCAAGTCTCCCTCCTCCCCACCCGACCCCCGCCTGTACTCTAAACAGGCTCTCCATTTCCCTCATATATTCTCATTATTAGGACAGTTCAAAATGTAGTTATTTCTCTAACTAAACTCATCACTCTTTGTGGTGAGCTTTCTGAGGTAAGCTGGAACTTCCAGCTCTTTTCTCTTTTGTGTCTGAAAATTATTATTGCAAGAATGTCTTTCATTTTTCTTGAAACCCTTAAAAGTGCTATTCTTAAAAAGCCTTAAGTAGGAAAATTAAGAAAATTAAATAAAAATCTTATATTTTATTTCTTGGACTATATTATACATAATCTAGCAATAATAAACCTTGATATTTTTTTCATTTTATTTTCTGTATTTTCTCTTATGTTTTGTTTTCAAAAGCTGGCATATAGTTTGTTTATAAAGATGAATTGTTAATGCCTCTCTTGATTTTTGTATTTAAGCTTGTTCCTAACATTTATGTCTGTGGGAGTACCTATGAGAATAAAAGGTTGACATACCTTTGGGTGATATTTTTGATGTTTTATAGCAAAGCAAATGTTGAATGATTTTGGGGGGGCAGACAAGATCAGTAAATAATTATTTATTGCACATAAATATATTTTATTATATGTAAAATGTAGAAAGAAATAAAAAGAATACATACTGATGAAAAACAGGAATATGGATACATGTTCTTTCACAAGATTATTAGGAAATGCAAATCAAAATCAAATGATATCATCTCAAACCAATGAGAATAGCTGACATAAAGTAAATGGAAACAACCAGTGCTGGTAGACAGTAGATTAAAAAGGAACTTTGTCCACTTTTGGTAGAAATGATACCTAGTCTAGTTATTATAGAAAATGAAGTGAAGACTCCTCAGAAAATATATGATCAGAACATATGATCCAGCAATATCCTCCAAAGGGTCTACCCACAGGATGCTAAAACACCAATCTATGTTAGTTATAGTATTATTAATTACAGTTATTAGTTACAGTATTATTCACAACATTCAAGGTCTAGAAACAACTCAACTGTCCAGTAACATGTGAGTGGAGACTGGAAATGTGGCATTTATATACAATGGAGTGCTACTGAGTATGAGAAAAGATGAAATCACACAGTTTGCTGCACCCTGTATGAAATTGGGGGTATTGAAATAAGAAAAGTGAGTCAGAAAGTAAAATAAAAAATTTTAAGCATTCCTAGAAGTATTCCAGGCTTACTCCTGGTTGCCTAGAAAAATAGTGTGGGGTGTCAGAATTCAGATGGGCCCTGTGTAAGACAAGATACCCACCCCACCTTCTATACTATCTCTTCAGCCTTTTACAACATGATCTAATTCTTATGCAGAGTATAAAGAAACAAAGAGGAATTAGAGAGTCCCACACAGATCTAACCCAGAGATACTGCCAAGAGAACAGCTAAACTGAGGTTGCAAAGTTGGGTGGTGGGGAAAGGAACCTTTGGACAATTGTTATTGTATTATTGACAATGATGATTGAGGTGGCAATATAGTATTGAAAGTATAAAAACAATAATATATAAAACAATATATACTATAATATAAAAATATAAAAACAATAATATATAAACTTTTAACCCATATTACTTAAAAATATTTTCCTTATTAAGGTTGCTTAGAATCCTGCATTCTGCTTTCCTTGTTCTGCTACTTCTAGTAACTCTTCCGACTGTGAATTCTATGGGTTATTATTTGAGTAGAAATTTCTATGATTTTGAAAATTTACATACAAAATTTATTCTTAAAAGGCAAATCACTAATCTTTTGGAAGACATGAAGAAAATCGAAGACCACGGGAAAAATTCATGTGAAGAAATTTGTAGAAAACTTAACTCAATTGAACATGAAAATGAAACTCTAAATCTTGAGAACACAAAGTTACAGGTACCATATGTCCTTGTGTTTGTACATTGTATAATGACTTATTCTGCTTAGAAGCAGTTTGAAATAAGAGCATATTTAAGTTCATGATTTATTTTTTTATTCTTTATGCTTTTCAGAATATTAATTTATCATACATGGTAACTTCTATAAGAGATGACTTCTGTATACAAGTTTACATATATTTAAATTTCACACTTGTATGTAAAGAATACCTCCCATTGCTTTCGGTCATATTAAATAGATGTAGCTGAATAATTGTCTCTTTGCATCAACTTACAACTTTTAATTTACTGTCCAATTTTAGTAGTTTAATGAGTCATCCAAATTACATTAACTTCAATGCATAAGGTTTTCTTTAGGTGTCATGGTAACGATTGGATATAACTTCAGAGTTGGTCTGTCTGAAGCCAGAAAGTATGTTCTTGGCTGCTTCATAACCAGAAAGAATTTTCCAACTTAATCAAATCCAAGAGATGATAGGCTTTTATGTGTACCAGAAGAAAGATGAGAAAGTAGCTTTTATTCTTTGAGTATATAAAATGTATTTATATATATATATATGTTATATAGAAATAATGAAGATCAAATAACCAAAGGCACCGTTTTTAGTTTTGTAAGACTATTTTTGGAAGATAGAAATTGGAAGACAGGAAAAAAAAAAGTTTACGTAAAAGAAGGTCAGAATTGTCCATTAAAAGTTGACATTAAAAAAAATATCTACCCTCTTTTACTCACTCGACTCTTTTATTCCTAGACTGTGGTCTTTATCCTCACAATCCAAAGTAGCTGCCAGGATTCCATCTATTATAGTCAGATTTCAAAGCAATAGGATAGAAGGAAAAAGGGTGTGTGGTGTGTGCCTATGTGTGTAAATCCCTTGGGGCGGGGGAGTGGTTTACATATCACTTAGCACATCTCTTTGTTTCAGCATGTAATTCTTCCTAGCAAGACTAAGGATTTTAGTTTTCTCTGGCAACCAAATCTAAATTCTTATTATTTTATACAATTTGTTATATTTTCCTGTTACCTCTTTTGAAATAAAATTTATGACATGGGAGTGCTTGATTGAAGAGTTCCTGTCTTGTATGTATGTGATCCTATATTCAATCCCTAACATTGAAAACAAAATCCAACCAAAAAACATTTATGTTATAAAGTTGTTTTTATTTATTATATAAAGTTGGAGAAACACAAAATTTCAAAAGAAAAAAATTAGTTCTTAAAACACACCACAGAAATATAACAAAAATTTTAGTATCATTTCATAGCTATTAATAGATAATAGATACTAAGTATAGATTCTTAGATACTTATTGATTAATAGAATTGTAAAGCTATTTTCTTTGTTTTTTGTTTGTTTTTTTTTGTTTATTGGAAACATAAATGTGAATAGCATCTTTGAATTTTTTTAAATGTTTTTCTTAAGTTATTCCTAGAAGTGGATTTAAATGCTTAAAAGTAAGGTCAAATTGATGCTAAAGAGATAATACAATGTGTAAGGTGCTTTCCTTGCATGTGACTGACCTGGGTTCAATCCTCTTATGGTCCTCTGAATCTGCCAGTAATGATTCCTGAGTACAGATCCAGGAATAGGTCCTAAGCACCACTGTATGTGCCCAAACAAACCCCAAAATTGCCTATTTGAAAAATATTGGTGTTATGTATTTTGAATTGCCCATAAAATGATGGGTCCATTTACTCTTTCTAGTACTCAGCAATGTTAAAATAAGTCTCCCCTAATTTGATGTGGAATCTATCTTATATAGCTTTGGGGCTTTACAAAAAAAATCTATATCCTGGATTCTAATTTAATCTCTCTGTCCTAGAACTTGCTCCCAAATTCCAGACATATATTCTACTTGTCTTGTCTATAGAGATATTTAATTGGTGTCTAAAAGTTATGTACAAAATGAGGCTCTCAATAGTTCATTTCACAGCATTTCTCATCTCAGTTAGGAACTATTATCCAGTACTTGATATCATGCTTGCTTACTTTTGTTCTCATCCTCCAATCAGTCACACTTCTCATCAGTACCTGTGCCATGTAGCTTTGAACCACCACCATCTCTCAAGCTTATTGTGACTTCTTCACTCTTTCTGTTCTGCCCTTGCCTTTGCATTCAACAATCAAAGTAGCAATAAAGTGCTACTATAAAATTGTAAATCAGGCCCTAACACTGCTCTGCTGAAAATCCTTCAGTGTTTTCTTGGTTAACTTCTTTGACTTCATCTTCTTTCTCCCTTTGTCTCTTTCTTGCCTCCTAAGCCTTCTTGCTGGCTTTCCCTACCATTTTCTTTCTTTTCTCTCAAAGAGTGGTATTTCTTTTTCTAATTTACACAAAAGCCCTTTTCTGAGTAGGAAGCTGCATTCTTTGGCCCATCTCCAACTTGTCATTTCTATCCAAAGTACATGTAGAATAATATATTTATTTTTTTTATTCTTGTTTTTTGTTTTTGGACCACACCCTGTGTCACTCAGCTGTTACTCCTTGCTTTGTGCTCAGGAATCACTCTTGGAAAGGATCAGGGTACCATATGAATTGCTAGGTCTACTATATGTAAGGTAAACACTACCTGCTGTAATCTCTCCAGCTCTTATTCTTAAGTTGTGTTTTGTTTTGCTTTTATTTTATTTACTTATTTTTGTCCATCTGCCATTTGTTTTGATCTGTCATTGGGTATGCTCCATGAGAGAAGGGAATGCTCCATAAAGACAGGACTTTTGTTCTTAATAGTTCCTATGTATTTTCACATACATTATAAATGAATCTTATAAAATTTTTCTTCACTCAGTTGTTATCAGTTTGTGAGGAGGAGAGACACTGCTATCCATTCTAAGCTAATGAGGGGCTGTTTAATGTGAGGGCCCAACATTGAAGTTGTACTGAAATTTTATTTATTTTATTTTATTGTTTTGGTTTGGGACCACACCCGGTGGTGGTCAGGGGTTACTCCTGGTTCTGTGCTCAGGTATCACTCTTGGTGGGCTCAGGGGATTTTATGCTGGAGATTTAACCTAGCTTGGCCTTATGCAAAATTGGACAAAACTGTTAGTAGTATTGAAACTTCCTGTCTAAGAAGCATGAGCTTTCTATTTAAAAAATTATTTTTTAAAATATTTTAAGTTTTGATATTGTTTTACATATTGTTAAAACAATATTAAGCAATTTATTAATATATTAATATTGTTCATAATACTATTTATATTTTGGAATTAAAAATTTTAGATGGTAATTCTATGTAGTAATAATTATTACCTTTGTTGAAAAAAATTGGTTTTTAATTCTATAGCTCTATGGTACAATGATCTCTGATTGTTTATAAAAATCTACTTTGTGTTCTTTATAGACTATACTTGCTACTTTGAAGGATAAAGTTACTTCTGTTGAAAATGAACTCTTAGAACTGCAAGAAGTAGAAAAACAACAGAAGATTCTTGTTGAAGAGTATAAAACTCAGGTGACTATTACATTTATTTTTATGCTTATTAAATTTGTTAGGCAACATTAAGGGTTGAATTAATTTTGATCTAAATAAACAACTGAAGAAGATAGGAACATTATGTGATAGAATATCTCTATTCAATGTTTTTTATATCTTTTTAAGTAGCTACTTTTGCTGTTATTGAATTTATACATATTTCTTAATATTCCATATTATTAATTAAGAACTAAAATTAATTTTATAGGTGTAAGGTAAATCATATAGTCTTTTTTATTTTGCAATATACATTTTAAGAAGGTGCTTTTGCTATTAATTCATACATCTTTCTTAATTCAACCTAAAATTAACTACATTAGTATAAGGTACAATCTTATTGGTGATATTTATTGTCTTGTGTAACTAAACAGTATTGACTTAGAATAACTGTCTTATAAGATTAAAGCCCAATGCTCCTCCATTAAATAAGGTATAATTAATTTTTTTTGTGTTAAAAAACTGGAAAATACATTTAAAAAACTGGAAAATAACATGTTAATCAAGATAAGAAAAAGAATATATGAATTATTGTTTATGTTTTATTAATGCACTCTAAAATTTTTCAAGTATACTTTAAAATTTTTTAAGAATTTATGTAGGATCTTGAATGATAGGTTGACTGGTCAATTTTATTTAAAGAAAGGCCAAATTAAAGAATAATTTCATGGTAGAGTTTGCATGTGGCTTCAATTCCCAATAACTCCAAAAAGTTAAAATGAAGTTAGGATACAAACTCAAGGAAAAGCTTAGTTATGTAGATAATTTAGAAGGAATTGTATTTGTTTCAATGAGAAAAAGGATCTGAGACATTCAGTTAAAGTATAGCATCTAAGCCACAGGCAAGAATGAAGGATAAATATACTGTACATCACAATCTTTTTGTGATTTACTTACATTTTACTATCAAATTTTTCACACTCTTCACCTGAGTACCAATAACTTATAGATTGTATTCTTTTTGAAGCCAATTAATCAGAATAATTGATTAAAACTCCCATGATTGGTAGCATTCTAGATTCTGGACATTATATTTAAAAAATGCACATGTATATACTTTTTGAGTTGATTCTTTTTTGAGGGGGAAGTAAAATAATTGGAATTGGAGTAGGTTGGATAACTACTCATTAATTACAGAGTCATTGTCCTGAACTTGACCTTATTTCCATCATGTTTAGAGCTGAAAGTTTTGATGAAAAATATAGTAAACTATAAAAGGATTGTGGTATAGAGTGGAAAATTGCTTGACTTTCATGCTAAAATAAAAAATAACATTTATTAAGCATATTGTGGTATCAAAATTGAAAATCCAAATTTTTAGCTTTTATTATATACTGTGATCATCATAATAAAATACTTTATTACTTTTATTTTCAGATACAAAAGTTGCAAGAAGCAGCAGGAATGGTCAAAAGTAGATGTGAAAAATTGTTACATGAAAAAAAACAAATAACTAAAAGGAAAACTAAAAAGTTGGAGAAAGTAAGTTTGAAGTTGTAAATGATAAGGTTTTTTTGTATGTCTTATGCTTTATAAGGATTATATGGATTTTTTTCCCCTTTTTTTGGTAAATCATACCTTGGAAGAAATATCTGTTCTCACTCTTTGTAGAAGTTTGTTTTCTGAAGAAATAATGTTTCTTCCAGGCTTGAAATGTTATTTGTACGAATGTGTTTTCAATTTTTCCTTAATACTTGGAAAATGGTACAAATTTAAAATTTTTTGATACAAGAACAGATTTATGTATCCTTAAAAATGATTATTTATCACCAAGCCTTGCCAACCATAAATACGCAAATTTGAATACCTCTTATTTTTTAATTGAACTTTTTTGGTAGTAAATCTGTCAATAAAGCAAAATAAGGATTTTATGCTAGCTGGTGTTTTGGAAGAAAATATTTAAAAAACATCATCATTTCCTTTTATTCAGTCTATTTTAACAAAATGAGAGGAAGGCCAATATTGGCATGTTTTGATGTTTTTGTGAATATTTTTGAGTTTTTAAATGAAAGTGCATTTCTTTTTCAGATCTTTTCATATTGTTTTAAGGAAGCAGTAAGTCACAGGGTGCTAACACCTCCAGCTGGATAGGCTATGGAATATTAGTGAACAATTTCATCCCAGCATAATGAGGTGACTCTGATTTGCCCTGGATTTTTGGGTTGAGAGAGTGAGACATGAATGTGAAAAGGTTCTTTCTTCATCAGGAACTAAGGTATAAGATAGCCCATCAAGTTTGCAACTACAGATTTCTTAAAATTACTTTTTATTAATTTTTAGCATGCTGGAGGGAGTGAAAAAGAATTTTTCTATCATATGGTCTTTTTTCTCATGAGACATACCAATGCAAATGCCTCCTATGCTTGGGAACACTGTCAGGAAAAATAAATCAAACCCCTGTTCAAAAGGCACATGGGGGTAGGAGTCTTTTGGCAGATATTGTGAAGTCCCAGTGTTTTCTTCTGATACTGAATGAGAAAAAGCTGTTTTCTAATGACTGTTTTCCCCTCTTCTATTTTTTAAAGTCTCTGGTTTTCTCATGGGCTGTTCCATGCACAGAGACCCAGAACTGTGCTTTGTTCTAGTCTTCTCCTTTGTCATCAAGAATTCCAGATGCCACACAGTAGCTCTTAGCATTCCAAGTCTCAGACACAGGAGTCCAATTCTTGTTTTCCTTTTTATGAACAATCTAACTGTTGTATGTTTATTTGTCAGTAGTAAAAGCACATCTTAAGTTGGCTTCTTGTTAAGGCTCTACAGAAGTGCTACTGTAAGAAATTTCAGTAGCCTCAGAGATTATTAGAGTTAAAATTAGAGAGATTTTATTAATCAAATTACACTGTAATAAAACTGGTATCTGTTATCTTGAAATAATAATGTATAGTAACACCTACTGAAACAAAAATTAATAAAGTAAGACTGCTTTAATTTTTAAATATCTGGGGCCCAGGGTATTTTGGTTCCATGGTAAAGTACAAGCCTTATAGGGGAGGTCCTAGATATGATCTCAACAAATTCTTGACAGTAAATAAATAAAATACCTAGTTTACACAAAGGAGTTACTGAAAGTGACCGTCAGTTTAGAACTAATGGACAGATAGTAGGAAGCTCTTACTCAGCTTTGCTGGGAATGACATGGATTTAAAAGGTTTGACAGGATTTGAAAGGCTTGCTTCCTCTTAGTATAACATCCTTCTGCAAGCTATTGTCTATCCTATATTCATTTACTTAGCAAACTTTTATGAAAATTGCTTAATCTTGAAATAGAAGTTTTCAGAAAGTAGTCTTTAAGTTTGTGCTCATGAGGGTTGGATATGTTGAAAAAAGCATTGGACCTGAAATAGTTACAAGCATGTATGTCTAGTATTTAAGATGAGACTGAAAACATTAATGCTGAATGTGTGACCTTGCACTTATTTCCTAATGCCATGACATAGATGAGAGGCCAGATGGAGACTCATGTGAAGGAGTTAGAGCGTGTTTACACGTCCCTGACTGCAACTGAACAGAAGCATCAGAAGTGTCAGGAGAGTCTGCAGCAGTTCCAGGGGAGATGTGCAGCCCAAGCATACACCGTTAGGGAGCTGCAGGGCCAGGTGTTCAGCATCTTTCTGATTCTTGCTAGTTGTGCTAAGAAACTCTTTGGAATGATTTCACCAGTTGAGGGCACTCGTGTCAGTGTTTAAAATATGTACATCCATGCATATGTGTGTCCACATAGAATATATATTCCCGGGGCCGGGCGGTGGCGCTGGAGGTAAGGTGCCTGCGCTAGCCTAGGACGGACCACGGTTCGATCCCCCGGCATCCCATATGGTCCCCCAAGAAGCCAGGAGCAACTTCTGAGCGCATAGCCAGGAGTAACCCCTGAGCATCACAGGGTGTGGCCCAAAAACCAAAAAAAAAAAAAAAAAAAAAAAAAAAAGAATATATATTCCCATCTAAATCAGATACTGAAATATCCATTTTATGTAGGCTGTTTAGTATTTTCTAAGCTTTTTAAAAAATATTTTATAGGAAAATTTGGTCATTCAAATTTCCTGATTTACACACGGACTTTCAGTTATTTTCTGTGAATTTTTTTTGCTATTATTTTAAATTTTGTTGGACTGAGCAATTATAAAAAGTAATCTTCTTATGTGTCTGTTAAGTTTGTTAATATTTTAGGTTGGGAGTAAACATTGGTGGAGGGAGGGTCGCACTGGTGTTGTGACATTATATGCCTGAAACAATTGTACTAACTATAGCTTTTCAAATCATGGTATTTTAATAAAAATAATTTAAAATATATTTAATTCATGATTTATTTGTACAAATTGTGATTAGGCCACATGAGTACAATGTAAGAGAAAGCAACACTTTGCTTTTAGATGTCTCTTTTTAGACATCAGATTAACTAATCTATTGTAATTTACCTTGAAAATTAAAAATTCATACGAGTTGAAATTCAGCTCAGTAGGAGAGCATTTGCCTTGCATGTTTGAGGTTTTGCCATCAATCCCATAGATACCACCTCAATGTTTAATAAAGAAAAAATTCTAATAAGCACTGGTATAATTCTCAATTGATTTATCGAATATGCACTTTTCTTGCTCCCTTATACCTGTGATTTATCATACAATAAACTCCTAAGCCTGTGCCTAATACTTTTGGCATTAATAATTTTCTATAATGAACCAATTTTTTCAAAGATGTACTTCTAATGATGGCAGCAATTTCTTTATTTGCAAAAAATAGTTTTAAAAATGATGTCCTATCTACCAAATATAGCTTGAGCTTTTGTTTTGAACTGCATCCTATTTAACATTTAGTGGAAATAAAAATGGTGACACTTGAACACCAAACCCATATTCAACAACAACAGAATCAGTACCCAATTTACAACAAGCTGTACAAGTGAGGAACAGTTACACTAGCATTTTAGGGGGGGGGGTAAAGGAGGGAGATATGGGATGCATGCTAGAAACAGGGGTGAGGGACGGTAACACTGGTGGTCAGAATGCCTCTCATTCATTCTCACTATGTGGCAGCAAAGGGAACCATGTTTCCTTGTCATGGGCAAATGTAACTATGAGTTATTGTATTTTGCTTCTTAGAAAATTTATTTTTTACTTAGTAAAAATTTCACAGATGTTCAATTATCTGTCTTATATATAATATATATGTGGTGTGTGTGTGTGTGTGTGTGTGTGTGTGTGTGTGTGTGTGAAAGACAAAGCTCTAAAAGTCACCTCCAACATTGAACAATGAGATTAATTTTTTCTTAACTCTTTATATTTACTTGATAATATATTTATTTTTCTGTAAATTCTTTTCAGGCTGGTTTAACTGTTGAAAGAATTTTCAAACTTTAGTGAGGGTCTTGTGTTTTAAAACTATTAGGTATGTAAGTTGCTATAACAGTGTAATATTTCTTGGTTTCTCACTGTACTGTTTCTAGTAGTGATGTATATAGGTTATTTGAAAGTTATTATAAAGAAACTAAAGCTATTTAAAAATAAATTTCAGGTAAATGAAAATCAAAAACTTTTGACAAAGCTTTCTCTGGAAGAAGAAAATTATCTTATTCAGTTGAAGTGTGAAAACCTTAAAAAGTAAGTATGAAATTGTTTCAAATTATTGCTACATTTTTCTCTATATTCTCTAATTTTTAAGTACATATTTTCTGTACAAAGAAAATTAGAGCAAATGGATGAAGAAAATAAGAAGCTTGAAGAAAAGCTAGCAAACCAAGAAGAGTGTCTTAAGCATAGCAATCTCAAGTTTAAAGAGAAATCTGCAGAGTACACAGCATTGGCCAGACAGCTGGAAGCTGCTTTAGAAGAAGGAAGACAAAAGGTACAGATGGCCTTTACTTAGAAACTTTTTAATTAGTTTACCCAAAAGTCCTCTTTTTAAACAGACTATCTCATCTTGCCAAACCTACAGTTAATGTTTCATCCTGATGATAGGGTGAAGGGAGTAATTACACTTTTGTTCTTTACCTACGTTTTTTTTTAGAAATAAACAGACATGTTACTGATCCAGAGTTACTGCACTAGATAAATAATGATGGGCACAGTGAAGGGTAAAGATGGCAAATAATTTGAAATTTCCTCCCCCACAATTTTTTTTAGAACCGCTCCAAGATACCAATTATTGAATATATTTGGTTTGGTCAGGGTAAGTAAACTGTTAAAGCTCAACTCCCTTTTTTTGGGCAAATTCTGTTGTGTAAATACATCCAAGAACTAAGTTGCAGTTGAATTCATTTGGTTGGTCTCACTTTATCAGGTATTCTGTTAAGCATGAAAATGATAATGCATTTAAAGCCGAGCACCTAAACGCCTTTCCTCAGGACTCAATAACTCAGGGTTCAGTGAGTTATAAGTAGGTGGACAAATAATTGCCATCCAACATGTAAGTGCTGTGATAAAGGGAGGGAAAGGCACACAGGAGTACTTAGTAAAGGAAATGTTTCAGGAAGAACCTAAGAAGAATAAAATATATTAAATCTCTTGAAATGATAATATTGTAAGAATGAATCATGAGCTTTGGAGAATAATAGAAACTAGATTTGAATTCTGACTTGAACACTTTTAGGATAAGATACATCTACAGTTTCATAAAAATGGTATGATTAGTTTCCTTGATAGGATTAAGTGATGGTAATGAGAGATTGTCTATTTGTCTATACCCATAGTATTTCTTACATGTTTATCTCTCATTCCCTTGAATATAAGTTTATATTTTTATTAATTATTCATGTCTCCACTTAATAGAAACATCTAAAATAATATGTCCCATATCAAATGTTGAATCTTCCTACCTAAACACTTTCACCTATAATATTTCTCACGCCTTTTTAATGACAATGTCATATCCTATCAGAAATCCTTCAACTATGACTCTTATATGAGCCAAATACATATAATGATTTCTTTTGACTCCTGAAAACCAGCTTAACTGATTTATAGGAACACATATTGGGGGACAGAGTGATAATACAGAGAGTAGAGGGCTTGCCTTGAAAATAGTTTACCCATATTCAACTCCTGGTATTCCATTAGGTCCCCTGAGTCCCAGCAGAAGTGATCACTGAGTGCAGAATCATGAATAATTTCTGGTGTATCCCCAAAACTAAACCAGAAATAAATAAAAGAAACAAACACAATGGAATAGAAGCTAAGTGGTGAAATGTAAGTAAGTGGTAGAAATTTAATCCAGATTTCTCAACTCACTTATCTTTGAGGATAGTAAATAACTTTATTATGGATTTGCCCTAAATAGATTTTGGAGCTACTAGGAATTCTAAAATTTCTTCCCCAAAGTATTCAAGTCTTCAGAGATGTATCAGTCCTCTGCTTTCTCTCACGGCTGTCAGTGTACTGTAACCAAAGTCCATACGGAGCAAAGTCTAAAGGACATGGGTATTTGTTCTGAGTTCTGCCAGCATTCCTCATTCAGAGTATGTGAATTTATACACAATTTATACAGAAGAAATCTTTGTAAATCAGTTTATCCTATAACTTAGAATTAGGCCATTATAGTTCAGTTAGACAGGTTTCTTTCTTTTATATTAGACTCTGTGTTTCCTCTCTAATCCTTAAAGTTCCATCCTAACATTCTTGTAAATAGACTCCCACAGATATGAATTCTTGGAAAGATTAAGCTAAGTTAGACTTTGTGGTTAAACCTGCCAAGAATGGGGCTGGAGAGATAATACAGTGGGTAAGGTGCTTGTCTTGCATGCAACTGACCCTGGTTCAATCCTTGCCGTCCTATATGGTCCACCAAACTCCCATCAGGAATGTTCCTTGAACACCGAGCCGGGTTAACTCCTGAGCACTGCTAGAGGTGGCCCCAAACCAAAATGAAATAAAATAAAATAAAATAAAACATGCAAAGGAATAATGTAAGCTCAAATTCGAATCTCTTTGAAAGTGAACGAAAAAACACGTTTTATTTGCTTGGAGGGAGGGAGGGAAGGAGGGAGGGAGGGAGGGAAAGAGGGAGGGAGGGAAGTAGGGTGAGACAGAGAGAGGAGTGTGTGTGTGTGTGTGTGTGTGTGTGTGTGTGTGTGTGTGTGTGTGTGCGCATGTGTGTGTGCGCGCATGCGTCACTCTTTTGCTTTCAGTACTAGTTATCCAAGTCTATAATCAGCATTGGAATGTAACCAGAATGAGTTCTTAGGCTTCACCGCTGCTCTAGACAACATGATAAATATATGTACACTAAAACATGCAATTTGTTCCAGTATGTTACAAAAATATAGCATTTGGGAAAACATACATGATTGCAGAGTAGTGAAAATATATACATCTTTTTTTTTAATTCATTTTTATTTAAACACCGTAGGTACAAGGTTTGTTTCATAAAACAGTTTTTTTCACAGATAAAGTTGTTCATTATAAATTACAGCCATGCAATGAATTATAATCTTCACCAGTGTGTGTTTCCTGCCACCAATATCAACAGCTTCTCTTTCACTCTCCTTGATTCTCTTTCCTCCTACCCACTCTCTCCCGCTTGCTTCTCTCCCACTCTCTGTCCCCTCTCTCTTTTGTGACATATGGTTTGTAATACTGCAAATAAGGGGTGCCATGAACATCCTTTTCATATTAGAATTTATCTACTTTAACTGCACTCTTCATTCTTTGTGACAAGCTACCTAGGATGGGTTGATCCTCCTGATTTTCATCTCTATTATATCTGGATATCATCGTCACACTGTCTTTTTTTCTTATATTCAAGAGATGAGTGAGATTATTCTGTTTATCCCTCTCTCTGACTCATTTCACTCAGCATAATACTCTCCATGTCTATCCATATATAAGCAAAATTTATGACATCATATTATTTCTAGTGGCTGCATATTATTCCATTGTGTAGATACACCCAGTTTCTTTAGCCATTCATCTGTTGTTGGGTACCTGGGTTGCTTCCAGATTCTGGCTATTGTAAATTGTAAATAGTGTTGTGATGAACATAGAGTGCAGAGATCATATTTGTCTTGTATTTTTGTGTTCCTAGGGTATATCCTTAAGAGTGGTATTGCTGGATCATAGGAAGCTCAATTTCCAGTTTTTTAAGGATTATTCATATTGTTTTCTCACCAACAGTGAATGAGAGCTTCTTTCTCCCACATCCATGCCAGCAGTGGTTGTTCTTGTTTATTTTTTGTGATGTGTTCCATTCTCTGTGATGTGAGATGATATTTCATTGTTGTTTTGAATTGCATCTCCCTGATGATGATTAATGATGTGGAACATTTTTTCATATGCCTTTTGGCCATCTTTATTTCTTCTTTGAGGAAATGTCTATTTATCCCCCCCCCCCCATTTTTTGATGGGGTTAGATTTTTCTTGTTCTGTTCTGTCAGTACTTTATATATCTTAGATATTAATATACCTCTTTTATGTTAAGCTAATTTTACACATACTTATACTGCAGAAAGTTTTGCACAGTCAGTAGGACTGAATAATGCTAGACAGAGATTAATATATTATAGGTGCACATAAGTATACAACCTCCTCAAGATAGAACATCATTTTTTATTTGTTTTGGTTTTGGTTTTGGATTACACCTGGAAATATGTAGGATTTATTCCTGGCTCTGCCCTCAGGAATTGGGACCATTTAGGATGTCAGGGATTAAATCTGGTCAGCAAGGTCAAGATAAGTGCCTTACCCATTGTCTCTATCTGGCCCCATGATAGAACATCTTTAAACATGTTCTGATTATTTGTCTAGCATCAAATTAATATCTATTTAGAAAAAAGAATGATATAGTCATTTCAAGTAATACATTACTAAATTGAGTTATTTTACTCTTTCAATGAAAATTATAGGTATCTGAAGAAAGAGAGAGAATGTCTTCCAGAGAGAAGGCTTTGCAAGTTAAAATATTAGATCTGGAGACTGAGCTTAGAAAGAAAAATGAAGAGCAAAATCAACTTGTCTACAGCATGAATAGTGTAAGTATTCATGTGACTTAATAGATTTTCATTAAAAATAAGTTAACATTTATTGAATATTAATACCATGTGGCATGGTTATTAAATAAAGTAAAAAGTGAGGGAAGTCAAGAATATTACTTTGCTGATAATCTTAAAAATGAATGATATAAATTATAAAAAATAAAAATGTCAGGCTTATACCAGAGAAATGGCCTCTTGCATTCTTGGTAGCTTCTATCATATGACTTTTGCATGATATTTTAATATTTTAATTAAAGTTATAGGTATAAACTACTTATTTTCTTTATGATGTGAATATTTCATTGTTAAAGATAAAATCAACTGAAACTTATCATGAATTATATTTTTAAATATGTCTGGAATATTGATTGTTACATTATAGAAAATTATAACTTGATGCTAAGTAAATATTAAGTATTCTTATATCTGCAAATGTGATGGTTGCTTTGGTCTACCAGCCATGAAATGAGAATACCAAATTGGCTTTTTTTGATTAGGACTTTAATGTTTGTTTCTAAATATTCATAAAACAGTCAACTGATAAAAGGTACTGTGAGACCTTAAAATATTCATGGTGATTAAATTGCTTGAAAACTAGTTTACAGTGACATAGAAAATAATGATAATTTATTTTCCTAAGAACTGGAAACTATAAAACTATTTTTTTTTCATTCGCAAATGTCTAAAATGTTGGAAACCTGAAAGGTTCAAAAGTGAAGTGATTTTTGGCAAGTCTATTAGTTTAATTTTATTGCTATCCAAAGTTCCATTGCAGTTGAATCAGAACAAAACATTTGTCACTTTTAATTTAGTGCAGGTCATTCCTTTGTTTCTGAGCTTTTTTATTTTCACTCACTGTCAAGAGTTTCTGATTATATGTATGATGCTCTATCTGTAATTGTAGAGAAATTGAAAAAGTATACAAATACATCAAGCTGAAGTGGGTTTTGCTATAATGATTCCAATACTTGTCCACTAAAAATAAGTAAGTTTAAGGTCTGATATTTTCTTTAAGTTGGTCATTTGAAAGTTGGATAAATATATGATATGATATATATGATATGATATATATATATACATATATATATCAGCTGGTAAGGTAGCTTGCCTTTCTCACACTTGACCCTGGTTTGATTCCCCAGAACCTCATATGGTCCCCTGTCCTTGATCCCCCCCAGCAAGAACGATTCCAGAATACAAAGCCTAGATAAACCTGAGTAGTTCCAGATGTGGTCCAGAAACAAAATAAAACAAAACTTGGTAATATTTATTGTAGTTTACAAATATCTAGAATTTTGAATCTCTAGACCATGTTAGAAAATAGGCTTGTGTGTTCTGTCTTCTTCAGGGGGCAGTTGAGTGGACAACCCAATATTAAATTTTACATATGTCTTAAAATCAGTCCTGACTGATTTTCAGCACCCAGAGAGCCTGTCTCATTCTATCCTGAGCATCTTACAGTGCAGCCCTTTTCTCCAGGTCTACCCAGTTGTGCCTGAGAAAGGTTGGAAGGGTGCTTGCCCACACATCAGCATCCTTAGCAGCTTACTTTTGGATAACCTTCCTGAAAACCAACACTACTTCAATCTTATTAATACTTTAAAATTCATTCACATTTTGCACTGTACTCCAAAAAGATTGTGCTTATTAATATTTACTGATAAAATTTGTTGTATAAAATTGATGTTCCATGAAAATCATTAATAATAATTATGTCTGTGACTTTGTAAAGCTCAGTCTAGCATATTATTTCTATTACTCTCTATTCTGAAAGACATCACTGAGTTTCAAAATAATTGGTCATGTGTCATTGAAAACCTTATAGAAAGCAAAGAAAGGATTTCTCAAAGTACCCATATTTTAGCTGAAAGCTTGACTCTCTAGATTATTGTCAGTGAACATCTACTTAAAATTTTATATAAAATTGAATATTTAAAAAATTTTCCTCAAATAAAGAACAATCAGAATAGTAAGATCTCTTTATTTTTTAAAGAATCTTTAAAAATTAAAACTATATTATCAAAATCAGAGTGTCAACAGTTTTCAAAACAGCAAAACTATTTCTGTGATATAAATTATATTAAATTGCAAGGAGCCAAAGAGATAGCACAATGGTAGGGCATTTGCCTTGCACACAGCTGATCCAGGATGGATGGTAGTTTGAATTCCGGTATCCTATATGGTCCCCTGTGCCTGCGAGGAGAGATTTCTGAGCCCAGAGACAGGAGTAACCCCTGAGTACTGCAGAGTGTGAGCCAAAAAATCCAAAAAAACCCAAACTATTAAACTACTAAGATATAAGTTTTATAATACAATTTTTACAGAGAAAATAAAAATTAGCATTAAAAGATGTGTCTAATGCAATACAAACTAATTTTAATGGTTTAAAATAAAACCTACTGAGTTTATCATGTTACCTATGTACTCTTTTGGGGTGAAAAGAATGTATATCAAACTAATAAGAGTAGAGATAAATCTGAAATCTGTGGTATATATGTGTGTGTTTTAGTTATTCTGGCTCTTTGAGGGGGGACAGGGATGGGGCTATCATATCACACTCAGCTATGCTCAGGGGGCTACTTCTGACAGGGGTCTTCAGACATAAGCCATGCTGGGGATGGAACCCAGGTCTGCTAAGTATAAGGGAAATAGCTTAACCTTCTGTACTATCTCTCTGGCCACGGTTTTGGATTATTGAAGTGAGCTCTAAGGTAAATTACTAGTAAGCACATCCAATGTTAGAATTCTTTCTTATAGAAAGTGAGTCATATTCAATTCTTGCATATATAAACTTTATACTATGACTGTCCTTTAATCTGTTCATCATTACTGATTATCTTTTATTTCTTTTTTATTTAGAAAGTACAACATCAGGAAGTATGTTTGAAAGAAATACAACATAGTCTTGAAAAGTCGGAGAATCAAAATGAAAGCATTAAGAATTATTTACAGTTTCTTAAAACTTCCTATGTAACAATGTTTGGATAAATTGTTAAACTTATTTTATAAAAAAATAAGATTTTACAATTTGTCTAAAAAATGTGTAGGTAAAACAAATAAAAGTATTACCTATTATACTTTATCATTTGGAGATGGTAGTACTAATATTTGTATGTAAGAATATTTGAAACATAAACTGTTACCAATTATACTTGTAACAAGTATAAATTGTAAAAATTGATATTTTTGATGAATAAGTTTACTTAACTCAGGTTTAATGTGTATTTAAATTATACTTGATTTTATATTTTGTACCCATATATATGTATATGTACACACACAAACACACACAAGAAGCTAGCATCTTGGAGTTGGAGAGATAGTACAGCAGCTGGTATACTTTCCTTGTATGCCCCAACCTAGGTTTGTTCCCTGGCATCCTATGTGCTCTACTAAGCACTGCCAGGAATAATTCCTAAGTGCAGAGCAACCCCTGAGCACAGCCTGGTGTGTTCCTAAAACAAAAATAAAAAAAGAAGCCAGAATAAACTTTATGACTATTGGTAGCTGTTATTTAAGTGCATTTATAATGCATCTAGGCTAATTATGAGCCAACACACAAATAGATGAGTTAAAGTAGTTATATAATTGTTTTACATTATGGTGCTATATTTATATCTGTATATAAGTATTTTAATAAATGAAAATACTCTGGACATTGATTTTGAGCAATGGTATAATTATATACTCTGAGATACCAAATGTCTTCATGTATGTCTTTTGTATTATTATTTCAAATATATGTTATATTTATAATTTCTGTTAGATCTATTTTTTGTCATTTTATGTTAGTGGTTATCTAATACTCTTTTGTATTATTAAATTATTTATTTAATATATTTCATTTTATTTAAACACCTTGATTACATATATGATTGTGTTTGGGTTTCAATCATGTAAAGAACACCACCCATCACCAGTGCAACATTCCCATCACCAATGTCCTGATTAATCTTTCAGGGCACACAGAGGAGCTAAGTAACTGAGTGCTGCATTCCATCCAGCTGCTGGGTGTCATCGCTGGTATGCAGCTTTCCAGTGCTCAGCCCTCTGTTTGTCCTGATTCATGTTTCAGGGCAAACAGAGGAGCTAAGTTATCAAGCGCTGCAACTCATCCAGCCACCGTTCATGCGGCTTTCCGATGCTCAGTCCTCAGTTATGCTTTTATGGGAAACAGAGGAGGTGCTCTGTCTCCCTCTTGCTGTCCTATTAATCACTGCACCCCAGCCAGCTGCTATTGGAGGTGCCCCCTCTCCCTTCTCTCAATGTAGATCACAATTAAAAAAGCACAGTCACTCACTACAAATGAAAAATGTAAAATGATTGTTGGCATTCCAAAGTCTAGCTTTATTAAACATATACTGTTAGCCTTTGAGGGTTCTACTCTTTTTTCCTTACCTTTTTTAATTTCCATTTGGTGTGCATTAAAAGGAGGTAGCTTTATATGGCAAATATAGCCCAAATCCTACTTTTAAGAGGAAAAGTAAGAGATTGTCTTATACGCCCAGTCGTCTTATATGCCAGAAAATGCGATATATTTATGGCCCACTGCTCTTATTTTTAAGTACTTCTGTGTCAGAGTTCTAAGGATGGAATGTATTCAGTGCATTTAATTTTTATACTTGATGAGTTGACTGTTATTAATTTTTTTTTTTTTTTTGGTTTTTGGGCCACACCCTGTGATGCTCAGGGGTTACTCCTGGCTATGCGCTCAGAAGTTGCTCCTGGCTTCTTGGGGGACCATATGGGACGCCGGGGGATCGAACCGTGATCCGTCCTAGGCTAGCGCAGGCACCTTACCTCCAGCGCCACCGCCCGGCCCGACTGTTATTAATTGAATTTACATTTTGGAAAGCCAAAACAGAGGAAGATACAGTAACGTCACTCAGGTCACACAACCTGTGTGATTATCAGGCATGCAGCATGCTACTCACAGTCTTCACTATGACTATGCCCCTTCTATGCTTTATATATAAAACTAATGGTTTCCTATAACAAGTCACACATTCATATATTTATTTTCCTATTCATAGATTTAGTTTTGATCAAAACAGGTTATTCATACAACATCTTAAAGATTTGTACTGGGGCTGGAGAGAGAATTCAGGGGGTTAGTGTATATACATGCTTTGCATACCAAAGACCCAGGTTCATTCCTTGGTACCATGTGTTTCAATGAACCTTTCCAAAGTAGTCCCAAATCACTGCTTTGGACAGTTTGTTTGAACAAAACAAAACAAAATTTCTGTTTGTTTTTGTTTTGTTGTTGTCATTTTGTAGTTTGGCCACATCTGGTGGTGTTCAGAACTTATTTTTGGCTCTGAGATTGGTAGGGTTGAAGAATCCCATATGGGATGCTAGGGATTGAACCTGGATTAGCCATATGCAAGGCAAGTGCCATATGCATTGTACTATCTCTGCCCTCTCCCCAATTTTCTCCTTAAAAATAAAAGTTTCAGTTGCCCCATGAAACCCATAGACAATCACAGATTCCCTAAAATATCAAAGCATTAATACACATGACTGCAAAGAATGTCTGCCAGATCCTAGAATAATTTTTGTGTTTGTGGTTTTCATGTGGAACATTAAGTACACACATTGATTGCTGGTAAGGAAACAAACAGCATTTGAGAGGTCCAGAGTCAGCACTCTAGTGTCTCGGCTCCCCTATACTAGAATGCTTGCTTGCCTCCAGTATTAATAGATGACAGGGTTTCACCTATGGCTCATGAGTTTCTCAAGTGGCAAAACTCATAACTTCCATTTCTAAAGGGATTCTTGCTTCTCCATTTTCCTTCTATTTTGGTCTCCTGGATCTACCTTCACAACTTGACTTTTCTCTCCCTGAAGGTTTGGCTTTGTATTCCTTCTAGCTGATATTCTGACCACTTTTCTAGTGAATCAAGTCATATTTTAAAATTTCTGTTAGATATTGAATTTCTAATGAAGAAAAATGCATTAATTCCTCAAAGTATTATTTTTAAACTAATTTCATTATCTTTTTAATTAAATTTTTTTTCCCGCTTATTGGCTTTGCTTTGGTAGGCATCTGTTGTTTCTATCTTGCTGGCCATCTTTTTTTTTTTTTTCTGATTCCCATAAGTGAGTTTTAATTACCCCAGCCTGGTTCTGGGGATGGTCATAATACTTGACAGTAGTCTCTTTTGTATTACTTGGGAAGTAGTAAACCAAGTGGCAAAAGGGATTGACTTCTCACCGGTCTGAGATCTGTTGCTCTGTTGAATTGCTCTGTGAAACCATTCTGTACCCAGATTTTTTTTTAACATAAGCAACATTTCTTTTCCATCAACAAAGATGGGAAGACTTTTCTCTTTTGGAAAACCAGATTGGAGGTTTTCAGGGGTCAGGATAGTTGTAGCTGTAGTCTTAAGCAACATCTCTTTAAGTAGGGAGGCTCATGCAGTATCTACACCTAGAATAATGGACAGCAATTTCTAGACACTACTCACTGCTGACTTGTTATTTGTTTATGACTTATTAAATTTTGTATGAAGAAAAGTCACATATTTGATCTCATTCTCTCTGCGATAAAAAACAAAACTTTGTGTCTGTGGAAATTCACATACGTTGTGAGGGAGCCTGGAGTAAGGTAAGGAAGTTCATTTGGCATGGAAAGAGGAAATAGTAATAACTTTTACTACTAAAAAAATTATTACATGGCTAACCATTTCTAATACCAATAAAAATGTTAAAGGCTGAAAACAGGCATAACAGGTGTTTTGGAGTAGAGAAGTAGTCCAAAATGGAGTACTTTGGGATGAGGAAAAAGTGAAAAGCAGCCTGCTTGAGATAGAGATGAAAGTCACCAAATGCCATCATGCTGATTGAGAAACTGGATGTTGAAACTGTTCAGAATGTGGGTAGAATTAGAGTAGTGATGAAGAACAAGCTTCCCCATTAAATGCCTGAAATAGCTCTCTTATGAGCACTCTTGTAATGTAATCACAATGCCCTTATAAAAATAGGATCAGATGAATAAGATGACTGTGATGCTCCTAGGGATATGGCCTAGGAACACAAAAATACAATACAAAAATCCCTTCCTCACACCTATAATCATTGCAGCACTATTTACAATAGCCAGACTCTGGAAACAACCAAGATGCCCTTCAACAGATGAATGGCTAAAAAAACCGTGGTACATATACACAATGTAATATTATGCAGCCATCAGGAGAGATGAAGTCATGAAATTTTCCTATACATGGATGTACATGGAATCTATGATGCTGAATGAAATAAGTCAGAGGGAGAGAGATAGACACAGAATAGTCTCCCTCATCTATGGGTTATAAGAAAAATAAAAGACATTCTTGCAATACTTTTCAGAGACAAAAGAGAGGAGGGCTGGAAGTTCTAGCTCACTACATGAAGCTCACCACAAAGAGTGATGAGTGCAGTTAGAGAAATAACTACATTGAGAACTATCCTAACAATGTGAATGAATGAGGGAAGTAGAAAGGCTGTCTAGAGTACAGGTGGGGGTGGGTGAGGAAGAGGGAGATTTGGGACATTGCTGATGGGAGTGTTGCACTGGTGAAGAGGGATGTTCTTTACATGACTGAAACCTAACGACAATTATGTTTGTAATCAAGGTGTTTAAATAAAGATACCAATTTAAAAAAAGAAAAAAAAGATTATTGTGATGAATGAAGATTTTAGATTCTCTTGGTTGTTATTGAATTGTACTGAACAGCTTACTTATCATATCCTCAGTTATGGTGCAGTTCAGACCCATACAAGTAACCCTTGTCTACTCTTCATCAAATGAAAATTTTCACACTCTACTAACAAGTATTAGTGTGCCTTCATTTCTGGATATGCTATAATATTAATTACTATTCCATTGTTGGGTAGTAGTGTTGTTTCTATGTTTCATCTGTTATAATATCTCTGCAGAGAATATTACTAAGCACAAGTCCCAGTCTGTAGCTAATTATTAATTTAGGACAAATGCCTAGATGTAAATTATTTTTTTATCAAATGTGAAAAATTTCAAGTTTCTTAAAACAAAGAATGTTTATACCATTTGCTATAGTAATTTGCAATTTAGGCATTTATCCTGAAGCAGCAATTTGATGTTGGCAGGAACTACTTCAGTTAGTCTACTTCATTGCTTAGCCAATGCCTGGGACCTATTACGAACAATTAAATCTTGTCATTCGACAAATTTCTATTTCGGAAAGTCATATCTCAATTTTAATTTTTAAATGTACAGTTGAAAAGTGAGCATGCCTTGAAACTTACTATGAGTTTTAAAGTTGTAAATATTAATTAAAACTTTGGAAGTTCTATATTTGTCTTCAATATTTAGTTTTCGGAAGTTCGAGTAACTGAAGTTTGTTTACTTATTTGAGCATGATTTTATTTTAAAAATCTCATATTTTTTAAAGTCAAAAGTTATGTTCCATTTAGTATAGAATGAACTTCTTTGGAGTTGCCTTTTCACTTTCATTTTTTGGTTTGTATATATTTATTTTAATATATTTTTTTTGTTTTTTGTTTTTTTTTGTTTTTGTTTTTGTTTTGGGCCACACCCGTTTGACGCTCAGGGGTTACTCCTGGCTATGTGCTCAGAAATCGCCCCTGGCTTGGGGGGACCATATGGGACGCCGGGGGATCGAACCGCGGTCCGGTCCATTCCTTGGCTAGCGCTTACAAGGCAGACACCTTATCTCTAGCGCCACCTTCCCGGCCCCTATTTTAATATATTTTACAGCTTTTTTTAAGTATTTATTAGGAAGGACTAGACGACCTATAGTTGTTTTTTCATTGAATATCATTTTCACTTAATAGTACCTCTCAGTGTTTTTAATATTTCTTCATATTTCACTTTCTTTTTTTATTTTTTATTTTTTTCTTTCTTTCTTTTTTGGTCACACCCAGTTATTCTCAGGGGTTACTCCTGGCTCTGTGCTCAGAAATTGATCCTGGCAGGAATGGGGGAGCCATATGGGATGCTGAGATTCGAACCACCATCCATCCTGGATCAGTTGCGTGCAAGGCAAATGCCCTACCACTGTGCTATCTCTCTGGCCCAATATTTCACTTTCTTAATGTTACTTTTGATACTTGGGTTTCTTAATATTGTCTTGGATTCTCCAGAAAAATAAATCAATATATAGGACAGTGGATCATGTGATTATGGAGCCTGAGAAATTTCACAAATTGCTGGGTGCAATGCTGGAGTCCCAGGAATTCAAGTGAAGGCCTGACCGCTGATGTTTTTAACTTCTATTCTGAATCTGAAGGCTGCAAATCAGGAGTGCTAAGGGGTAGGAAAAAAAGATAGCCTGACTCATAGTCAAGTTGAGAACCACCAACTTTCTTTTTCGTTTTACTGGTGCCTTCTGTGGATTATGTGACACCAAGTTTGGAGAGGACAATTGCTTTATACAGTCCATCAATTCAGAATTAACCCTTCTGGAAATATTTTCACAGATATTCACAGAAATAACATTTCATTAAATATCTGGGCACACTGCAACCATCTGTTAAGACAAGACCATGGATTAGTGTTGAAATGTTAAATGCCTGAAACTTAATTACCAATAACTTCATAAATCATGGTTAACTAAATAAAACTAAAAAAGAACTCATCACAGATAGAGTCCAGTTTATCAGCTCCTTGCTTTGAGGTTAGTATGTTTTGTGTTCTATTTCTAAATCTTTATCTATTCCATAGTTTATTTTGCATTAAATGTATCATTTTTGCATGCAGAAAACTGACTTTAAATTTGTACAAACAAAATTGATTCTAGTCCCTTTACAAATGAATAATACTTAGATTTATTACTTTTACATTGAACTTGCAAAAAGAGATACACTGAATAATAGTCGAAGTTTAATGCTGAAATAGTTAATGTATTTTGGTAATTTATTTTTCATTGTTTTGAGGAAAACACAAGATACTCCTTTCAAAAGTTTTCTTTTCTAAATTTCTAATGGGCATAGACAATTCCATATTTACATAAAATCAGTATATAAATTTAGTGGTTTTCATTCTATTTAAATATCAAAGAATTATTTATATGTAGCATTTTATATGATTTTTATGTTAATACAGTCATTTTAAAGATTCCGGTAGGTGAGTTTTAAAGTAGTTTGTATACACCCTACATGCAAGGACATGACTTTAATCATTCCCTCACCAGAACTTCAATTATGTCAAGCACTTTTTAATTATCCTGCAGCCCACAGATTTATTCTTAGTAAGAAGTCTGACTTTTGCAGCAACAGTATGCTCCTCTGTGGCAAAAATCAACTCACCACTTTGCAACCCCACCCATGAAAAGGCCTGTGAATTAAAAGTTACTAAATTAAGTGTGTATTTTTAACAGCTTCAATTTTAAAGACAATTTTGGCATAAAACTTGAAGACATTTTTTTGAAATACCAAAATGCTATGCTGGCATTTCACAATATTTTCAAGAATGCAAATTTGTGTTTAGTGACAGTCATATACAATAGACAATACAATATATAATGATAAGTCTTATACAATATTAGCATCATTTTTATAACATCAAAAAATTGAAATGAAAACATGTCTAATAATTTTGTCCTATAACTTTTAATGTTAAAATTTTTATGTTAAAAATTCTGAATCAAGAAGAATGATAAGAAAAATTCATGTGTAAGAACATGGTATTAGGGAGGACAATGAAGGTTAGGGGTAATGGGCCACAGGAGAAAGAGTTGAGCTAAACTTGTCAATTTAGCTTTTCATGCACAGATCAAAACTTGGAATACAACTTCAGAAGAGAAAACTAAAATACAAGGGTCTAGAAAATATAATACAATGGCTATATGCTATTTGCCTTGCACACAGCAAACCTGTGTGGTCCAAAAACAAAACAACAAAACTAAACCATAGGAATATTGAATTTTTATGTATTTACTTCTTAGTCATTGAAAAAAATCTTTTTTCTGGCCAATATGTACAGAAAAGTCATTTTAGGAAATGCTTATATAATATTACTTAAGATCTAATACTTATAATATATCCAAGGGTATTCCATTTATGACTGAAACCCAACTACAAACATGCTTGTAATCATGGTGCTTAAAGATTTTATATACAAAAAAGAAAAATTGAGTATTTTATACATGAAAGCACTCTTTTGTGTATATAATAATGTAGTTGCATAACTTTTTGCCTCATGCTCCACCTAAGGAAGTGTGATAATCAAATATAAACTTGGGAAACATTACAGAATCATGGGCAAAGTGACAGTTTGCCTTGATTTTTCTTGCCTCATTATAGAGTCCAGAATGCCTGAAAACTTAGTCCTCCATTTTGCCTTTCAATTAGCAATGGCCTCATGGACTCTGACCAGAGAGATATAAAGGGATTGTCATGGAGTTACTAAGTCTCTCTATACAGGTGTCTAGCATGAGATTAGAAAAGCTGAAAATCAAATCTAAGGGGTTATTTTGTTGTTGTTTTTGCTTCTGTTGTTACTATATTTTCACTTTTGCGATCTTATTGGTTGGTGCTGATGAAATACTCTCAGCTCTGTGTGTGAGAGACCGTGTGGTGATGGGGATAGAGCTTGGGTCTTGTGCATGTAAAGCATGATCTCTGACCATTGTACATTATCTTGCACCATAAGTTTAAATTTCAAAAAATTTCCTTGACTCAATATTAGCTTTAAGTTGCCAATACTGCATATCCTGTGGCATGAAATAAATTAACCTCTTTTTTGTTTAAATCACCATTTGCTATAATTTCTGTTTCTATTAGCTGAATACATTATTGACTCGAGGGGAAATTAATTTGGTAATAAAGATGATAGTAATCTTGATATTGAAAATTGTGGTGGACAGTCTACATGATGACCCATAGTGAACCCCACTTCCTTCGAACCCTTCGAAATATTACACAGACCCTTCCCAGTTCTACCAGGCTTAATTTGGGTGACCAATAGAATCTGGCAGAATTGTGAGTGTCCTTTATAATGAGCAAAAAGCTATGGTTTCTTTCTTGTTCTTTTTTTCTTCTTGATTATCTGCTTTGGGGAGGCCAGCAGCCGTGTCAGGTGAACATTCCTAAGGGTAGTTGAGGATGAGAAACCTGAAATTTGTGTCATCACAAAATGATGCTTGGAAGCTTATTCTGTTATATCTTTCAGATTGGGGGAGAATAGTTAAGAGCCCATGGTTCTAAGTAAAATGGAAAAACTAAGAAGACACGATTCTACACTAAATTCTATTACCTGCCTTGCTCTTCTAGACACTAAGCATATATTGATAGCAACAAATACCCTCTGCCTCTAACATAATATAATTTCTAAAATGTGAACTAATTAATAAGAGCAACTCTTAATAACAATCAACAAACTATATATATTGACATGCTGGCAAAATGCAATATATTATGATTATTTTTCTCTTTGCAGAGCACTTACTTTTGAATCCAATATATGTATCTTGAAGTTTTGTTTAAGAAGGACTATTCACTTCCTCACCCTAAACATGTTACTTCTCTCTCTTTCTTTTCTTCTTACCCTATTATAAATGATCTTTACTTAAGATTTACCTTTGGAATCTTTTCTGGGATGAATAAACCTGGAAAGCCAGAAGTAGTACCTTCACCCCTAATTTTGTTCCCTTTTATCCCTGAGTCTTCTGCAATACTTGGATGACTGCACTTCAACAGAAAACTAGTTAGTCAACCCATTGAGTCCATTTCTATTTCTGAGCCTCATTGTGAAATACCAAATATTTGTTGTGTAAAGCAGCTAATTCGAGATACAATTTATTAGTAACAGAACTGATAAACAAATGGAATAATTATAGAGCTTTAAATGTAGTGCTTTAAAAAATATCAGATGTTGAGGAACCAGATAGTTAGTACAGCAGGGACGGTGCTTGCTTGGCATACTGTCAATCTGTTTTTAAAGTTCCGCATCACATATGGCCCCCTGAACTTCCCTCAGCACTGAGGCAGAAGGAAGCCAGAGTTTTGCTAGGTGTAGTCCCCACCCCAAACCAAACAAATATCAATGGTTATACTATGAGCAGCAAATAGTTGCATGCACATGTGAGCTCTATCCAGATCACTGTCAAAAATATTTGTAAATATTTAAGTCTTTTGCCATCACTACTAGGTACAGTAAATAGTTGCACCTGTGATCTTTTTTTTTCTTTGCTATTTTAGACTAGCTTATTATAAGCCCTCAGAACAAACTTAACTGTGAAGTCTTGTTGAGCTTGAAGGTTGTATCATGGCTGTGATAAGAAAATAATACTAGTGTTGATATAATTTAAATTATGACCCCAGAGAATCTCGAGTTCTAAAAGAGCTTAAGGACAGTGCAACATGTTTAATAATACTTTAACTCTGAAGCCATCAAGATAAATATAATTTTGGTAAGTATTTGAAAAAGTTTCTAGATGTTTATAGATTATGAACTTCTAAGAAATAGACAAAATTATGTATCCTAAATTCATCTTGGATCTCTTCAACAGTAGTCATATGTTATGTGACTTCTTAGAAATTATGGTTCTAAGAAAAAAGAAATTATGGTTCTAATGTTTGATATTATAAATGTTTTATAGTGATTAATTAATAATGTATGGTATTTTCACCTGATAAACAGTCTGAATACCTTTTGTATAATATACTTTAATGTGCTTGCCTTTACTTAATCTAGTCAACATACTAAAAGGGTGTACAAAAATAAATGTAGATTTCTACCAGTGATGATCTTACAGTTGGTATCATGTTGGTATCATCACTCTATGTTTAGGAGTTCTTTAACATTGCCAGATCTGCTTTCATGCCTCAGCACTATGCTTATTCATATTGAAAAAAGTCACATATCCTAATTGAGAGTTTGGAATTCTCATTTATTTCAACACAAATGAGAATGCTAATCCTATTCTTTGGTGAGGTCAAATTTATCAAGAGCCCAGCTCAGAAAAGAGGGAAGATAATATATATGACATATATTGTTTTTCTAAACCTCTTTAGTTACAGCCCTGAAGTTGCCCAAAGGTATAAGATACATTTCTTTGAAATGCAAGTATACAGCTCTTTGGTGAAAATGAGGCATAATCCAGATGCAGAAACTGAGCTACCAGCCAGAGATGCGTAGATTACCTCTGAAGAAGGGCTTTTGGAGAATCTAAAGGCTGTGATAAGCATATTAACAAAAGGCATATGTGCTACCTGGGCACATGTTGCCCGCATCTCCTTTCTTAAGATGTATTTTCATGCTTTCATGCTGGTTGTGTACCAGGGCTCTCTCTAACTTTGAAGATACCAGATCTCTGTCTTTTTCTCTCTCTTATTTTCTCCTTCCTTTCCTCAGTATCTCTGGATAAAATTGGTTTTTGCTTCACATATACCATATATATAATGGTTTATACATACATATATACATATATGTGAATATGTATGTATATAAAATATGAACTATATTTCCCCTTTGAGAATATTTTAGCAAAAGATGTTTACTTCAATGAGCATGGTCTGGATGAAGCCCTACTATAAAACCAAATTTGTAATGACATATGGGGCTTAATCCTCACTTTGGGGACTAAGGTCCATATCACATCCTGAGAAGTGTCCTCCCAAGCTCTCTCTTGAACGCGTATCTCTTTCTCTCCCATCAAATTTCTCTAAGTGAATTTCTTAACACTATTTTACTGCACTATTTTGTTTTCTGGAATTATTTTCTGGTCAGGTTTTTGGGAAAGGTTAGAACTGACTTGTCTTTCCTGCAAAGGGCTATTCCTTTCTCCAAAAAGAGCCAGTTCTTGGCTCCTGAAATAAAATGGGGATGGGAAGGGATGGGGTCTAGTTTTTGCCCTTGCAGAACAAGCAGGCTTCAAGTGCTTAAAGTGCTCCAAGCACACTACAAATTTCAACCTATCCCAGGCACTCCTGCATGACTGAGATGGGTTTAGCAGAGAGGAGGAAGCACTGTTTTCTCCATGCTCCGTTCCTCACTTTCCACTTCACATGAGTCATCTGTAATACTTAATAAGCTAGTCAGGAATCAGGGGACCTGCAGTAACATTTGTGAGCTATACTGGAACCCACTTCGTTGGGTGGGATTTATTTCTTCTATCTGCATCAGCTGTATAAAAATTCAGTTGCAGTGGCCGGAGCGATAGCACAGTGTTAGGGCGTTTGCCTTGCATGCGAGTGACCCAGGGCGAACCTGAGTTCAATCCTTGGCATCTAATATGGTCCCCCGAGTCTGCCTTCCAGGAATGACTTCTGAGCGCAGAGCCAGGAATAACCCCTGATCATCACCGAGGGTGGCCTAAAAGCCCCCCCCCCCAAAAAAAAATTCAGTTGTAAAAATGTTGGAAGGATTAGAGAAACAACCAAGAGAGGATCCTTCCCACCAAGATTAAGTTGTAATTACTGGCAGCTATGCCACCTTCCCTAGGAGAGGAGAAACATTCTGGAAGGTGCTGTGTGCAGTCACCACTGTGCTTGTAAATGAGGCTGCTGGAACTCACTGCGTATTTTCCAGAGAGGAAGAAGCATGCCTACTGCTGAAATTATAGTAGTTCAGGGTCCCAGTGTTGCCAGCTGCATAGTAGAGCACCTGCAATGGTATTTTCTACTTAAATCCTGCTGCAGGAACAAGTATACAGGAATTTTGGCTTGTCTGCTACTGCTGCCACAAAAACTCTAGAAGGGAAATCCTTCTGATTTTCAGTCTCTGCCAGTGTCTCCAGTGGCAGATTCTCTGAGTAACAGCTGCAAATAGAGTCTGGTAAAAAGAATGCACAGATTTTTTGCTGCTTTCTTCAACAATGGGAAAAGCTTTGAAGAATGGTAACTGAAATGGCATCGATGGCCAAGCTCCTGACAAGTTTTCAAATAATTCATCATCTCAGGAAATTTATTTATTCCTTCAACACCTTTTCCATGTCATTAGATATGCTTCTAAAATTGTCTGTGTCAATTATTAAAGCTCCGTTAGCTTACTCTGATGTTTTTCTTAGTGTTAAATTTATTGTTTTACTTGTTTTTTTGGGAGGCTACACCTATCTGTACTCAAACTTACTCCTGCCTCCTCTATATCCAGGGATCACTACTGGTAAACTCACTGGACCATATTGTATGCCAGGGATCGAACCTGGATTGGTCACATGCAAAGAAGTGCAATACATACTATACCCTTATTTGACTGACTCTCCTATTTTTTAAATTAATTCTCTTCCCCTTCACTTCCCTTTGTTGCTATTATTGTGATAACTTGTCACGCATATACTTGATGTGGTTTAAATACATTTCATTGGGAAGCTTCTGTGCACACTTGCCAGGGCAACATTCTTTTAGTCACGATACTCTTGATGTAGTCTTTACACTGCCTGGTGTGTTGCCCTCCCAGCTTTGGTGCTTGCCTAGGAACTGTCTGATGATGCGCTAAATGCATGTGGGTTGAAACATGGGAGAAACTTGGGTCTTAACACTTTGTTATTGAACCATACCCAATCTTATATGGAGTTTCCATTCCCTCTACTTCTAACTCCCCTCTCACTTCTCTGTTGCCACCACCAACTCTTTCACCAATACTAGGCCAGGGCACATCTTTTGATAGTGTTTGGACTCCTGTCTTTTGGTAACTAGATATATCGGAGTTTTAAGCACTGAACTGTTTTTGCTGTGCAGTGTTGTCCTTAGGAAGAAAGACATGCTATGAAACCATGCTTGCCTGTGTCTATAGCTCCTGAATATTGCTGCAGGTTCTAATTATGCTACTTTTGGGGGATGTAGTGGGGAAAACCATACATGGTGGTAATTAGGGCTCACCCTTTACTGTGTGCTCAGGGAACATTACTGGTAGGTTATCTCTCTATGTATATTCATAAATATAATTTCTATATAATTTTGGTATCTTCAATGCACTGTTTATATGGAAGGAAAAACATTGCTTGAAATCACAGAATCATAGCAATGACAATTTGTCAATATTTTTGTTGACTGTTTGGACTTTCAGATAAAAATAAATATTCAAAATTTGGGTCACAATTTAATTATTACTTACTGTAATACTTACTTTCTGTATACTTTATCAACATGTCAAGGCTCAGAAATAATTAATGAAGATTATTGATATCTTTAGTAGCTTCTTGAATATGGTTGAAAAATCCCTCAGGTAATTATGATTCTGGGAGTGTATACTATTAATTAACTATATTTAACAACTCTATGGGTGGTTGATAAATTGTGAATAGCTAACAATGCAAGTAGTTATTGGTCATTCAAATGCAAATAAATATTGACTGGTATATTATAAATTGTAGTGTAAAGTATTCATTTGAAAGGTCTTTTTTTTTTTTAAATAACAAGAATTAAAATCTAAGTGGTTACAGTGAGCTAGCACAGTACAGTACTTCTGCCTTGCATGCAATTGACTCTGGTTCAGTTCCTAGATTATCATGGTTCCTCAAACATTCTTGAGCAAATAAAGTAACTTCTGAGTACTGAAGGATGTGGCCCACCTAGCTCATATATTTTACATGCTGATTTTATATTTACTATAATTTTGATTTTTGGCAAAGTATACTTGAGCATGCATTGTTATGCTTCTCATTCTTATTCTAAGAACCTAATAGCTAGGTATTATTTCCATAAAAGTTTCTAAAACCAAGAATTAAGTTAAGTGGTTTGCCTGTGCAAGGTAAAATTAAGTAGGAAGTGACCACAATGAAATTTAAACAGTAAAATCTATATTTTTCAAGAGCTGTTCTTGAATATTTTAACCTTGCTTGGGAGAAATTCCATTTACTCTGTAAAAAAGATTCTTTTTTCCAAAATATATTAATATAAAACAGTAAAAACTAATATATTAGTGTTTACTATGTGCTAAGTAACTACTAAAAGTTTACATGCAACCAGACCTTTTATTTATTTATTTATTTATTTATTCATTTATTTCTCTAACAACTTCCCAATCTTTGTGGTAAGCTTCATATTATAGGCTGATCCTTTCAAACCTCATCTTTATTGCCTCTGGGTATTATTACCATACTGTCTTTTATTTTTCTTAAATCCCACAGACGAGTGAGTCAATTCTGTGTCCATCTCTCCCTCTAACTCATTTCACTCAGCATAATAGTTTCCATGTCCATCCATGTATAGGAAAATTTCATGACTTCATTTTTCCTGACAGCAGCATAGTATTTTATTGTGTATATGTACCACAGTTTCTTTAGCCACTTATCTGTTGTTGGGCATCTGGGTTGTTTCCAGATTTTGGCTATTGTAAATAGAGCTGCAATAAACATAGGCACACAAAGGGCATTTTTGTATTGTGTTTTTTGTTTTCTAAGGGTATATCAGAGAGCTCAATTTCCAGTTTTTTGAGGAATATCCATGTTGTTTTCTAGAAAGGCTGGAATAATCAGGAAGATGCAAATCAAAACAACTATGAGGCACCATCTCACATTACAGAGACTGGGATGCATCACAAAGAACAAGAACAATCAGTGCTGGCCTGGATGTGGAAAAAAAGGAACTTTAATTCACAGCTGGTGGGAATGTCTTCTAGTCCAGTCTTTCTATAACTAGAACTTTTAATTCACAGGTAAGAAAACTGAGCATGGAATTTCAATAAGTTGCTCAGAATTTTCCATGCTATTTCAAGTTTTTCCCTTTCAGTGTATCTTTGCATTGACTACACATTGGAATTAAAGAGCCCTTAAATCAATATACCAGAATTTTTTAAGAATTTC
This sequence comes from Suncus etruscus, assembly GCF_024139225.1. NCBI lineage: Eukaryota > Metazoa > Chordata > Mammalia > Eulipotyphla > Soricidae > Suncus > Suncus etruscus. The sequence continues at coordinate 39,050,687 of NC_064851.1, read as the reverse complement.
CAAAGTGATTCTAATCTGTAAAAGTTCATTGCAAGAATGAGAGCACTTAATATTTTCTTTTTTTAATAAAACTTAAAATAAGTTTGATTATTCACAGTAAGATAATTAAGAAAGTACCATACTTTCTGGCGTATAAGACGACTGTTGAAACGAAAAAAAGTCAGCTGAAAATGGGGGTTGTCTTATATGTCGAGTATATCCTGAAAATCATTTCGATATGCCACTAAACAAAAATTGTCTGGATATTGCCATCAAACGAATTTCCAACTCGATCCTGCACCAATCACTGCAAGGCTGCTCGGACCACCTTTCTAACTCAGCCAATCCAAGCAGGCTTTTGATGCATGCAAATTAGAGAATGCTCTGTACCGAATCTACACTGTCAAAAGCCTGCTCAGATCTGCCAGAGTCAGAGAGGAAGTCTATGACAATATAACCTTTGAACCTTTGCTTGTTGTGATTGACTCACTGTGGTACATACAGTTGCAGCACAGAAACGCTCTGTCTTATACAGCAAATATAGGCCTAACCCTATGTTTTAACTGTAAAATTAGGGGGTCATCTTATACACCTGGTCGTCTTATACGCCGGAAAATAAAGATAAATCTTAAGATAATTTGGAGAAATTATCACTATTTTTTCAGATATAGTTTAGAAAGGAAATTATTAAGCTGAGATATATGGAATCTTGAAGGCTGAGTTCTAAAGTGTCCTGTGGTTTTATTTTTTAGTTTGTATTGCTTTTAAAAAGGCAAGTTCACCTAAAAGGTTTATGACAAAGGAGCATAGTATATTGATAAACCATCTCAGTAAAATCTAAATGACTTTTACTTGACTTAATAAACCAGTGAAAAATGCTGTGAAATGAAAGCAGTAATACTTACACTGGTAGTCCTGAGGGTGGAGGTCTGGGATGCATGTGGGAAACTATGGTGGAGGGAGTTCAAAATGGTGGTGGGAATGGCCCTAATTCACTGTCACTAAGTTCCTGAAATAAAACTGTGAAAGACTTGTAACTCACAATCGTCTCAAAAAAAAAAAATCAGTCTTTGCTAAGGAACTACCCTTTTCCTATGAAAAAAAAAAGTAATGTTAAAGGGCTATTAGTATTTTTATAAATGTCTTCATTCTCTTGCACACAGATGCAGACAAAATGAATATAGTTACCTCAAAATTGTTTACAAGCCTTTATTCTTATTTTAAATATACTGTTTTATTTCAAAGTTTATATGTAATAAAAGCTAAAATCCAAGAATTCTTTTCAAGCATTCTTTTCAATAGCAGTATTATATAACTCAAATAGCCACTATGATGCAAATCCTTAGGTAAAACAGATTTTTGAAGTGGTGAGAAAGAAACTCTCATCTACTGCTAATAGGAATGCTGCCTGACTCAATCCCTATCGAAAACAGTTTAGAGGATTTTTTAGTAAACTCAAAATTGAGCTGCCTTACAACCCAACAATTCCACTTTTGGGTATCTATCTTCAGGACAGTAAAACATTCATCCAAAAGAATGTATACACAACACTTCATTACAGCACTAAGAACAATAGCTAAGAATTGGAATCAACCTAAATGTCCAAAGACGAGTGGATCATGAAGATGTGCTACATATATACAATGGAATACTAAATAGCTGTAAGGAATGATGCAACCATGCATTTGCTGCAACACAGATGAAACTGGAAGATATTTTATCATATGAAGTAAGCCAGAGAGGAAGGAGAAATACAGAATTATTTTATAGATGGTATTTAGAATAACAGAATGAAGAAATGCAATGGCTTATAATCTCAAATTGTCTCAATTGTCTCAAACAACCTTAGCCACAGAGTATAACAAGGAGAAGGAAAGAAATTGAGTGCAGGAGGAGAAAAGCAAATATAAAAGGATGGGGGCCAGGGTCAAGTGGTATTAGGTGCATTGGTAGTGTGAAAAAAAGGATGGAATTAAATATCCAAACTAAAAGTAACAACAATAAAATCAAGAGACCTAAACTTTAACAATCTAAACTTAAAATGGGCTTGTTATACTGACATGCTGGGGACAAGGGAGAGTGGTATAGGGGTACAGTTGGGGAACATTGTTGGAGGGATGTCTACATTGGTGGTGGAATTGTATTTCATTGTATTCATTGTATTTCTGAAACCCCACTATGAAAGACTTTGCAAACCACAGTGTTTCAATAAAATTAAAATAAATTAAAAAAGGAATAAACTAAGTCTCCCTGGTCCTAAGTGGGAGGTGAATCATGAAGTGGGAAACCAATCATTTTATGAATAGAAGGGGAAAGACCAAAAACAGTAGAGCAGAAATGCAGGAAAGAGCACCTTAGGTTTTAATCATGATCTATGCACATTAGTCTCCATTGCTCATATGGTACAATTTACATAAAAGAAAACTAGGCCTTCATCTTTCAATACATTCTTAGGTGTCTTTTTTGTTGTAGCTTGCAGTTGAAGAAGACAAACATTTGCCTGACTGTGGAAATTATAATCTATTGCTATTTTATTTTTAAAGCCATAAATAGGTAAGCAAATTCAAAGTTTCTGAACAAAAACACTTATTTAATGAAATCCAGTAGGGAATCCACACGATTATCAAAATCAGATTTTCTTTACAAGTTTTTTAGGCGTAGTATAATTTGCATATACTATTGAGTTTCTGTTCTTATCTCAATCTAACATGAATTCTAATTTATACATATACATACACTAATATTATATATACTATTAGAATAATTAAACCCAAAGGCACTTATAGCAAGTTAGTTTTACTACCTTAGGAAATGAAATAAACACAAACCTAAGTCTATCAATGCCTCAAGATTAAGACATTAAAACCCAAAGACACAGCAGTCAATTAACATTTTCTAAAGAACACAAATCTTCATACTAAAAGCAACAAAATAAGTTTCTTGCTTTGCTTCTCCTCTTTGCCAGTTTTACTCTTATATCTGGTGACAAAAAACCTTGAATGATTTCTGGTTTGACACTACACAATTCAAGCTGATCTTTACTAAAATAAACTGATTTTAAAATATGTTTTTATTTCTTTTTTATTTTATTTTCATATCTGTGTGTGAGAGAGAAATAGAGAGAGAGAACATATGCAATGCACTCTGCCTGATCCCTCATTGGCCTTATTTATTTGGAGACACAGATCCCCAGAATTTGCTTCAATTTATTTCTTTTAAAAACCTAGAGTTTATAATAATACCATATTTCTTCCTATAAAACAATAATATAAAATTAACTGTAATAAAAACAGCCCAAGGATATTAAGAGTTGAATTACATGAGGGGTAGATGACAATGTTGAAAATGTTTCTCTTGCCTGTGCCTGTAGGAAGATAAGAGGAACAAAATTTTAATTAAAAATTCATTTAGAGAAGGGCCAGAGTGAAAGCACAGTGGTAAGGCGTTTGCCTTGCACGAGGTTCAATCCCTGGCGTTCCATATGGTCCCCCAAGCCAGGAGCTATTTCTGAGCACATAGCCAGGAATAACTCTTGAGTGTCACTGGGTGTGACCCAAAAACTAAAAAAAAAATCCAGTTAGAGAAATAACTACACTAACAACTATCATGACAATGGTAGTGAGTTATGTAGTAGAATGAGAAGTAGATGTGATGTAGTAGAGTGAGAAGTAGAATGCCTGTCTGGAATAGAGGTAGGGAATAAGGGAGAATGGAGATGGGGGATATTGGTGGTGGGAAGGTTGCACTGGTGAATGGGGGATGTTCTTATTTTTTTATAACTGAAATCCAACGACAAACATGTTTGTAATCATGGTTCTTAAAGTTATAAAAATAATCCATATTTATGTTTCTATCAGGAGTGTGAGAATCCCTGAGGGGGATTAGTTCCTAAGTGAATTTATTGATCACGTCTACAAATTTAGATTTTCTCATAAAAATACTACTTGCTATTTATTATTACTGGGTTTTCTACTGCCTATTAAATAGTTTATCCTCATTTTTTAATATATTATCTTTAACTTTCTTGGAAGAATATTATGATGAACTGAAACTTGGAGAAGTTAACCACCCAAAGAAATACAGTAAGTGGTCCAGTTAAAAAACCTGTAGTATGGGCCCGGAGAGATAGCAAAGTGGCGTTTGCTTGCAAGCAGCCAATCCAGGACCAAAGGTGGTTGGTTCGAATCCCGGTGTCCCATATGCTCCCCAGTGCCTGCCAGGAGCTATTTCTGAGCAGATAGCCAGGAGTAACCCCTGAGCACTGCCGGGTGTGACCCAAAAACCAAAAAAAAAAAAAAAAAAAAAAAAAAGAAAGAAAGAAAAACAACAACCTGTAGTACTTATGCTTTTCTATTATGTTGTAGGAACAATTCCTACTTCACAGCACACATACAATGTACTTTCATTCCCAATTTGAAACCAATTCCTGCTCACTGTTTCAACAGTCTCCTCCTACACTTGTAATACAAAGGATAATGAAGACACATTGGTTTTTATGCTGCTTCTTCTTTAGTATATCTTTTGTTTTGTTTTGGGCCATACCCAGTGATGCTCAGGGGTTACCCCTGGTTATGTCCTCAGAAATTGCTCTTGGCTTGGGGGACCATATGGGATGCCAGGGGATTGACCCACGGTCCGTCCTAGGTTAGCGAGTGCAAGGCAGAACACCTTACCTCTTGCACCACCACTCCGGCCCCAGTATATCTATATTTTTATCTAGCACTGACTCTGCAATAGAACTACTTTGTAGTGTGTTTCAATAGTGATCCCCAAACAATTTGTTCCTGGAATAATGCCTCTTTAGAGAGAAACATACTATTGTATTCACTCTGGCTTCTGTTTGCTGTTGAATGCTTTCCATTGAGTTAAGTATAAAAAGGATTATTACAAGTTATTTAATGGCTCACAAAACTATTGGAAGGGCTATTAGAACAAGGTGAATTATTAGGAACAATTTCAAAATTTTAAAATCACACAATTTCTTCAGGGCTAAGAATCCCAGTCTTTTTCCTAATGATTTTTGCAGCAAACTGATGAGAGGAGAATTTTGATAGGGATATATTACAACTTTAATGTTGCTGCCACAATTATCAGATACAAAACAAAAATCTCTCTTATTGCATTCTGCAATAAGGTGGAAGGTAGAAGGGAGTCATTTGGGGGCGGATGGGGGAGGCATCTAACTTGGGTCTCATGCATACTTCAGCCCTTTGCTCTATCTTTCCACCCCCACCCCGGAATGACTTCCTGAACTTTTCAATAATTCATCTTTAACTTGTATTTTAAATTGAAGTCCTTTGGGATAATAGTGTTTACATTGGAGACATGGACTCTTGGTTTGCTTATCCTGCTACCTCCTGGAACATATTCAAGGCCACCTGTCCCTAACACCTAGCCCCCTTCTGCCCAACAATAGTGCAATTACCTCGCCCTCCGCTGGTGCTTCTGGGAATGCGTGTGAAATGAACTTGGGAGTGATTTTTGCCAGGGGTATACGTCTGGGTACACGGAAGTGGTATACACAGCAGATTTCGAGGACCATCCAAAGTTCCTTTAGTGTGGTGACTTGGCAGAGCCAGCCCTTTACCTCTATTTTGGTTCGAGCTATTGGGTGTGCCAATGGCAATACTGCTGAAGTTGCCCAGCCTCGGTGGATTTGGTAGCAAGAAAGAGTAGCCTTATCCAACTTTTGAAGCCTGTGGTTTAGAGGCAGGGGAGGAAAGCCAGCTGTCAATGCAGCAGGGCTTGCCTACCAAGGTTCGGTCTAGTGTTTGCACTGTGTCCGACCGTCACTGTGCAGCATCAAATAGAAAAGCAAAACACTGCAGTTCTGTTGTATCAAGTTGTGGAAACGATCCTACAAAGACTCATGTCTGCACAGGTGCCTTGCATTTTCATTTTGTAACTGGCTCAACAGATTACTCAATGAAGTCCAGCTTCCTTTTGATTTAGTTTTAACCAAAGTCTTTGATTAAGAATATTCTGCCGGAGAGATAGCATGGAGGTAAGGTGTTTGCCTTTTATGCAGAAGGACGGTGGTTCGAATCCCGGCATCCCATATGGTCCCCTGTGCCTGCCAGGGTCCATTTCAGAGATTAGAGCCAGAAAACCAAAAAGAAGTGTTCTTGGGGCCAGAGAGATAGCATGGAGGTAAGGCGTTTGCCTCTCATGCAGAAGGACAGTGGTTCGAATCCCGGTATCCCATATGGTCCCCTGTGCCTGCCAGGGGTGATTTCTGAGCATGGAGCCAGGAGTAACCCCTGAGCACTGCCAGTGTGACCCAAAAAACCAACCCCTCCAAAAAAAAGAATTCTGTTGATGGAAGACAAACTACACTATGCACTCTGGTTAGAAGAGACTCCGGGAGATGAGTTTTCTGCCTTTCCAAGCTCCTCTCTACAGAAAAGAGATTGGAATGCTTCACTGACCAAAGCTTTCCATTTTATCTGCCAAAATAGTAGGGACTCAAGCACCCAGTGTTCCATAAGTACTGAGGTGCAAGGCCTGAATGTTAATCCAGCTCAGCCTGTTCAATTTTCAGTCACATTACAGGACTTGACATGCATTAATTTTACAGTATTTGTAGTTTTTTTTTTAAATCTTTTCTTTTATTGAAACAATTGTGATCTACTTTATACTTCAACTAATTCATAGTTGAACTTCAGATATACAATTAGTTAGGGCCCTTCACACCACCAGCGTCAACCTCTCTCCACCAATGGCTTCAGAGTGCAACCTATACCATCACCATTTGCCCCTTGTCATGCCAGTTTAACAGGTCCCTTTAAGTTTAAATTGTTAAAGTTTAGGTTGATTCTAAATTTGATTCTATTATTGTTGACTTTGGCTTGGATATTTAGTTCTGTCCTTATTTATTTCCCTGCCGATGCATCCCAAACCACTTGGCTCCTGGCCCCCAGCCTTTCTTTGATCCTTTCTTCTTAGTTTTATAGAAAAATGTGGAAATATATGGTAAAATAAAGTAATCTATGTCCCAAGGTTTGGTGAAAAAGGCAGGAGCCCCAATTTAAAAGAGAAGAAATCAAGAAAATACAATAAAAAAGATGTGTGTGGCACTTTTTTTTTTAAATAGGCACAGCAAAATATGGGGAAAATAGAAAGAAAAGAACCTTTGGTCTAAAAACAGGGAGACCTTACCCATGAAACATCCTGGCATAAGACCAACTACAGGCTCTGGGCATACTAAGTTGTCTAACAACAGTATTTTTCTGTGGTCTCAGTAAAAGCTCTTCACAATCACAGTAGTCACGGTCAGATTTCTGTAGTTAGAAATCCTGTTTTTTGTACAGATCCTATGTCGAAGTCAGGGTGACATGGACTGTCTTTTGCTTTCATCTCACCATTAAGTGGCAATGCAGAGAACCCTGCCCTGAAAGCAGGTTGTTACTGTTACCAAGTCATATGAACCCACTCTGGAGTAAATCAATGGCAGGGCAGCATTAGAGCCTTCCCTGGTAGAAGTCTGATTCCTGGTGCTGGTAGAGAAAAACCATGCCAGTTCCATAGATGGGATCCAAGGTTCACAGATTAATGACCAATGTTCAATCTCCTGAAGTGTAAGCCAAGTCACTATGACAAGTATTCAGGGTGTAAGGCCCTACTGCAACATAAATTTATGTGTTACTATCCCTATCAGATAAGAACTTATTTCACACATAAAATTTTCCTATTTTAATGTGTCTATGCAAAAATTAACAATGCCACTTGGTACTACTGGTGCATATGGGGGTAAAGTAACAAGCTAAACAATTCCAAAAACCTGGTTCTAACATGAACTTGAAACACTAACAAAACTTATCTACTAGAATTTCCTACTAAATATATACAAAAAAGGAATGGGGGAAAACTGCCACTACATAAGAAGATAGACAATAAGAGTAATACTTATTAAGGAAACATGTCTGAAGAAATATTCAAAGGAGATATACATGTCCCCTTTAAGTCTTTTGAAAAAGTCTGCAGAGGGGGATAAAATTGGGAGCACAACTTCAGCCTGTGACATGGTCTTATGGAGTCTGAAAAGAGGCTCCCAGCAGTTACATGTCAGGAAATTTCCTGGAGCTGGGGGCTTCCAGGAACCAAACCTGATAGTGAGCAGTGAAGGGAGGTGAGGGAAAAGGGGCTGCTGAGAGCAAATCAGTAGCAGCAGCAGTGGCAGCTTCTTCTTGGGCTGAGGCAAGGCGGGTTGAGAATCTGCCTTTCACTTTGGGAGTTGGTTGGCACCTGCCTGAGGTGAAGGAAATGTTCCTGATACTGAGAAGTTAAGGACTGAGGGTAAAAAGGGTTAAGTGTGGGGAAATAACAGATCAGGGGAAAGAGAGTGAAGGGTTAGAATAGGATTTTTAAGGTGGTAAGCAGAGGGTGGAGGGGTTATATATAGCAGGGGGTTAGGACAATATACAACAGTTTGTATATTACAGAGAGAAATTAGACAGACATTGAGGTGGCCCACACATACACTCACACACACACACACACACATAGACAGACACTGAGGATTGATCCATGGGTTACAACTGAAAATCTGACCCAGGTGGAATAGATCACAATACTTAAAAAAAAACTTAAAAAAGCTGGCAAGTTAGATGTAAAGTTTTTCCATTTTCTAGGCCAATCATCATTGTTGAGGGTAAACTTTACTAAAGAAAGGCTTCATGGGTTAGATTGTGTATAAAGCATTCTTAAAAACATTCATGATTTTCAAGTCTATAAAACTAAGCAATATGGTAATTAGCACTATAAGAGGAGTCTATACCTTAAAGCGTTGTTAGAGGGTCTTGAACATTCAGGTTACTTTACTAAAAGCAAAATAAAAGCATGAGCATTATTGCATAATGGTAAACCACCTGAAATTGAAGACAGATTTATAATAACATTCATTGAATGAACTCTGTAGCAAGAGATTAAGGCATGCAATTGCATATTTCATTGTTATCTGTAAACATAAAGATTAAATTATATTGGTAGGCATTATCAAGTAAAGAATAGATTAGAATTTTTGTCAAGCATTAGCTTAATGAGTACTGCCTTCTGAGTCATATATAGTATAGCATTGCAATGTGAAACTAAGGCGACACACCTATATCTCGAAGTATATTTGTGGACAAAAAGATCAATGAGTTATTATAGACAGTAAAATTAAGACATTAAAAAATCATATAGCAAGCACTGTAGTGAGAGTGGATAGCTTACAAATGCACCAGTTTCTGTAATAAAAGTATTAGAAAATTATTATAGACATTTATAAAGAGCAGTTGGTTGGACACCTGTCAATGTAGACAGCTGTATTCATTGCTGATGGTCTCTTTGATGTATAGAATAGAATACAAGTTTTTGTATTCTCCTCTTGCTTCTCTTCTCCTCTCTATACTCTGGCTAATGGTGTTCAGGACAACTACCAATTAGACCACTGTGTTATATCGTGGAGTTATTCTAAATGCCACACATAAGTGATACCAGTCTGTTTTTGTCCTTATTCTGGCTTACTTCATTTAGCATAATATCTTCAAGTTCCATCTATCTTGCTGCAAATTGCATAATGACATCATTATTTACAGTTATAAAGTATTCCATGGTATATATGTAACACATCTTCATGATCCAATCATCTGTTGTTGGCAATCTAGGTTTATTCTAAGTCTTAGTTATTGTACTGAGTGCTGCAATGAATATTGGTGTGCATACATTCTTTTGGATAAATGTTTTTCTGTCCTGGGGATAGATACTCAAAAGGGAGATTTCTGGGACATATGGCACCTCAATTTTCAGTTTAGTGAGAGGCCTCATACTATTTTTATAGGGGTTTGATCAGGTAGCATTCTTACCAGTAATGGAGGAGAGTTCCTTCTCACCACATCCTTGCCAACAGATTGTTCCCAGTCTTTTTTGACATGTGCCATCCTCACTGATGTAAGTTGATATCTCATTGTTGTCTTGATTTGGAAATCCCTAAGGATAAGTGATGATGAAAATTGTTTTATGTGTCTGTTGACCATCTGTTGGCTCTCCTTAAAGAAATGTCTATTTAACTCCACTCCCCATGTTTTGATGGGGATTTTGAGTTTGTGGAGTTAACCTTTGTGATTACTTTGTATAGCTTTGAAATCAAACCTTTATCTCATGTATTGAGTGCAAAAATTCCCTTCTGATCAGTTAGTTGCCTTCTAATTTTAGTTTGTGTTCTTTTTGCTATACAGAAACCTTTTAGATTGATGTAGTCCCATTTATTTAAGTTTGAGGCTATAACTCTTGCCATTGGTGCCCTATAATTGAATATTTCTTTGAGGTCCAAGTCCTGGAGTGTTCTGCCTATGTTTTTCTCAATAAACTTTATGAATTTGGGTCAAATCTCAAAACCTTTAATCCACTTTGAATTGACTTTTGTATGAGGTGTGAGATATGAATCAATTTTTGATTTCTTATACATAGTTATCCAATTGTTCCAAAACCATTTGTTGAAGAAACTGTTTTTGATTCATTTCATATTCTTGACTCCTTTGTCAAAGATTAATTGACCATATGCTTGGACATTTGTCACTGGATATTCTATTCTGACCCATTGGTCTGAAAATCTGTCTTTGTTCCAAAGTTATGATTTTTTGGTCACTATGTCTTTGTAGCAGAGCTTCAAATTAGGTAATGAGATGTTTCTCAGTTCCTTGTTTTTCAGTATTGATTTGGCTATGCTAGGTCTTTTATGGTTCCACTCGAACTTTGTAATTAATTGTTCTAAGTTCTTGAAAAATGTATGAATTTAAATAGGGATTGCATTAAATCTATATAGTAGTTTAGGTAAAATGGTCATTTTGATGATATTGATTCTTCCAATCCATGAGCATGAAATGATCTTCCATTTCCTTTTTCAATTTGTTTCTGAAGTGTTTTGAAGTTTTCTTGATAAAGGTCTCTCACCTCTTTTGTTAGGGTGATTCCTAGGTACTTGATAATTTTCGACCCTATTTTAAATGAAATGGACTCTTAGATTGCTTTCTCTTCTGATTCGTTATATGTATGAAGGAATGCAGCAGTCTTTGTAGCTGACCATTTACCAATACAGTGTATTGGTTTATTGTTTTGTTTTTAGGAGCTTTTCTGTAGACTCTTTAGGGTCTTTGATTTATATCATCATGTCATCTGCAAATAGAGATAGTTTTTGATTTTCTTTTTTTCTATTTGGATTACTTTGTGTTTTTTTTAATTTTTAAAGTTTTTTATATATTTGTTTAAGCACCATGATTACAAACATGTTTGTACATGGATTTCCGTCATAAAAAAAAATCCCCCTTCACCAGTGCAATACTGATTTCCTTCTTTTGTCTGATTGCTATTGGTAGGATTTCTAATACTAATACTTCTAATTATTTACCACTAAGAATAAAAAAAAAAAGAATAATGTTGGCTGTGGGATTTTTAGAGATAGCTGTTACTATCTTGAGGAAGGTTCCATTCACACCTATTTTGCTGAGGGTTTTCATAATGAATGGGTGTTGGATTTTGTCAAAAGCTTTTTCTGCATCAATTGATCAATATGATCATGTGCTTTTTTATCCTTCCTAGTACTTGTTCTTAAATTGCTAAACAACTAGTTTTTGTATGCAATAGTTATCAAATCCACATTTCATAGTATTTTCTGTTTTGCTATCATTCACATTAGTTGGCAGTATTCACTATTAAATAAAGTTCATTTTCAAATGTAGTGGGTTAATAAAATATTAAGAAGATTACACTTAATGATTTTATGTGGTGGGCTTGGCCCCATATGTCAAATGTGTTTAGCAAATTTAAACACTTATTATGCTAGTATGAAAACATAATAATGGTTATCCAGCCACAAAAACCACCAGTATGAAATTACATTCCTTTTAGTCTTCACCTTCAGAATTTCACAAATTGAACTTAATTTCAAAGGAAATGTGTCTGCATAAAGCTGGAGAATCACAGGATATTCAATAGGAAAACTAATTTGCTTTAAAACAGAAAAGTTCTTTGAAGGATCAGAACTTCTTATATACTTCTTAACAGCTCAAAATGGAAAATAAGAGAATTTTCTCCAAACTGTTTTAATTAAAAATGGCATCTGTGTGTGTGCACTTAAAAATGTCTCTCAATTACAAAAATATAAAAGTTAAAGCAATACCACTCTCAGTTGTGTAGCTAAGAATTAGGTGATGAGGATAGGTAGGAATTTGTTTTGTGATCTGAGCATCAAAAGCATTTCATCCGCTACATGGTACCTCTCAAAACCTCTCTGGTTATCTAAAGTAGTGATATGAGATCATGAGATGACTCAACAAACCTTTTACAATTTAATAGAACAAAGAAGGGCCGGAGCAATAGTACAGTGGTAGAGCATTTGCCTTGCATTCCACTGATCCAGGAAAGACCTCGGTTCGACACCCTCCTCCCCCCGCATCCAATATACTCCCCTAAACCAGAGCGCGATTTCTGAGCACATAGCCAGGAGTAACCCCTGAGTGTCACCAGATGTGGCCCCCAAAATAAAAAAGAACAAAGGAGATCTTTAGAATTCCCTCTCCCCTGGGTTTTGGGTCATTCTTAGCAATGCTCAGAGGTTACTCTTGGCTCTGTGCTTAGGAAGCACTCCTAGTTGTACTCAGGGACCATAGGGGATGCCGTATGGGATCAAACCTAGGTTGGCCACATGCAAGGCAAATATCTTACCCTCAAACTCTGGCTTGAGAAATGATTTATAGAAACAAGGCCTCTTGTCTTCTACATAATTTGTAGGATTCTAATCCCTTTTGTTTCCAAATTAAGGAGAAGGTCATGAGCATGTTTTGGGAAAGGGAAACTTTGTTGCTGAACATGCATGCTATCTGCAAATGTACTGCAACTCAAACCTATTTGCTACTTTGATTTTACTGTTGATCATAATTTTTGTATTTTAAATTTATTTACTTGTTTATTTGGGAAGTCTTCCAGGGAATCCTCTTGGAGATTTTCAGACCAGCAGTTCAATGCAAGCCAGAGAAGAAACTTTGTGGAAAAGTAGTTGTGAGAGTAAGGTCCAAGAGGAAATGAGTTCAATTTTTGAGAAAACCACATCTTTGAATTCTTTTCTTTTCACTACTTAATTTTGAGGGGCTTGTTTTCATTTTCTCGTCTTAAAAACTTTTGAAGGAATGTTGAGTTTGTCTGTTGCCCCAAATCCTTGTTACTGCCTCAGGAAGAGCAGGATGGAATATGATTACTTGGAAAGAGACAAGGAATAGTTAGTGTACAGAAGCTCCCTCTTAGGGGAGAAAAGAGCAGAATGGCTGGGTAACAAAAGAGCAAGGGGATCAGCCTTTAATTTTAAGATGAAAATATTCATATAATGCTTTCTGTGTTTTGTAAATATATCTTTGGAGAATGTATCTTATAACCATATCTTTTGCTTCTCAGAGAAGCAGTAGGTGCTCTTTTGTAACTCATGTAAGAATTATCTATTCTAGCACTTTTTAGATGCAGTTCTAGTTTCCTGGGGGAGAGGCAGCATTCCTAAAACACTTTTATGAAAATAGGTCTATTGAAAGTTTACATAAAATTTTAAAAGCTCTTAAAATTATCCTATCCAATGATGGAGAATTGTAAACGTTATAAATAATTCAAAGAAACAAGAAGTTTTGGCAGAATTTGCCCTGTGGAAAATTGGTTTTCTGCAGTTTAGTTTTGGGGAAATTGACCCAGAATCAGTATTGAAGAATTAAATCACATTAATCTGTGCTTACCTCCATTTCCAGTGGAAAGGACAGTGCAAAAACAAGCACATTCATCAAAGATTTATTCATCAAACCTTTATTCATAAAAGGCCTTAGAGCACAAAACATCAAATTACTATAGAAATAGATTTGTAACTAAAAATATGTAAAGCAAGAGAAGTTTAAGAAGACTTTAAGAAATTTTTTTATTCCACTAAAATTCATGAACTTTGGACAAAGTAAAAGAGTAAAAAGGCAAATGTTATAAATAAACAACTGTAATTGACTGTAACTGTGATTTTAATATAACTAAATGACCATCCAAGCATTTGTCATTACAAAAATTTAGATAGAATGAGCTGTTTTAACCTGAAACAATGTAAATAAAGGCAGGGAGAGATATAAACCAATAACCATGATCCAAAGGTAAAGGTTTAAATCTACTTCCTTAGAGACATCAGTTTCAGTTGTTTCCACTGATATAAACAATGGCAAAAACATATCCATGTAGGTTAGTTTTGGCTGGAATAATGAAAAAATACAGAATAAATGGGAATGATTCATACAAGGAATTTCTTTGATACCCCAAACAATTCTAATTGACTAAAGGATTTATATTATGGTTAAAAGACAGAGTTTAATAGTCCTTTCTTGTAAAACAAACTCATGATAAGGTTTGAGAGAAATGGTAAAAGCAAATTTTTACTAATCAGCAACTACAAAACTAAAAATCATGACTATTCAAATCTTAGAGATTTTTATGAAAGAGGAATAAGACAAGCAAAGAGTATACAAGGTTATTTAGATTACTTTAAATTTTTGGCTTTTTGACATTGACGTAATAGGACCCTACTTTCTCTACCTTTATGGTATTTAATGCACTCTGGTTTAAAGAGTGGATTATAGCCAGAGATCATAGGAGACCTACAAGGCTGAAGTAATTACTTGAAGCTAGGGAATCTCTCCTTCTCCCTGATATTGATCAGAGATAGAATTATTGCTTTGAACATATGAGGCCCTGCTTTTGTTCTCCAGAACTGCAAAAAGAAGCATCCGTTTGCTGCAGATACCATGCATGAAGGAATCTGTACTACTTTTCCAATAGTCTTCTATTTTTTTGTTAATGGTATAATTTCTACTTTGTTAGCAGATATAATATTTTAATTCTAAAGTATCACAAATCTTCACATTTGAGTTAGTTTTACAATTAGATAAAGTGAAATGCCAGGTCTTTTCACTAGAAATTTAGTCAAGGGAGGTTAAGAACAATATTCCTCAAGTCCTTGAATGTTGTAATTTGTGTTTTATAGCCAATAACAAAAAGCTTCATTTGTTTTGCTATTAAATCCGTGCTTGTTGCTTTGTTTCCTTGAGTGTTTTCTAAATTTGATCATGTTTCTGGTCATAAATGTTACTCTAGAGAAATCCCAAATAAGTACATTTTTTTATTATAACATATGAGATCCCTTAGTCTGATTATGCAAATGGTCATTTCTATAACTTTGAAGGTAGATAAATATAATACATTATATCTCTACTAGTTATTTTGACAAAAATCAACTGGTATGTTCTGAGGTTTTAAAATGTTTGTTACTTTTAACTGTTGAATTTTCTTGTAAGGAATTTTAGTTGTGTATTTGTTGGTTTTACTATATCTTTGATCTATAGCTTTTAGTTTCTCTCCAAGTCATTTTTAGTCCTTTTGTTATTTGTGTTTCTATGTTGTTCTCTCTCTCAGTCACATCCAACAAAGCTCAGAAAGACTTCATGGTGCTCTGGATCAGATTCAAAGCTCCTGAATGCAAAACAAGTGCTCCAGCTCTTTGAGATGTCTCTGATCCTGCTGTCTTTATTTTATCTAATATATATTTACTATATTTTCATAATGTGCATATACTTCCTTTTGGGGATTCACATGATGTGCAGGAGGCCCAAGGCCCTTCTTGAAGATAGGGCTGTTTTGTGCCAGGAATTACCCAGGCTACACTGGCTAGTGCTTAGAGACCTCCAGGCTGCACCCAGAAATGCGCACATTGCCATGTGGTGATAAGGATCATATCAGGGTTGACTGCATGCAAGGCATGTCCCTTCACTAGATTCCAGTAGTATTTGCCCTGCATATACATCGTAAAGCCCCTAATTTATTTTCTCTGCTTCAAAATGTTCTTAAGGATTTTGTTTACTATTTTGTGATTTTTTATTATAGAATTATTTTTATTTTATGATAAAATTTTTCATCTATGCTTTTTGGGTATAAGTTTTGTTAGAGGTAAAATTCAGGGCCTTATATTTTAACTGTATATGTTCAGTCACTGACCCACAACCTTGGGCCCTCCATTCAGTTTTATACACTCTATGACAATACTGGTCTAGTGATTTTTTTTTAAAAAAATTATTTATTTAAAGAAAATGTGTCACATAGTTGACATAACTGATCATAATACATTTGTTTCAGGATGACAGAAAGCAAAGTTACTAAAAAATAAAAAGAAAATAAGGCTTCTAAAAAAAGAATTGAAAAAAGGAGAGAGTTCTTTAGCAATTATATTCGTGAAAATTATCATATCAAAATTATTGTATCACCAATAAAGTCTTTAACACAATTGCCAAAAGTTTAGTACGCTCCTTTTTTTTTTTAAGAGATGAGAGATACACTAAAAAGAATAAAAAAATATGTGTGTGTGTGTGTGTGTGTGTGTGTGTGTGTGTGTGTGGCAGTTGTTGTTTGCATAGGCACAGCAAAATATGGAAGAAGTTGGAAGAAAAAACCTTTGGTCTAAAAACAGGGAGATCTTATCCTGAGGTATTTTGGCATAAGACCATCTCGAGGCTTCAGTCATACTAAGTTGTCCAAACCCATAGTCATTCTTTGTGGTCCCAGTATCAGCTTTTTACCATCACAGTTGTTGCTGTCAGGTTTCTGTAGTTATAGAGACTGGTTTCTATATAGGTTCTATGTTGAAATGGTCTAGTGATTTTTTTAAAAATTATTATATGCTACTTTAAGTTCTTCATATTTTTGGATCAGAATTGCATCATTTATTTTTATTTTATAGGAGTCATTCCTAGTAACGGTTCAGGTCTGGCAGTTTCATCCTCAAGTTTGAATGTGCTGAATGATATCAGGGATACCCTGGACAGTGCTAGGCAAATCATACAGTAACCAGGATTGGATTTAAGGTATCTATATTTCTAGGCAAGAGTGCTGTCATTTGAACTATTCCCTATGTGCTACTCTAAATGTATTGAGTTAAATTATAATAGTTCTCATTGAATAACTTTAATAAAGATACATGTTTTAAGAATATATAATTTCACACCTCACTCCATATACACTATCAAAATATCAATATCTCCTTAACAAAGTTAATTGAACCACTTCCCTACTTTGATTTGCTTCCCCCCCTCTCTGCTAATTTTAATCCAAGGGCTTGACTTTATTTCATTCCTTGCTTTGTGTCCCACATGAGTGAGGTCAACTGGTATTTGTTGAATTATTTTGCTTCTGATGATCTCATTTTATTCTACTTATGTTCTCACAAAATTTAAGAGTATATCTTTTTCTACTGACTAAAAAGTATTCCATTGTATATATATATATATATATAAATATATATATATATATATATGTGTGTGTGTGTGTGTGTGTGTGTATGTAATCAAACATACATGCCACAGTTTCCTTTCTTGTCCACTTCGGTTGTTTCTATATCTTGAGTTTTAAAAACTTTGATATTTGATTCACACAAACATATATCACTCATTGAATATTTTATATTTACCTATGTCAGTTCTTTGTATAGCTTTTACCTGTTAAGGAGAGGATAAAAATACTTTCTTCATTAGATGGTTTTCACAAAGAAAAAGTTCTATTCTTAGCGAACACCATGCTTCCTTCACATACACTTCCTTTATGTGATTTTGTTGCCTGATATCTCTTCTCAGAATGAATCAGATTTGTGGGAACTTGGTATGTAATTGTCTCAATTTTACTCTTCTACCTTCTTGTTTATACCACTGATAAAGCTTCAGTCTCTCAGAATCTATCTCTAAATTTTAGTAAGGGTTTTTGTTTGTTTTGTTTCATTAAATTTCTGAAATTTACTATATATTCTTTCTTGAGCTTTACGCTATTTCTTCCTACGGGTCCTGTACAAAACTAGTTGGTTTTGGCAATCTTTACAAATATTTGAGTCTGAAGAACTGGTTCCACCAAATATAAATTTAAATTTTGTTTTCTATTCTCTCTGTAACCTCTGGATGATTTAAAATAAAGAATTAAAACAGGGCTGGAGAGATAGCATGGAGGTAGAGCATTTGCCTCACATGCAGAAGGATGTTGGTTCAAATCCCGGCATCCCATATGGTCCCCTGAGTGCTGCCGAGTGTGACCCAAAAACCAAAACCAAAAAAAAAAAAAAAAAGAATTAAAATAGTAGACTGAGTACATACAACCCTGTTCCTACTGAATCTCAGTGTTCTTTTTTTCTTTTTCTTTTTCTTTTTTTTTAACACTCAGTGTTACTCTTTACTCTGTGCTCAGGGACCATATCAGGCACTGAAGATTGAACCTAGTTTGGCCTTGCATGCAAAGCAAGCACTCTGAATATTTTAATATCTCTTTAGCCTCCACTCCCTGCTTTTTTTTTTATCTTGTTCATGACTCTAATTATCCTAAATTTCAGATGTTTTATATATAGCTCTACATTATTTATGGCTGAAGTTATGGGCATAATTTGTAGCCATTTAGTTATATATCTTCTTTAAATTAAATTATGCAAAATCATAAGGAAATTATAAACTCAATAAAATAAGATTGAAGTTATTAATACAATGTTTTGAAAAGAAAGATGGACTAAAACATTTTTCTGGCAATCATTCTTTTCATTTTGTCTTTTGTGTTCTCTTTCCAACATGCAAAAAAAAACCTCCAAAAAATCTAACCAAAAAATAAAAAGGCAGCTATACAGTGTCATCAAACCAATGTTAAATCCACATATGGCTTGAAAGCTTTTGAGAAATAGTCACATATAAACAAAGGCAGATGCTGAACTTTTTGTATCCATTAGACAGTCATTATTATTAACTCTGTTGGATGACATTGAAGATCTCAAATGTACCCACTAGAATAGATGATTATAACTTAATAGAACACATCAGAATTGATCCCCAACTCTTTTCACACAATGAGAATCAGCTCATAACCTACTGATTTCTTTGGGGCACATTTCAAACCAATCCCCTGACTTTAAATTTTTAGAGCTTGGCAGATCAACTGTGATATAGTGAATCTCAGTGTGTTCCTAACTTATTGATGCTAACAATTGGGATAATTAAAGGTTATGTCCTGAGTCTATTATCTTTATATTTTAGCAAAGGTCACATTACATTTATTTATTTGTTTTGTCTTGTTTTTCTTTTTTTGGGGGGGGGGATTGGTCACACCTGGTGGCGCTCCTGGATTACTCCTGGCTCTGCACTCCGAAATCACTCCTCTCTGGGGGAA
This sequence comes from Suncus etruscus, assembly GCF_024139225.1. Classification (NCBI taxonomy): domain Eukaryota; kingdom Metazoa; phylum Chordata; class Mammalia; order Eulipotyphla; family Soricidae; genus Suncus; species Suncus etruscus. Next base: position 39,031,481 of record NC_064851.1, on the reverse strand, counting down.
CATAAGGGATGCTGGGGATAGAACAAACGCTCTACCACTGTGCTACCACTCAGGCCCTACATTACTTTTAAAATGTGAATAGTAATGCATTCCTTTCATGAATTGTTTCATTTGGATATGAAATTTAAGTGAACCATGCATATGAAAGTACTTTATAAAATGAATAAGTATAATTTTATAAAATAGTATTATTTATTTTTAACTAGTTATTTTAGTTTTCTTTTTATGGGTGGCAGTTAGAGAGGAGGAGCACAAAACCTTCCACCATATAGTCTCAGTCTCATGGTAAACTTTTAAAATTATTTAAGAAAAATTTTTTGATTGAGTTTCTGTATTATTTTCTTTAGTTGGTTGTATGCTGCAAGTACAAAATGTCCAAGTCTCTAATAAATATGCATCAGAATTGGCAGTGTCACTTTGCATTTGATCTACACACCTGGCTTAGGAAGTATATAGTGCCAACCAAATACTTGAATTTGTTTTTCTAAATAAATTTTTATTAACAAATTGGCAACAGCTGTGGTTACAAAAACATTCAAAGCAGCTATATTTAAATTCTTTAAAATCTAGTGAATGAGATTTTCATTGAACCAAACAAAACTATTGCCAAGTGGGATATGCGATATCAAGAAGCATGTCCCAATAAAATTTTAAACACAATGGTATGCGAAAGATCATAAGTAGACTTTTAAAGTCTTCTGAAGTCTTGTTGTTTGGTTCTAATCAGTATGCTTTGAAATATTGATTATATTTTTGAAAACATTTATATTTAATTTTTAACAAGCTTCACAGTTAAGTGAAATTTTTTAATTATATTTGGCTGAGAATATGTTCTGGAAATACATTCATTGTATAATACACCAAAAATACATTCATTAAATTTCTGAGAATGCTTTGTAGTACAAAACCTTCTTCTATTCCCTGTTAAAAATAATCTCACCAATGTTTATAAACAGGATTGAATTATACATAATATATTGCAAGCATTGGATTAGAATTGCAAATAGAGACCAGAAGTTCTGTAGAATCCTAGCTCGGGTTTTTCTTTAGATCACTGTTGAGAGAGAGTGGGGTGAGAAGACTTTTCTAGGTTCCAAGACTTCATTTTTATTGGGGAATCTTGGGCCACGTCCAGGGGTATTTAGGATTGGCATCTGACTCTGTGCTCATGCATCACTCCTGGTGGTACTTGA